>NC_142745.1:5360000-5727500 GCF_051943395.1 Hippocampus bargibanti | reverse complement strand
CTGCGGTCACTGAGGCGTTGTGTGTCTCTATTGTACTGCCTCCAATGTTTTTCTGCTTCCTCCTGCATTCCCCAAACACGCATGTTAGGTTCAGCACTGCCTGTCTATATTGGCCCAGCTATCGACAAGCGACAAGTCCAGAGGGGTACCCCTCCACACTCGGCCACAGTCAGCCATGAGTAATGAGGCCAAGCGTGATGGAAAATAGATTGACGGTCGATTACCGTATTTTCCGGTGTATAAGGCGCATCCAAAAGCCATTCATTTTCTTGACCCTGCGCCTTATACACAGTGCGCCTTATACGTGAGCCACAATAGGTCTCGCAACTACTGTCAGCAGCCACATATTCCATTTCCTGTCGAAGAAGTAGTGTGTAACCCCAGCCTCTACTGTAGGGGCTTATAATGTGGTGTGCCTTATATTTGGAAAACTTATATATTAATATACTGTATTATATTTGGAAAACGTTTTATCTTTCATTGAAGGTGCGACTTATATATGGAAAATGTTTTAAAATATGCCATTGAGTGGGGGTGTGCCTTATACTCAGGTGCGCCTTATACACCGGAAAATATGGTTGATTTTACTTTTACCAAGCATAGTTTTTTATTTTAGCTATAACTTCGGACAGTCCAAGAACTGTACAAATTAACATACCTGTCAACCTTGGCTAATAGCTGTCCTTATATATGATTACAATTCCCGTTTAAGTGTGAATCGTCGTCCATAATAATAATAATAATAATAATAATTGCCTTTCAAAACTCTCAAGGTCACTTCACAGTCACAGGATAAGTTTTTCTGTGGGTGAGCAGTGGCAGCCACACATGCCAGCGTTCACTCAACCCGGAAATAACACAAATAGCTAGAAAGCTCCAGCTAGCTAATAGACACAATAGCAAGCTAGCTAGTAGATAACCAGCTAGCTAATAGATAGCCAGCTAGCTAAAAGATAGCTAATAGCTAGCTAGCTAGATACATTATTTGAAGTTATAAAAAATGCTAACACAAGCGAAAATGCAAACAGTTTACTGTGCATGTGCACGTTATGCTTTTAGCAATCTGACCATATGCGGTGATAAAAAAAACCCGATTGTGGATTACTTTTGCTGGTTTGCTGTGACAACACTAGCGAGTGGCGGCAGCATAGTAGTTGGCTACCACTAGATGACAAACGGTATTTGAGCCAAAATGGTCTGTAAAATAGGTTCACATTAAAAAAAAAATCTTCCCGTATAAAAGTTGTAGTACGCTGTACGTTATTTGAAATGATTTTTAAAAAATGGATAAAATGCGGGGAAAATGTCTACATTGACAGGTATGAAGTAAGTGCTCTGATGTTTTGTGACTGCTATCTCCAAAACCTAAACTCCGCTTGTATATGAAACTAGGATCCTTTTCCCTCTTCCATCATCACAATCTTTACTCCTGAAGACCAAAAATCTGAGCTACCTCACCCCTGTGCTCATCTCCGTTAATCCAGAATGGACCGGCCCGGCAGCCCAAGGATGTCCTACGAGACATGCAGCAAGGACTCAAAGACGTGGGTGCCAATGTCCGTGCGGGGATAAGCGGATTCGGCGGAGGCGTCGTGGAAGGCGTCAAAGGCGGAGTGTCGGCCCTGACTCACACCGCCGTGGTCTCCAAACCTAGAGAGTTTGCCAGTCTCATCAGGAACAAATTCGGCAGCGCGGACAACATCGCCCACCTCAAGGACACGCTGGAGGACGGAGTCGGGGGCCACGCCGACGACACCCCAACGCCCCGCGCCCTCAGCGGAAGCGCCACTCTGGTGTCCAGCCCAAAGTACGGCAGCGACGACGAGTGCTCCAGCGCCACATCTGGTTCGGCCCCTGGCAGCAATTCATGCGGGGTGGGAGGAGGAGGAGGCCCCATGTTGGGACCCACGATGGGAAGTCCCAGGCTGGACGGTCACCACCATCATCACCATCACGTGCACAGCTCGTGGGACTCACTCCTGGAAGGTTTGCAGGAGATTAAAGCTAGCCAGGCGCACATGGAGGACACCATTGAGGACATGAAGGGCCAACTGCAGAGCGACTACTCCTATATGACACAGTGTCTGCAAGAAGAACGATACAGGTACAATATATGCTGAACCCCTCCCTTAAAGGACAACCGACGCCTCCGGACAAGTTGTGTCCATAATTTGTAAAATGGCTTCAAATGACTTCTACTGAGCGTATTTTAAAAAGATTCCACCGCATATAGCTATATTTTACGTTTTAAGACTCGCGCTGAATATTCCGGAAGTCTTGTTTTTGAGTTGGTGACGAGTCCTCACGCTACGTCACTGAAGGAACGTGCCTGACCGAAAAAAAGACACATTGTAGCAGTCCTTCCATCACGTCAATGCATTTTGCTGTACTTTGTTTGGTCTGAAAACATCATGTAGCACCAAAAAGAGGCAGAAGATAGCGACAAAGCTCCGTGTAAGGAATTAATCAGCCCGTGGAAACGGCTTTGTCGCCATCTTCTGCCTCTTTTTGGTGCTACATTTCCCACCCCCAAAATGGCACGGAATAAATTCTTATTAAATAATTGAGTACATCATCATGGTTGAATTGACTAAAATTACAAAATGAGTGGCTCTTTTTTTAAGCATGGAAAAAAAAAAAACAAGTACCATATTTTGCGGTGTATAAGGCGCTCCCAAAAGCCTTGATTTTCTTCAAAATATGACCCTGTGCCTTATACGCAGGTGCGCCTTGGATGTGAAGTCATATTGAGCCACAACAGGTCTCGCAACAACTACACAGCCACCGACTCCATTTCCTGTCGTAGAACAAGTAGTGTGTAAACCCAACATCTACTGTAGTGCCTTATAATGTGGTGCGCCTTATATTTGGAAAAAAATTCATTCATTGAAGGTGCGCCTTATACTCTGGTGTGCTTTATATATTGAAAAAGTTTGGAAATACACCATTCATTGGGGGTGCACCTTATACTCCGGTGTGCTTTATACACCGGAAAATATAGTGCTTTTCTGTCAATTAACATTACACACATTTTTTAATTATGTTTAAATTCATGAAAAGTAATTTAATATAACTTCAAAATATAAAAAGTACATACAATCACAATCATGTTAAAATATCTGCATACTGTATACTCAGTGTGCTGTATGTCATTATGAATTATGATCCAAAAGTATTTTAATGAGATAAAAAAAAATAAAGGCCTTACCCTTGAAAAGCACAGTCAATAAATCACCCTATGTTAAAATAGTACATAGTAATCCCTCATTTTTTGCAGTTAATGGGGACCAGGACCACCCATGATAGACAAAAATCTACAAGTTATATAATAATAACCTACGTGATAAGACACAGGGCGGTGCTGGGCGGGGCTGAGAAAATGCACAGCCAGTCCACATGGCTGTAAATTATGGGATATCGTGTTGTCATTGTACAAAACCTGAGTCATTCAGCATTTTTTTTTATTCTGAACGTTTTTTTTTTCCCTGAAAAAAAGGTGAAGTAGCGAGGGATCACTCTTGATCTATTTCCTGCCAGTTATAGGGTTTTTTTTATGATTGTAAAACATAAATTGATGTGTACTTTAAAATCTTTCTTTTGGGCTGATGTGTAATTTCTTGAATTTCAGGTATGAACGGTTAGAGGAGCAGTTGAGTGACCTGACAGAGCTTCATCAGAACGAAATGAGCAATCTCAAACAAGAATTGGCCAGCATGGAGGAAAAAGTGGCCTATCAGTCCTATGAGAGAGCAAGAGACATTCAGGTAAGGATGCATAATGAATATGATAGCAGACGTGCAATGATTCATCTATTAATTGACATTTATTATTAAATTATGAGCGTATTATTTATGAGAATTGATTGCGAAATTCACTTTTTTTATTTCATAAAAATCCTTAGAATTTTAGTTCCTCAACAGTAAATCCGTCAATTTCAAAATAAAACATTTTTATTCAAACAATCAATAAAAATATAACAAAATGTTTCCATTGTGGGATGATTAAAGGCTGTTTTAATTCTGACAATCCATTATGGACCAAACCAGAACATTACCTGAATTTGTGCATTTTCTGCATTGTCAATTATTCTTGAAATTATCATCAAATATCAGTTAAAACGCATAAACTCATTCACTGCCATTCCCGAAATTATTCTGGCATTGAAAATATGATGTGGACGTTGTTTTTCTTGCAGGGGTACCGTTAAAGCGCTAGTCAGACCTTTGGAAATGTTTTTTTCCCTTCCAGGAGGGGGCAGCATTTGCCTTTTGTACAGCAGGCCCCATTTCAAGCTCAGATAACTCCAGACCCATGTAATTTAGGAATGAACTCTTTTTTTCTGATGGAAAAAAAAAAGATTCGGAGGTTTCTTTTGCTGCATTGTATGTTTATGTAGTCCAAAAATTCAATATTTTGTGGGTCCTGGAATTTGAGTGAAAATGACAAAAACCCTGGCACTGGAATGGACACATTTTTGCACATGTCTGGCAGTGAATGAGTTACGCGATTAGTCGATTAATTGACAAAATAATTGAGTAAGTCCTCTAATTAGTATTGAAATGATTCAGTAGTTTCATTTCTGATTGATAGATGTATAATGGATTGATGATGCTATAAAGTTGAGTGATGAATTGTCGATAGCGAGATGGATAATAGATGAGTAGACAATACAAATGGACAGAGGAATCAATGGTGGACGAACGTTGATGTCTTTTTAATTAATCTCCCTCGAGTGTAAACGTCATCCTTTGTGTGTGTTTCCATTCTGTTTGCGTGCACCCGCAGGAGGCGGTGGAGTCATGCCTGACGCGCATCACCAAGCTGGAGTTGCAGCAGCAACAGCAGCAGGTGGTCCAGCTGGAGGGGGTGGAGAACGCCAATGCACGAGCGCTGTTGGGAAAACTCATCAATGTCATCCTGGCGCTTATGGCCGTGCTGCTGGTGTTCGTGTCCACATTGGCCAACTTCATCACACCGCTGATGAAAACGCGGGCACGGGTGGGCGCTACCGTCCTGCTTACTGTGCTGCTTTTTGTTTTATGGAAGCACTGGGACTACGTGGATCCTTGGCTTATGCCTAGCTAAGATGTCCCAACAGAGGAAACGGAGCAGAGTGTCCATTTTGTAGTTTTGTTTATTTATTTTTTATCCTTTATGCCCTCCTCACATGGAACATTTGGACACCTTATGTTTGTTTTAAATAATAAGACAAACATCTTTAGAATTGTTTCAAACTACCAAACAGGAGCCGCTGAGAATAGGCGAATGCGTTTTCAAGTTAGGTGTAGAAATGATTTGAAGAAAGGCATATTATTCAAAATGGGTTTACATTTTGGCATATTTTTGGCTTGCCTGCCAGTTCATCTGCAAAAATCTAACTTAATATTTGATATTATCTTGAATGACATATTGACACATTTGATGTTTGGACTTAATGGCGGCCATTCGGCAGCAGCCATGATTTAATAAGGAAGTCCTATCTAACATTTTCTTTGTTTATGCCCCCCCATTAATCCAAACACGGCAATCTTATTAGTGTTTCATTTATGGAATATGAATTAAGTAGCAAAATTCATTCTTTCTTTAAGAAGGACTGAATTTTTTTAGCGCAAAGGTGGCCATTTTGCCACCTGCTGTCGACTGAAAATGACATCACAGTTTCTTAGAGCTCAGGTAACAACCAATCACGGCTCACCTGTTTGGTCATGTGACACTCGTGAGTGAAAGTAACTGGATTTCAAATAAACATCTGGCCAAAGCCAAAATGAGCACCACATAAGAACAAAACAAGAATATCAGAGGAGGGCACAAAGGTTAATGAAGGACCAGAATGTGAGCTGCTCTACTATCCTTTGGATTGACGAAAAAAAGAAAAGAAAAAGACCACATGAAAACATGGACAAAATAACATTTGACCAAGCTTCTACATCGACAACCTTTTTGAAGTGGATGACCAATAATCGATTTACACTGCTGTCACCAAAAAACATCACCTTTTTTTCTAATTGCTCTTTTAAAATATACGCACTACGAATTAGCGGGATAGGACTCAGGAGGCTGAGCTTCATGTGAGACGCTGATTTGTGATGACATTTTATTTATTTATTTTTCTTTTCTCTCTCTTGAATGTTTATGTGCTTATCAAGCATGTCCTCATGTGAACTGGCACCGGTTGGTATTTCAATTGATGACAATACAGTAATGAATTTCGCCAGGTAAACGCCCGCTGGACATTTTATTCGGTACGCCTGGACAGTTGCAATATTTAATGCAAGATATACATAGACACACAAATATGATTCTGTGTCTATGATTAGACATTTATTTTCACTTCACATTACACTTTAAAAGTTGATACATTCATAGTGCATTCCTTTCACCTATTTCAGAGTGCAGGTTTACCTGATAAAATGTCCACTTGTTAAATCAATGTCATTCTTAGTTTGTTGCTGTTTGCAAGTAGGCTTTTTTGGACACATTTCTGGCTGTTTTCCCTTAGCTGCCATTGAACAAAGCCTTTAGCTGTTAAAATGTTTCATCACCCTGTCAAAGATTTCCCCTCCATAGATGATATATTTCATTACAATTGTCATAGATCTGCTTTCGTCCATGGTGTCAAATGAGCTGGCATGTCAATTTGTGTAAATGTTTCTAACCAGTTTGCAAAAAAAAAAAAAAAAAATATCTACAAATAAATATTTCCGTTTTATTACAAATTGTGATAAATATACTTACTCTGCCACTTCCCTCCTGATGTTAGTTTATAAAGTAAAGCAAAGCATATGTTGACAGGAAAGCTTTAATAATAAAAATACAGCTAATTCCCTGTCGTCAGCCGAATCTTTGTCTGGACTAGATTGTATTTCTTTTGAGGGTTCCAATCTTTCAAGAGGAAATAAATAATTCAGGACCTTAATTAATTCAAAGTAGGTCACTGATAAATTTTCAGCCAATCTTTCCATTCTGGGAAACAATTGCAAATATAAATATAAACATAAACTCAATGAATATCTTTTATTTCTTAACTATACTACTGTACAGCATAACTATATTAATCAGGTTGACCCTTGTGTTGCAAATACATATAACCAAGCAACTACAAAGTCGAACAATACTCAATACAATTCGACACAACATGTAGCTCCCCAAACATGGGTACTATATTCAAAAAGAAAGATATAGTAGGAATTAATAAAATTAATGTTGTCTTTTCTCTAGACCTTGTAATCAAGCGCATCTCGTTGTAAATTATATTTCATTGTGGCTGTTTTGTTAGATTCCAAAGCGTGTAACTACTGTATTCCAATTTATATTGTTTTATTTACATGCATACATTGTCATGTTTTCAGAAAAAGGGAGAACATGTAGCTCAAAACGTGTAGAAAAAATATGAGTTTTAGATTTGAAATGAGTCAAATCAGACCCAACACAAAAAAATATATCACCAAAGTTGCCGTTCCCCATTTAAATTAAAAGTAATCGCACAAATTAATTGCAGGTTCCCAATAAAAGTTCAAATAAAAAATATTGCTATTTGATTCTTAATAAGACAAATAGCACCTGCATGTACTCATTAAAAACAGTGAGTGAGAAATTGAATGATCGTAATTAAAACGGTTGCACACACCTTGGACTCTTTAGCGAAGTTTACACGAGTAGAGTAGACACGAGTAGACAGTAGCCACTAAGTGTCCTTGAGAGTTTTGAAAGGCGCTTATAAATAAAATGTATTGTTGTTATTCTTTTGAGAGGCTGAAGAATATATGCTGGTAAGTGTCATTGTTATCTAAACGCCCGTTGCATTTAGTATTAATACACAA
The DNA here is from genome assembly GCF_051943395.1 of Hippocampus bargibanti. Lineage (NCBI taxonomy): Eukaryota > Metazoa > Chordata > Actinopteri > Syngnathiformes > Syngnathidae > Hippocampus > Hippocampus bargibanti. The sequence continues at coordinate 5,719,680 of NC_142745.1, read as the reverse complement.
AGGCATAAATGATTCTTTGTTAGCATGTCTTGTGTGTTGCATGTTAGCATTAAGCTAGCAAATCCTGCGCACGGTGTTAGAATCTCTCTATCTTTAGTTTGGCCGTAAACTTAAAATGAGTGTGATGAATCAATTCGAAGCCTCGTTTGGCAGATTTTTTTTGTACTTTGCCAAACTACTGCCTGTTGTCAGATGATGGCTTGATGACAGCACACATCACAAACCTGTAACGTTCGTCAATCTTGGAATATCATTGGATTGTGGGGATTGAGTGGTGGACTGAATATTAGAAGAACAAAGTCTAAAGGGTAAATTGCATTCGTCAGCAAAAAATGGCTCAGAATCTTACAAGAAATTGCTTTGTGTTTTTAATAACTGTCAGGTAAAACCCATATGACGATTACATAGATGACATGTATTCTTACAGTAAACAACAGAACTCACCTGACCTCTAAGCAGTAGGACATTCATCGTCATTAAGATTGTTTCTGACTTGAAGTTGACAAATGTAGTGTGGATTGCACTCGTATCAAACACAAGTGTTTCTTCTCAATTAGCTAGCAAATTCTAAAGACTTTAATAAAAACAGCAGAGTAGAAAAAAACGATTCCTGATTTGATCTTAAAATCCCGTAAAGGTTTAAGATTTACAATATATTGCTTTCAGGTGCTAAAAGTTAAGGTACCAAATGTCTCTTGAAAAAGAGGAAAAAAAGAAACATTCATCACTTCTGCAGTGGCTTTTCTCCATCGCCGGTCTTATCTCCACATGAACTCAATGAGGGAGAATGGTGGGTGGGAGCTCCCATGTAGAAGTCATACAGGAGCAATAAAAAAAATCGAAAAAGATGAACAATCACAAAGCTAGGACCAGCTAGATGAGCAAATTCCCACCCAATTCTCAAAATCAATCTGTCACTTCTCAGTCAAATGTCCTTTTGGCTTCCTTTCATGGCAATTAAACACAGAGTGAACTCAAGTGAGCTCGCTAAGGAGAACATACAAACCAGGAGACGACATCATGATGTCAATGGTGAGGAATCAAAAAGTGACATTTTACAAAAAAAAATACATGAAATAAAAATTAGGACAACATGGAACACAGTCTGAAATTCTCCGACTCTTGTTTCAAGTAAGATGGCCCATTTTGGGGAGAGTTACTCCCGCTCTTGTCATACGTAAAGCTACGAAATATAAGTGTTCTAGGTGATAAAAAAAAATCAAAACAAACAAAAAAAGTAATGGGATACAGATTATGTGTTGTATTGTGTTCAACATAAAATGCAGTTTCACGTATGTGTACCTGCTCGGTCCTCATACTTAATATAAATGAGCTTTTTTTTCTTTAAATGCAAGGACACCACTGGGTATTCAGCAGGACCGAATCGAACCCGCTCGCACAGTCTCCTGGTCCCACAGGCGGACCAATCTGTAGCTTCATTTATGAAAAAGTTTCGGAAAATGGAGCTTGAAACACATTGACTAAATTACCTCGCCTATTGATGCTAATGTTTTGTTTGGTTCGCAAGGATTAGCGAAAATTGAAATTCTTCATTAGCACGATTTTGTGGAGAAGTGTGGAACAACATTACATCAAATGTTATTATGAAGGACTATTCGAGCCATAAAGGGGAAAAAATTGTCATATTCCGAAAAGAATGAAGTAGTGATGTTATCAAATTCTAATGTATTGCAATTTGACACATTTGAGTAGAAATACTGAGTAAGAAAATAAAAATAGGTGAAGGATGAAGTTGCCGTTTTAACAAGTGAATGTTAAAATTCCACGTTGACCTAAAGGCAACATTTGGAGGCGAGCAGCCGCTGTCTATGTCTAGAGAGCTGCCATATATATTCATGCAATTTTTTAATAGCGTTTGTCCTCATTCCGTTTACAGGTTGAGCTGGATCCCATCCCACCAGACTTCAGCGGAGGTGACGTACACCCCGGGCTCGTTGCCACCCAATTTAGGGACACATATACGACACAAATTGTCTTTTTTTGTTTTTTACTCTTGTAATATTATGTCTTAAAGGACAACCGACGTCTCCGGACAAGTTGTGTCCATAATTTGTAAAATGGCTTCAAATGACTTCTACTGAGCGTATTTTACAAAGATTCCACCGCATATAGCTATATTTTACGTTTTACGACTCGCGCTGAATATTCCGGAAGTCTTGTTTTTGAGTTGGTGACGAGTCCGTACGTGACATCACTGAAGGAATGCCCCTGACCGAAAAAAAGAACACATTGTAGCAGTCCTTCCATCACGTCAATGCATTTTGCTGTGCTTGTTTGGTCTGAAAACGTCATGTTGCACCAAAAAGAGCCAGAAGAGGGCGACCAAGCTCCATATAAGGAATTTATCAGCCTGTGGAAACGGGTGGATTAACTCTTCACAGGGAGCTTGGTCGCCATTTTCTGCCTCTTTTCTGGGACGCTACATTGCAGTCCCGATGCCTCAAAATGACACAGAAGGACTTCTTTAATCTATTGCAAACATGTATGCTTTCCTCTTCAGAACTATTTGAATCATATTCATAACTGGATGAGTAACAAGAAAGCATATTCTCCAAATCTGAAGCCATTGTTTTGATTCTCCAGCAATGCAAGACGTCATGGCGTGACGTCACGAACTGGGGGCGGGACTTTCTGAAAATGCCCAATTCGCAGCTCAATTTTTTTGCAGAATTTGGACACTTTAAGTCATTTTTATTGGTGTTTTGCATTCGAATAAAAATATCATACTGCGTGTTTTGGGTATTTTAGATGCTATAAAACATTTTTCTGATGTCAGTTAGGAAACAAAAAAGTGATGTCGGTTGTCCTTTAAATGGAGGATTACAAATCATGCATCATCGTGACTAACTCTGGTAGGACGGGACAGGCTAATGTTTACTATGATTGAAACGATTGCAACTTTGTTTTTGTGTTTACACAACTTCATTATTATTACACGTGGCTTTAATAGTCCTTCATACATTTTGTTGGTAATCTGAGTCAAAAAACGCAGAAAGAAAAATGTATTTCCTCTTCTTGCTGTGTCATGGTTCCCCCTGTTGCAGAATCAAATGTGGTACAATCCGATCCAATATATGGATGCCCACAAACAAACAAAGTTGAGGGCACTTGAATGTCTGTAAACCTTGACGGAGGTCTGTGCAAATCCACTGGACATTTGTCAGTCCATGCTCTGTTTATATGATGTTCTCGTGGCATTTGGGATACGTGGCCATGGATTTTGTATTTTTTATTTCCTTTCTTGTCCAAATCAAAGTTTTGCTGGCTTCGAAGTACTGCCACAGAGGCTAACCAACACAGTGACTGTTGTGGCAAAAAAAATGTTTAGGGTCTGTCACATTTGCTTTGTCTATAATGGTCGGAAATGTGATCGCCACGGTCTGCCGGGAACATAATCGAAACATTAAGCCCCGATTACTATTTTAGAGAGTGTTTGGTGACATCAGGGTGCAAAACAATTTCATAAATGCAGCTCAGGCTCACAGCGAGAAGTCCCTAAGCAGACCTCTGGGTGTAGAAGAGAATGTAGGCCTGAGTGTTGCACACTTCCTCCACACTGCAAACCTTCATCTCAGAGTCGTTGCAGTGGACCCAGAAACCTATGAGGCACACCAATCCGGTTAGATTCGATACTGCACTTGCAACGCCGCATTCGTCAATCATTCTCACCTCCTTCTGTGTTGTAGCAGTATGCGGTATAGTGCCCTGAGCCAAATCCCTTGCCGTGGTGCATCACCACGGCTGATAGGTCGTAGGTGTAGCCTCCTCTGTGAACAGAGTGACCCGAGCCCGTGCAGCAATAGGCTTTGATGTTCAGTACCTGGTCGAAGGCCACGTGGACGCCGATTTTCTCTCGATGGTTCCTCCCAGACCATCTGCCCGTGCAACACAGAGCTTTGTTCATGTCACTAACATTGAGTTCGATCAAGCGAGTAGAAACTTTGCTCATGAGAGACTTTGTTTTTGGAGCAAAACTAGTGAAGATAGGGATTTAAATACCGTATTTTCCGGTGTATCAGACACCCCCCCCCCCCAATGAACGGTGTATTATCAAACTTTTTCCATATATAAGGCGCACCGGACTAGAATGTACACCATCAATGAATGTTAAATGTTTTCTAAATATAATGTATAAACATGTAAAAGTTTTCCAAATATAAGGCACACCACATTATGAGGCGCTACAATAGCGGCTGGGGTTACACACATAATCTTCTACAGGAGGGGAAATTGAGTCGTGGCTGCTGACAGTAGTTGTGAGACCTGTTGTGGCTCAATAATACTTCATATATAAGGCGTATAAGGCACATGGTCATCTTCTGAAGTAAATCAAGGCTTTTGGGTGCACTTTATACACCGGAAAATATGGTAGTCACTTTTATTTTTGGACATTGATCTTCATGAAAGAAGATACATTGTTAAAAGATTGTAATACATTCTGATGGAATACAAAGGAACTTGCCTGAAGCGCTTGAGGTGCAGCCGTAGAACCTGAGGTAAACGGTAGATCATAAGCTGCTTATGGGCTTCTGAAAGAACTAAAGGCTTGTGGGATGTTTTCCTTCTTCTCTCTGGCAAATCACATGAGAGCAAGATGAAAAATTATTGCTTGAAAGTTAAGAGCGGGAGGGCAAAAATATAGAAAGTCGCAAAAAAAAAAAAAAAAGGTTTTTGTTGACACAATATAATCTTAAATTATTCATTGCCATTCCCAAAATTAAAGTGCTGGTCCCGAGAAAGCACTGGTCTGACCTCTGGCAATGTTTTCCCTCCCACTAGGAGGCATCATTTGCCTTCTGTACAGCCACCCCCATTTCAAGTTCAGATAACTGCAGACCCATATAACTTTGGAATTAACTTTTTTTTTCTGAAAAAAAAAAAGTCGTCCTAAAACTCAATATTCTGTGGGTCCTGGAATTTGAGTTAAAATGACAAAAACCCTGGCACTGGAGTGGACGCATTTTTGCACATATCTGTCAGTGAATGAGTTAAGCATTCTATATGATGCACCCCGCCTTAAATCTTGAATAAGCACATAACAATTCAGTAAGGAAATACATTGGAATGGCTGACGCCCACTTCCCTGTTGGAGAAGTGAAACATTGTCAGACGAGGAGGCGCACACGGGTCAAAGTCCAAAGGCTGGACTCACTGTTGCAGTGGTTGCAGGCATAAATGCTGCCTTCGAGTGCTTCCATCTCAGTGAACTTAGACAGCATTTCGGTGAGGGTGCAGCTGCGCTGATAGGCTGTGGAGCCGGCGCCTTTGTTGACGCTGTGATAGCGCTCGGGAAACTCCAGAGACAAGTCCCAGAATGGCTCAACTGTGTTTGACTTGTGCTTGCAGGACAGGCACGTCACCTGGACAGAAATGGGGGGGTCGGGGGGAGAAAGCTGAGTCGTAGCCTCGAAATGCAATTCAGTCAGGCTGTCGAGAAAACATATGAGACATCTGTTTGTAGTGGGCTAATAACAAAGATGATGTTTGTAATTTCTCATTTAGGAGAATGACGAAGATGCGCTGTTGTTCTATATCACGTTAAGGCCTGCCTTTTAGTACATCTGCACGCTCATCGGAGATCCAATCAGAGGTGGGCTGAGCATTTGGTACTTGGGGCCTTTATGTACTGACTCACCCAAATTAAATTCCCCACGAATGATGCCAAATTACAGCAAAATGCAACACAAGAGCACTCAAGTGCGCCCCTTACATTGTCTGGAGGCGGTGGAAAATTTGTATTTCTCAACATTCACCAGAGATGCTGACTGTACCGTGTTGTGTCAGTTGAGCGGTTTTGCTCTGACCAACCAATCAGAGAATAGAATGCTGGCGTCACTGTTGGGTCGCTCGCTGGTCCCGTGAGAAGGATTTTAAATCTGATTGATAACGAAACGGTCACATTGTTGATATTGTTTTAAGTTACAAGGGACAGCACTGTTGATTTTAAGGGCTGTGGGGAGATTAGATGGACATGGCTGGGCATTTTTTTCTTTTACATGTGCCTACTGTAGACAAAATATAAACAGGACAAGCAAGCCATAATGCTAAAAAATGCAGAGAACAAACCAATGGCAACAGGAGAAAAAATAGTCAACTTTTAGTTCACCTAAAATGTAGGTTGCCCCTGACCAACAACTAACACATAATCACAAATATATATTTTTTATTAACTTATTCATTGCCATTCCCAAATTTATTCCGGATTTTATAATATTATGTGGAGCGCCATTCCCAAATTTGTTCGGGTTTTGTTTTTTCTTGTGGAGGGGGGTGAGAATCAAGCTGCGGTCAGACGTCTGGTAATTTTTCCCTCCCACAAGAGGGCAGCATTTGCCTTTTGTCCAGCCGTCCCCCATTTCCATTGCTGATAATTCTAGAGCCAAATACAATCGACTTTCTGATGAAAGAAGAGAGTCTAAGCTTACTTAAGCTGCATTGAATGTTCATGTAGTCCTAAAAGTCAGTATTCTGTGGGTCCTGCAATTTGATTGAAATTGACAAAAACCCTGGCACTGGAGTGGACACATTTTTGCACAGCGTCTGGCAGTGAATGAGTTAATATTTTACAATCTCGATGCTATGACGCTTAAAAATACAGAAGAAAACAATGAATGAAAGTGAGCTTGGCGAGAAAAAAAAGAAAATAGGCATCAAAATAACTCATACTGCATGAGAAATTAGACTGCGATCTTGCTAAAGGTACTGTATTTTCCCGTGTGTAAGCGGGACTGGACTATAAGGCGCATCTCCAATGAATGGTGTGTTTTCAATATATAGGGCGCACCGGACTGTAAGACGCACCTTTAATGAATGAAAAAAGGTTTTAAAAATATATAAATATAGAAATGTTTTCCAAATATAAGGCACACCACATTATAAGGAGCTACAGTAGAGGCTGGGGTGACACATGACTTCTACTGGGGGAAATGGGAGTCAGTGGCCGGTGACAGTAGTTGACACCTGTTGTGGCTCAATATTATGTCACATATAAAGGTGCACCTGCATACAAGGCCGAATGTCATCTTTTGAAGAAAATCAAACATTTTTGGGTGCGCCTTACACACCGGAAAATATGGTAATATATACATCTATATTTAGCCTTTCTCACTTTTGCAGACAACCTGACTGAAAAACATACGACAAGCAGGCTACCATTGTAGGAATGCGGTTTTCAAACATGTGAAAGGAACTCTGCTGGACCCCATTTCTCCAAAAAAAAATAAGGCAGTTGAAAAGTTAGGAGAAAAAGAGGCCCAATGGTAGATGTTGCCAGACTCACCTGGCTGAGTAGTTGGCCATGAAAGATGGTGTTGAGCACCTTGAGCACTTGCTTGGAAAGCTTCCTCTTGGTGATGGGGATGACGATCCGCCGTTTGGAGGCCTCCGTGTCCAGCTCCTGCTGCACCTTGTCCAGCAGCTCGCACAGGAACTCCTGCGCGTCCTGTTGGTCGTAGCCGCGGAAAGCCGGGATGAGGTTCCACACGGAGTGCAGCATGGCGAAGGGAGAGACCAAAGACCAACGGCCCGACCACATGACCCTGAATAGAGTATGCAATTCATGGCACAGGGACATCTGCTGGCGGGTGGAGCAACGGGTCTCCTTGGGTTGGACCAACTCGGCAGTCTGAGGGGCGGGCGGGGGGCTTTCCTTTTTGCCCACCGTCAGATTTCCCACGCGTCCCAGGGGACAAGAGGTCAGAGGCACGTTCCCGCCGCTGACCACACTTCCGGCTACCGCCTTCACCCCCTGCGCCTGGTTGCTCTTGGCCAGCAGTTCCTCGGTCTCGCACAGGTCCAAAGTGAGAAAACACTCCCTGAATTTCTGCAGGTGACTCAACACTTGCAAGATGGAGTTCATGTAGCACGTGTTCCCCAGGTTACGCAGACCGGTGACCCCGGGAGCGAGCCGACGGCGGCTCGCCGAGTGGGCCGAGTAGTACCGCCTGAGTTTTGCGGCTCTGCCGTTCGTGGGGGTCTTTCGTGACAAGGCAAGGAGAGAAGGCCTCTTGGGCGGAGCAGGAGGAGGAGGTAGGCGTTCCGGAGGGTCTCGGAACTTACAGGGAATGAGCGTGATGGTCGAACGTGGCGCCTGAGTGAGAAGCCGAGCGCTCTTTCTGGGCGGGACGCTGACCAGCTCTTCCAACAGTCTCCTTTTCACCTCTTTCTTTTGTCTTTTGGCCTCGTCCAGCTTCTCTTGGTGCTCCGCCTGCAGCTCTTTATGTCTGCTCGTCCACCTCTGAAGCATCTTGGCCAGGAGGGTTTTTCTCCTGTGACGCAACGCCAGCTGCATGGGAGGCTGCGGCCCGCTCTCCCCGCCCCGGTGGGCGTACGCCCTCCACACCGAGGAGCGCAGCGAGCGCGTCCCGGGGTTGCGAACGGTGGAGAGGGCCCCTCGGAGGAGCTTGAGGTCTCCCTCTGCGTTGTCATTGAGTACATAGTCCCCGCAAGCAAAGCAGAAGACGTCCAGCTCCCGCACCTCCATGGCCAGTGGGTGATGGGACTCCTGAAAGTGTTTGAGAGAGTGCTCTTCCATGAAGCGTCCGCAGGCCACGTGGGAGCACTTTAGGCATGCCCACACCGAATCGGTGGTGCTGCAGTCCACACAATGCCATTTCTGCGGATTGAGGATGGAGTGGTCGTGGCCCAGGCGAAGGCGCACCACGTGCTTACAGCGATCCATCTCTCCACATGCACATGGGGGGGCCCCTCAGTGGTAGGACGCACGTCCTCTCGCCGAGTACCAAGTCATTCTGCGGGTTGCAATTACATTTCATTAGATTGGCGGAATTTATATTGTGTGTGTGTGTGTGTGTGTGTGTGTGTATATATGTGTATTATATGTGTATATATATATATATATATATATATATATATATATATATATATATATATATACACACATACATACACACACTTTTTTCATTTATAAGCGCAAATCTCAAGTCTCTCAAGGACACTTTACAGTCATCACCGTATCAGGTCGTTTGCAAGCCATTAAGTGTCTCTATTTAACATTTTGAATGGATTTCCACTTGAGACGATTTTGACTTATGACCGTTTGGTCGCAATGGAACCCAGTCGTAAAGTCGGATGTTACCTGTATTTGAAATGATTAAAAAAAAAACATAAAATACGGGCCTCGCTGGGCTGATAAGGGGTTTTTGATTGTTTCCATCCAATTATCTTCAATAGCGTTAAAATGGTTGTACAGAAATAGCACAAACTGGCAGGTTGAAATCGCCGCTGTGGTGGTCCCACATTGAGAACACGTGCGGGTTTCCCACTCCTGTTAGGGCTTGTTTTACAAATGGCACTGCGAAAGTGGCCGCCTCTATATTTTGTTTTTCCTGCTTATTCTTTTTCCTTTTCTATTCCTTTCATAACTTTGCTTCTGTGACTTGGGAATTTGTCCAAGTGTTATCTCATCTCAAATGTTACCTGGCTGATCTGGCTGTCAGCACAGAGGGAGCATTTTTTTCTCTCACTGAAAAACACGTTGCAGTGGGGGAACATCCACCCAGCCGTATTTTTTTTATGGACGACTGTAAATAAGATTTTAATTCACACTGTGGACACATTGAAGCCTCTAAGTCTTGAATTGGAAAAATATGGATTGTAAGTGAACATAGAAGAAGGGAAAAGTGCTTACTCATCAAATAGTTGGATGGATCAGATTTCACATAAAACCTCACCGAGTTTGAAGAAAACAGCAATGCTCTGTATCATCCATATCCACTGTCATCAGCAGCAGCCACTGGAATATTCTGAGGGAGATATAGATCAAAAGTGAATCGGCGTTATGAACTTGAAATGCGTGCAAAGTTTAAAACAAAAAAGGTGTACGCCGCATTCAACTTAAGTGTCTGTGATCTCCAGGAATCCTGAGTTTAATCTGTGTGCCTTGAGCGGGATTTAAACAAACTAGTTGGAACTCATGTGGTTTATCATGTGGTCACTTCAAGGTTCAAATTAGCTGCGCTTTTCTATGAAGAGCATAGCGGTTCGATTTTTTTACACTGAAATGAACAGCTTCAGATTTCTTCAACAAGGAGGAAGGAACAAGCATTGAGGAGAGAAAACAACACTCAATTCATACTCCATCATGAGTAATCCTGGAAAAACAACATTCAAAATATGTTTGGTTTTCACGTACCAATTTTAAAGGGAAGATATTCCAGTGGCATGCTTTTCAATGGGATATTGCCTATAAATCCTTAATCTGAATGACTTTTTTCCAGATACAGTAAAGTCTCGTTATATCGATATCGGATATATCGATAGTCCCGGTTATATCGATACTATTTCTATGCACGCACGGAGAAAATTACATGCAAACAGGGTCGGGTATATCGATAGTCCCGGTTATATCGATATTTTTTTGGACTCCCTTGAATATCGATATAACGAGACTTTACTGTATTGATTTTTTTTTTTACAGTGAAGCTAGAATTCTCTTACCATGCTTGTTAACTACAAGATGGACATAAAAACCACTTGATGCACCCCATAATGGATGCTATTGAACATTCTGGCTCGAGGTATTGGTGACACAAAAGATTAGTGGAAAAGAACCATCTGAAAATGTTTATTGTAGATTTGATAAAATTTGCAGATAATATTCAGGTAACCATGGAACGCATTGTTGTCAAAGAGGCTTTATCTTTTTTTACTATTTACATGCAAACGCGATGGAAACACAAACCTTAATGGTGATGAATCTCCATACAAATGTGCCTTGGATTCTTTCGAGTCGTAAAGCACTGAATCACATGTGTTGAGCTCGAGATGTATATGGTGAGGTCTTAATGCAGTGGCAATTGAAATAAACAAGGATTTCATGCACCGTAGTCGCTAATCGTACGAACTGCACTGCGTTGCCTGTTATCTGATAGACCACAGGTCTGCCGTGGTTATTTTAATCTCGATTGTTCGAGCGGTTCTTTGCAACCATGCTATGCTACTTCACTGCTTCCACCTCCGCGTCGAAGCAGAACAAAGGGGCGTGAAGAAGAGCCCCTCTCCCTCTCTTCCGGAGAACATCCAGCAACTTTGTTGAGGCTGCGCGGCCACCAAGTTAGCTCGCGCTCGCTCCATGCTAACCTGGCAAAGAGGACGCCGCGGCGCCGCTAGCCTCCCGTCAAGTAACCGAGGGGGCGTCTCTGATAGCACTTTAACGGAGATAAACACGAGTCGCAGGTTTATTGTTACATGGTGTGCTTGTAGTTCGCGTTGCCCCCTGTGTTAATTGAAGTTGACCTCGCCGCAGTTGTCGGTCGCCGATTTACCCTCTTAGCTATCGCACTGCGCCGCTACGCGAGTGCAAACTCCCCGCTGACATCCACGGCGGACGGTAACGATGTTTGTTTATAACGAGTTGCGATGCGATAACAGGAAGATAGCGGGTGTAATGTTACCATCGCCGGAGCGGAACGCTTCCATCCGGCACATTAGATGGGAAGAAAAAAAAATCTGCTTGTTGTCCTCACTCAGATTGAACAACCCAACTCTCGATGCAAGCCCGGACCCCGCCGCTCCCATTGGACGCAGGCTGAGCGGCAGTCGGCCTCCCATTGGCCGAGTGGCGGAACAACAGGCAGCAGGGTGGCCCGGCCGTCGGTCCACCCACCCACCGAGGCCACATGGAACAATAACCCAAGCTCAATGCCCCGAACTGGGCGAGGAGGAGCCCGACCTCGGTGTCAACACTGAGGTTTGCGTTTAATTCATGACACGCTTTAAAGACGTCCTGCATTACAAATGCTGCAGTATTCTTGACTCTGGTTACAATTACATGAAAACAGAACCTTCAGACAACCATTAATTATAGTGACGACTGGAACGTTTTAGATCTTATTTCGTATGGTATGCATTTTCTCATCTTTGTGACCCAATTAAAAAAAGGGGGCACATAAGCATCAATAGTCGTTGAATGAAAGTTGAACACAAATCAAACGTAAGGAGGATTTGTTAAAAAGCTCCAAAATATTTATTTCACAAATGTAAAAAAAAATATCCTTATAGATTCCAACACAAAGACTTACTCACAATATTTTCTCGTGTGTGTGTGCGTGTGCGTGTGCGTGCACGCGCGCGCGCGCGTGTGTGTGTGTTTGTGTGTCCTCATCTGGGTGAGTCAAACTGAATCTAAGGTAAATATCTTGTGTCATGCGTGTGAGCACTGGAAAGGGTGGGCGAATACAGAAATATTTCTGTTTTTGTTTTTCCACAATGTCCGTCAAAAGGCTTTATACATGATCTAATGCTGCAGCAATAAAAAATAAAAGTCCGGGCTTTCTTCAATTACGGGCATCTTTAGCCGCAGGAGAAGAATAAATGAACATTCCTAGGAACATTCAAAATCAGGAATGGGAATTCACCGCACATTATTCCCTTGAATTTGAAGTTTACGCAGTTTGTTGAACAATTCCAGGTACTGTGTCATAGTGTCCACGCAATCAGCTGGTGCAAAGATGCCTTCGGGTTTGGCAGCAAAGGCAGATGGCAGCTCTGGGACGCTGGGGCCCAAGAATGACTGCATAAACTCCTTCATTAGATTCCAACAGTCCCCTGGAACCACACAGGGACAATATTCCACCTGCAGAGAGAGTGAGTGCAGTTAAAACAAAGTGAGGTTGTGAGATCATTGGCAGTGTGCCCTTACTTCTACCGATATTCCTCTGGCACTTGAGCTCATGGTCACTGTGCCAACTTTGATCAAGAAGTCGCAGTAGCGGTATCGTGATCCCCGGCATTCCACCTTGTGGCCTTTGGCATTCTGAAAGTGACTCTTTAGCTTCACCATAAGAACGTCAAAATTTGCGTCAGCTACCAAGCAGGGCCCGTTTTCAAAAAGAGCCAGGCAGCTGAGGGGTGTTTCCGAGTTGTGCATCACGTATAAGAGTTTGGAAGGCTGGCCTGAAATACAAAGGTTGCATTATTACCAATGCTGTTGTTTTACATTCAGTAGAATGACGATCCATTTAATTATCCACTTCATCTCAGCACTTTTTTTCCCGTTAACTGCTTTTGGTTATTTGATTTGTGGCTTTTAATTGAACACACTTCATTTCAATCAAGATTGTAGTTGTAGTGGTTGTAAATTGCTTTTAAATTATTTTTCTTATAACTCTGCAATTGGCCGGGGGCAGTCAACTACTTTTACCGCAATCTAACGATCAAATAGGATACAATTATAGATTACAATTTTAAAGCTTTTCTGGTAGTGTGCGTGTTAGCAACTCACACAAAACCCATAAGATGAAATTCATCTACAAAAAAATATACTGCAAGATGATGTTCTGTGTATTTATATTCATTATATTTTGCATTTGTTTGGCTCAATAATATGAGCAATATACTTGGAACATCCTGTGATTCAGTTCACTACTGCAAACCACAACCATGATAAAACAAAATATTGTGAATGCAAAAATTACCAAGAGCAGTGCCCCTCAAAACGGAAGTGTCCTGCTGTACATTTTCACACATACAGTATTTAAAATGAAACATAGTTAAACAAAACAACAGCCTTAAGTATTACCACTGACAGTTCCAGTCGCATGGTACGTCTCACAGTCGACACAGAAGCTGCCTTGTTTTACAGCTCCCAGCTGCTCTAGTTTCTTGTGCACCATATCCACAGTCTGCTGCACGCTCTTCCCCTCTGCCACCGGCACCTGGCACACACTGAGTTACGAACATTGTTTTAATCTTAACAAACAGCAAAGTGATCACAAATTTGCGACTGAATATCATCATTCAGTGATTTCATAAATACTATTCCACAGCACATTTGCCATCGTAATTGGTCTCAAAATATTATGCACTATGAATGCACTGTGGTTCATCTATCTATGCCAGTGATGTAGCATAACTAGTACAATTAAATGTCCTCGCGCTAGATTGTTGGGGGTCTATGTTTACCTGACCCCATTCATTGAAAATAATAGCATAGCAGGCACACATCAGTAGAGCGAACCACGACGACCTCATGATTATTTCAGCATGCGGTATCCAACTATTACGTATTTGTATTTGGTGGTATACCGTGTGATTTCCGATGTAAAACTTGGGCTTTGGCTCTATAAAAGTTGAGAATCACTGCCGAACTACGTTCCTGAATAGGCAAAGCGATGTTGTGTACCGAAGATAAATCGAAAGGGTTGCATGCGCCTTAAAACACAATAAGTTTAATGAGTGACAATGCCAACCGCACATTGATACAAGAAGGAAATAAAACCTCACCAAGTAACCCCCATTTGTATCACAATTATTTGTTGCCAGACGCCGTCTTCAAAGAATACTACTTCCTGGTGAAGTTCTTCTTCGTCTTTTTTATTGACGGTGAATTTGAGTTTTCCGGTCAAAATAAGTTCAACAAAAAACACACGCAAACTATATTAATTGTAATAACATTTTATTCAGAATGAGTGATATTAATTACATAATAAAGAAGAAAAAAGATAGTGGAAGATTTTGAGAGGCGAACACTTGGAGGATGTGACGTCATGGACAACTTCCTTTCTGAGCGACATTGGCACGTGTTTAGCTAACTTCTGTTTACACAGTTAAAATCACACAAATGTGAGTTAACATAGTCGGGCGAATATAGGAACGTTGTCTTTCAGACTAAACAAACCGCAACCATGCCGAAAGTGAGAAAATCGAAAGCAGAAGGTGACAAGCGATGGCAGTCAGACACTCTTGTTGATCAGATGCTACAGGGCGACACGGTCCGAAGCAAAGGCCGAGTGAAGCTTCGGGACGATCGGATTGAAGGCGAAGACAATTACGTGGATGAACGCCTATCCAAGAAAATCTTGCAACAAGCCAGGATTCAACAAGAGGAACTACAGAGCGAATATGGTCTGGTGCCAAAGAAGAAAGCACCCGTCACTTTTCTTGGTACGGCTACCAGGTTATGCATTGCGACTACACTATAAACAATACATAGTCACATTTTGTAATGGAGCTTGTTTTATCAATGGCATTTCAAACAAATCTATAACAATCTGCCAATTGCAGCTGTTAATATTTTGAATATTATATATTATATATATTATATTATATTATGTCTCATCATAAATATGTTAATTACTCCAATGCTTACTGCATTTCATGATTGTTTTCATTTATGGACTACTATACATGTTATTTGCCAAATGTTTGCTCTCATTGCAATTAAGGTATTGACGAAATACAGCATGTCCGTACAAATGTCATTGTCTTGTCCTAACCTACAGTTTCTTTGCATTATTTTTTTTTAATCCTTCACAGTCTGATTTTATTGCTGTCTTATGTCTCAACCACACACACAAATATGCCAAGTGGAACACAAGGACTCCTACTTAACAATGTCCTTCCTTCAGGTCCCTCATCTAAGGATGCAGAATCAGATGAGGAGTGGCCAGCGTTGGGGGCAACCGTTGGTGAAGGTGACACCAACGCTGTGTATGATCACGAAGTTGTGGTTGACGCAGATGACGAGAAAGCCATTGAGATGTTCATGAATAAGAACCCCCCGATGAGGCAAGACCTTGTGAGCATCTCATCTTTGGATGTACATAATCATACACAAATAAACAATTTGTGTGTATGCATTTTGTTTTGTCTTGCAGGCGAACCTTAGCTGACATTATAATGGAGAAGATAACAGAAAAACAGACGGAAGTAGGAACAGTCATGTCAGAAATATCTGGCTGTCCAATGCAGCAACTTGACCCCAGGGTAGTCGAAGTGTATAGAGGTGTAAATAAGGTGAATGAGTTTTAAAATTACACACTTGCATTTATGTTTATTGCACTGCGAGACTAATAAAGGCAAATCCAATCCAATGCTACATATACAGTACAAAAAACAATGAAAAAATTTAGAATTTTGTTCTCATTCAAGTGAATTTGGCAGGCTGACGTCATTCCAGTTGCAATTTCAATTTTTTTTGTGCTCTTTACACTACAGGTCCTGTCAAAATATCGCAGTGGAAAGTTGCCAAAGGCTTTTAAAATAATTCCGGCGCTTTCAAACTGGGAGCAGGTCCTCTATTTGACTGAGCCTGAGAGCTGGACGGCAGCTGCCATGTATCAAGCGACGAGGTCAGTTCTCTGCATGATACGAATGGGGATATTTTTTTTTTGTTTCATAATGACAATCTTCAATATGTTGATTTTACTGTTGTTGCAGAATCTTTTCTTCTAATCTGAAAGAGCGAATGGCCCAGAGATTTTACAACTTGGTGTTGTTACCCAGAATTCGGGATGATATTGTTGAGTATAAGAGACTCAACTTTCATCTTTACAGTGCGTTGAAGAAGGCTTTGTTCAAACCAGGGGCCTGGTTTAAAGGTGAGACGTTTGTTCAAGGTCAAGCTAAAAACACCTCATATTGAGGTTCTGACATTCCAGAGTTAATTAATAGTCATCATTTTTACTCATGCTACCTGATATTTATTAAATCATATTATATGATTTCTTGTGTGAAATTTCCGTCGCACACTTTGAAACGATCATTGTGTAACATGTCCACTTGGTGGCAGTGTTGCTTACAAAAACAGGCTGTTGCTCCTTGGAGTGTATCGGGTTAATCAGCCGCAATTTAATATTTTAGTCAATATTAGGATGGTTACTGAGAATAGATACTTATGAACAGGCTTAGTGGATTAATTTATACTATGATGAAAAAATTTGGATACCGTTTGTTTTGTCCTTGAACACATATACTTTATACTTTTAGAATTTTTACTTTATACTTTTAGAATTTTACAAAATCAGGTACATAATCATTGTCTTTCTCAGCTATACAAAATAACTCACCAGGTACAATTAAATGGATAGATTTTTCAAAATTACTTGTTGTGAATTGCTATTTCTCGTTGTGAGACCAATAAAGGTTATCTTATCTTAAAATACCAGAGAGAGAGAGAGTTTGGAATTTATTGCCATTGTATAAAAGATACCTACTTTTCACTTTATCATAAAAAAACATTTAGTACGTAATAAAAGTCACATTTCAGGAATGTGTGGGATCATATGACCCATTAAAATAAACTATGGTAAGTGCTTTGAAAATCATATGTGCTCAAACAAAGTTGAGTTAATATGGTTGTTGCAACATCTTATTTTCATAGATATACACCACATGTCAATTAAAAAACAAAAGTGAAAATATAACTACAGTAAAGTCTCGTTATATCGATATCAGATATATCGATAGTCCCGGTTATATCGATATTTTTTCGGACTCCCTTGAATATCGATATAACGAGACTTTACTGTAATTGTTTGTGCCACAGGTATACTGATACCCCTGTGTGAATCCGGGACATGCACTCTCAGAGAGGCAATCATCATCGGAAGCATCCTGACGAAATGTTCTATCCCTGTGCTACACGCCAGGTAAGCATTGTCTCCTCACATAGACTGTTATTGTGTTGGTATTGTTGTTGTTTAATGATGCAAATTTTATCTGGTTACTTGATTCATCGATGGGATAACTCACTGATTCCTATATACTCTCTTGGAGTACGGCAAGTAATGACGGTCAAACTTATTTAGCATTTTGATTTACAACAAAAAATTGCAAACACACACATTAACTAAACTGCGTCATCAACATGGATGAGGTGCCGCTCACTTTCAAACAGCACGGTAGTAATACGCACAACGGGGCGCATGAAGTCATCTTTTGGGCTTGGTTGCCACAGCGATGGAGAGAAACGGCCAATGTGAGGTTACTCGCGGCGTGGGAGCGATGCACGCTTTTACTGAGCCGTGCGAGTTGCGGCACAATTTGATTGCATTGTGGATGCTTGTGGCAACAAGTATTCTTTGCAAAAGCCGCACGGCAACGAGACTGGCTCTGACAATGATGCGAGGGTATATGGCGCGTTTGATTGTGAACTTGCTGTTCGCAAAGATAATGTTTTGTGTTGAAAGTAGTTTTGTGATAAAATCATTTAATGTCAAGGGTAATTTATTTTCAAGGTGCCGCTATAGTTGTTGGATTTCAAAATGGGCACATTACAATAGGTGGGGTCATTTTGCCTGCGGTGGACGATTGCATAACATGCATCCCTTTTTTTTTTACCTTTCAGCGCCACGATGCTCAAATTGGCAGAGATGGAGTACAACGGCGCCAACAGCATTTTTCTGCGTCTGTTGCTCGATAAGAAATACGCCCTGCCTTTCCGTGTGCTCGATGCCTTGGTGGCTCACTTCCTATCTTTCCGCACCGAACACCGAGTACTTCCTGTGCTCTGGCATCAGAGTTTCCTCACACTAGCTCAACGATACAAGGCTGACCTTGCCTCCGAACAGAAGACGGCACTGCTTGATTTGCTCAAGATACAAACCCATCCTCAGGTCTCGGCAGAGATTCGTCGAGAACTACAAAACTCAGAGTCACGGGATATTGAAATCGGAATCCCCGCAACTTTTGACATGGACTGAAAATTTGCTAAGCCCCCAAACTCCTCCAATGAAAGATCATTTGAACACAGTATATCGTACAGTGATGAAAAAGCACATCAGTTCCAATGTCGACAGTTTCTGCACAGAAATGCTGTATGTCTGTTTGATGGTGACTACAATTCAAATCAAGAATTTATAATTAAAAAAAAAACTTGAATCCTGAACAATTGGGAATCGAGATTACTTTATTTGTGTCCTGTGTATGTCCATCCATTTCCACGCATAAGCTATTGGGTGTAATTAATTGAGAAAAATCTAATTGAAAAATAATACTTGAGACAAATCTAATTGAAAAATAACTTTGTGGGACATGTACAGCCATCTCCGATTAACACCAGTGTTATCTACAATAATTTAAATTGGTACGAGTCCCATTAGTTTCGGCTACATCTGAACGACCTGTTGTATGCTAACATTTACGTGCTAAATTCTAAAATGACGATGGTGAGCAGCCAACCTGTTAGCACGGTAAATGTTTTGGTTGATTTTATAAGTTACCCTCTCTGATATCTTATTTCCACACATTTCGCGAGTTTTAAAGAGATTAAGACATGTTTTGCTGACGTTTCCGTCAATAATATCGAAGGAAACTCAAACACGTTAGCAGCTCAGCTAAAAAGCGTGATTCACATTTTCTCACAAACTACAACTGCTCCCAGGTGTTATATCTGTCATGCTTTTATGAAATTATCCAACACATTTCAGCTCTTGATATTTAAAATGATTTTTATATTTTTGGGAACACTACTGTGAAAGATCTAATTGCTTATTTGTTCATAATATTTATTCGTGTTTTTTTTTTTTATTAATCTGACTTTTTCGAAGGATAAATGTATCCCTCAACTGGTTTTTGATTATGACGTGGCTGTACGGGCGGGCTACGACTTGGAATTAGTTGGGAACCTCCGTGCTGTTCAGAACATGAGAGCCCTTGAGGTGGGCACCAGGAGCAGAGTGTCTTCTCATTTGCCTGGAATCCAGCAGAACATCCAAGCACGAAAGAGGAAAATACTAATCAGCTGGATGTTCCAGGTATTCTAACAGTTTATGTGTACGTTTATTGTGATTCTGTGGTGCTAACTGTGTTTTTCGCAAGGTATGTGAGGACCAGAAATGTGAAGAGGAGGTGTTCCCACTTGCGGTCGATTACATAGACTCTTACATGAGCCGCCATGCTGTGCGAGACTCTATGCTGCAGCTTTTAGGAGTCGTCACCATGCTGCTGGCCTCCAAGATGAGAGAGATGGTTCCTCTGACAGCCAGCAAGCTCTGTATCTACACAGACTTTGCTGTTTCATTGCCAGAAATCCTGGTAAATGCTGTAGATCTTCTGACCATGCAATCAATGATTATTCATACTTTCATATTCTATACTGCTTGTTGTTATTAACGTCACAGGTGAGCTGGGCCTTTTGTTCTGACAAAAATCGTTGTTTGACTTGAATGTGTTCTTTCCTCCACCTTATCCATTCACAAATGTAAAAATATAACAAAACTTTGTCATGCTTGACAGTCGACGGCTAGGTAACCAAACAATTAGAAAAACACCTTTTCACACGCTCAATAAAAACAGTCCGAATGCCTGAGTTAGTCTACCATGACCTGTTTTCACCCCCACCCCCCAAAAAAAAGTATGTACCAGTAGATGGTTCACTCAAAGTATTTCCCAACCTATCACAGCAAGGTCTGAAGGTTAATAGGACAAAACAGCCACAAAACAACATATTTGAGTTACACAAACATTGCTCTGGTGTTCTTTTCCTCTTCATAAACTGGATCATTTATCTCTTCAATTCTCGAAGATCTCTTAAATAACACTGTTTTAATTAAACAGGTCACAACAGGCATTTGTTGTTTCATGGGCAGGTACACATTTTGAAGCACTGCCAATCACACAATCGGGCATGATCCAATCCTTTAACAGATAACAACTACACCGTGTACATCTGTGTGTGTCTTGAAGCAGTTTGAAGTGTCGGTGGTGTCCAGGTTAGACTGGTGTCTAGCCTCTGTGCTCCCCTCTGATTTCCTGGAGCCAATTCTTCACACGCTCTCCTTTCTCCAAGCGCAGCACCTTTCCAACGTGCGACGACATGTCCACTCCTACGTCGCACTGGCAACCATCGGTGAGTTGCGTAACAAAGTTACATAAAATCCGGCAAACGTCAATATGAATTGTGCGCTGATAAGATCACAGTGCCAGCTATTTTTCATTAATTTTTTTATTGCTTGACATTGTGCCATTTGCGTTTAAACACATTTTATCATTATATCCTGCAAGGATATCTTAATCTCCCTTTGTTTACCGATTCACCCTGGTAAATATTTAACTTTGTAGAAGGGTATATCATCCCTTCATCTTATTAAAGTTGACCACTACTACCCCTTTCAAACAGGGCACTCAGAGCTCTCGCCAAACATTCTTGCTTCAGTTCCAACTGAGCCTATGAAACCAATGCCAAGTTAATGAATCAATTTAAAAGTAATGTCATGAAGCACGTAGTACTTGCAGCCCAGAGTTCCTTACTGATATGTATGAATTATGATAAACCAAGTAGATGCAGGTGAGCAAAATCTCGGTTACCATATGTGTAACAGAAGCCGTCCACTCAGTGGTTGAACATATTCATAAATTCATTATAACTTTTGAGCTACTGCAATGCAATAAAACTTCTCAACGTCAAATATCCTGACAGTCACATGATGATTTTTCATTGTTTTTTTTAGCGAGGCTCATTCCGATCGATGCCACACATGGGGCGTGGTTCCCATAATTAATGAGCTACAACTATTTCAAAGGAAATAGTCAACTTTGACCATTAGGAACAGTGGACTCTGCAGCTATAAATTTGATTGTGTTATGTCAGCACTTCATTTAGGAGATAGAGAGCTGAGTTTGTGTAATTCAGTATTTTGTGCAGTGAATGACCGCTGTCCCCCTATTCGGCCCATGCCTCTCATCACAACTCTCAGTGCCCTTAGATAAACAACAAACACGAACATTACATATCACCCATGGTGAAAATGTCACCTTTTAGAATGAATATGTGCAGAAAGTGACCATTAAGATAAAACCATTTTTTGACATCTATTCCACATGCATCCAAAATAAAGAACTTCTGCATTTTTAAATTGTACTTCTGCCTTCTTGAATTTGACTTCTGTATTTTCCATCCAGTCAAAATGTCTGTAAACATGGTGGGGGATTAGAAAGAGGAAAGTATGAAGTAAATTAAACAAAAATGATTTATCAAATGATTCACTGTTTCTGTTATTTTATATTCTCATTTATACAAAATACAAAGCACTCAACGCTTGGATATGTTACTTTACTGATATACCCGTATTTGCCTTCCAGACTCCTATGTTCTACATATTTCTTTATTCCTAGAATTGAACTCTTTGGACTTCTTGCCCTCCACCCTTGCTTGTGCCTGTGTGAGCATTGCAACGCAGAGGCTCAACTTGGTGGACTCGCCTGACTCACTGCTCCAGTTTCTGGCTAATCTCCTGGCCGTTGATCTGGTAAGGATCATGTTTAAAGTTTCACTTTCAACTGCTCTGGAAACACAGTTTTTCATGATGATGAAACCGAAGCCAAACTGTAGGGAAAAAAATGAAATATTTCCCATTAGTAAGTCCTATTACTTCATTGCAGGCACCCATAAAAAAGCAAAATAAAATAATTACATTAACTCATTCACTGCCATTCATTAATTTATTCGGGAATTGAAAATATGACATAGAGCGCCATTCCTGAATTTGTCTGGGTTTTGTTTTTTCATGCTTGGGTGCCGATAAACCGCTGGCCACGGCCATTGGCAATATTTTTTCTTTACCACAAAGGGTAGCATTTCCCTTCTTTCCATGGTAGCGCTTTATTCCAGCTTCAGCTGTTGTTAAAGCGCTATATCAATATATATTTGTATTTTGTACAGCCGCCCCCATTTCAAGCTCAAATAACTCCAAATCCATATAACTTTGGAATTAACTCTTTTCTGATGAAAGAAGAGAGTCTAAGGTTTCTAACGCTGTACTGAATGTTTACGTCGTCCTAAACCTCAATATTCTGTGGGTCCTGGAGTTCAAGTGACAATGGCAAAAATCCTGGCACTGGAGTGGACACATTTTTGCGCGTGTGACAGTGAATGAGTAAATTGACAAATAACAGTATTTTTTTGAAAGGCTAAAACAATACAGTACAAAGATGATAAATATGAATTTATGAAACTCATGATACAGTCCCAGTTCTGGGAGGCCCGTCACAACACGGCTCATGATGGTGCAACTGAGCTACCATCCAAAAAGGCTTAATGTGGCACCCTTTAAATTTTATTTTATCTTCCAAAAACAAAGCAGATGTACCAAAACTGGGATAAAATGTGGGTGAAAAAAAAACGCTTGAAAACCATAGTGAATGAAAACTACTCATACTAAAACCGAGCTTGCACTGTACATTCATTCATTCAAGTGATCTGCTGAAACCGAAAATAACAAACAGCCACCGTATGCAATCTAATATCGATCGGTGTTCACGTTCTGTCTGGCCTCCTGTTGAACCTTTTGTGGTTCACCTCGACCACAGGGCTCCGTCCTCCTCTGCTACAGCCAGCTGCAGAGAGCAGCGGATCTCATCCTGCCTTCCCTTTTCCAAGCCGCTGTTTGCAGATCAGAGGTCAGTCAGGCTCCTGCTGATGTTGACCATCTTTTATTGACGTCATTGACGCCCGGTGAAAAAACAGATGGAAACTCCACCTTGAAACCACAGGCAAGTGTGAAGGTGGCAGGCCGAAATGTCTTTTTGCTTCCACATCAAGTTAATCACAGCATTTAGAACACTTACAGGGGTTGCTACATGCAATGTCACAGATTGTTTTAGGGAACTTTCAAAGTTACTGCAGAACCTTACAAATACTATTCGTTGTTTCCGGTTTACATTGGTATGGCTTTCTTACTCCACACTTAGGACTCAAAGGTAGTTGTAATTACTCAAGAGTTTGAAATGTTTTAGATTGCATCCATGTGTGAAATCTAAATTTACTTTAAACGTGTTTGGCTTCAATGTCAATGTTACCATAAACTTGTTTGACCTCTGTATTCCATAAAATAATTGCATGTAAATGACTGACAACATGAGGTAGCACTCGCATACTTTTCTTTTATTGATGCACTCATCCCAGTCAGGTGATAACTTTGGCACATGGGAAAAAAAAAATAATCAAAAAGCATTGAATGACCTCAGCAAACATTAATTGTACCAAAACAAAAATGAACACTTGCTTTCATGAACACTGCTCCTTAAATTCTTGAAATGACAAAAACTATAGATGACATTTTAGACAATTCCAACGTTGCATGCACTGTACACACATTCGCATCTGTTTACATTCTCAAGACTCAGTTTGTCAAAGAAAAACTGAAACACAAACATTGCCGTATCACGATTCCAGTTTCAGGTTTGCAGTTCTTGGTGTTTTTTCCTTTGACATGTAATTCTAAAAGTAATTTCACCCCATTTATCAGCTATCGGATAATAACTTGTCACTTTCTGATGTTGTTATTCACCGATGTCATTTACAAATAAGGATTTCCAGTGTGAAATAAAAGGCAAATGTTTCTACCGAGCATATACAGTATGCCAAATATCTTCCACAATCGTTTCAATATCATCACAGTTATTTGTCAAGACTATTTTTAAACTATCAAACAATAAAACCTAATATTTTTTTTTATAAAAATGCCATAGTTTTTCCAATTAAAACCAAGACCTGAGCCATAAACCCATAGACGCCCAAGCATCACAAGTCTTCATTCACTTCATCTGTTACACAATAACATAACTAATAAAGCTGATTATTTACTTCAAAACAAATGCTGCCATTTTTCCTGAATTGTGGCAGGAAAACATCTGTTGAAAGACAGTGGCTACCAGCGCATGCATTAAGTCTTGATTTGGGCGTAGCGGCAGGTTAAACAGGTCAAGCTTGTTCCGCGTTAGTTTGTTATTGCTCTCATCTTTCAAATTTGGACCACATTTCAAAAGAGCACATGGATTGCAAATAATTTCTCCTGAGCATGTGTGCGTTTAAAGGCAGACAGATTCAAGACTGTTAACCAGAGTGCTCTTTGGCATCATGATTTGTTAGTTTGCTTCCATCATAAAAATGCAGCCAAAGCTACAACAACTAATACACAGAAGCAGGATGCCCAAATGGCTGATATCCTCCAAAATTTACATTCAATGTTTTGGTTTTAGAGTAAATTTTGATGATGCTCTTTATTTATTCAAAGTTTGAGCATCTGAGACTCGCATTTTTTTCAAAATAGTTTAACCTGACCAAGCCATAAAGTATATCTCCCTTTTCCCCCATTTTTGGCATGTGTAATTCCTTATTTTGGCTGCTAAAATGCTACCTATTGTGCGCCGATATCTTGTCAAAAAGCACTTTTGTGTATGATATAGACATGTGTGAAAGCGACAGAGCCCTCATCGGCTTTCATCTCGGTGCAGGGCTGTGAATCATCAAGGCCTGCTTGTAAGCCTCGGTGACATTATCGCAGTCTGTAATGGAGAAGGCACTGTCAGCCACTCCGGCATCATAGCAGTTCCACTGCCTCTGCAGCCCATCTCCCAGAATCCCCTCTTCTTGAATGTCCAGCAGGTTGTCAGCGGACACACACCCTCTCATGGTGGTGCCGCCAACCTTCCCCGGCCGTGCTGGAAGTCCCACACAGTCTGGAAGATCGAGCTGGTCAAAGGATTCAGAGGACAGAATGCTGTCCTCGCTGATAGCGCCACTTGATCTCACCCTGGCGCCTCTGCTGGGTAACGAAACGGTCAGCTGATCCAATGAGCCGAACTCCTGCAGACCATCTGAAGAAAACTTTCCATTTCGCTTGAGGATGCCTTTCCTGTGGGTTGACGCTGAGGGGCACGTTTTAGATTGTGGAACCCAGCCAGAGTCACTGTTCTCAGGAGAGGATGAGTAATAGCCAGATTCCTGCTCGGTGGGCTTCTTTAGGATACCTTTGCGAGGTAGCATTGCAGAAGAGGGGTCACATTCACTTTCTGGAGTGGATAAACCCAAAATGTTCTGCTTGTCAGCTGGAACCTCAACCGGGGCGTCATTCGTCACCCTCTGTTTCACACTGTTTCTTCTTTTTAAAATCCCTTTGGAAGGCCGAGCGTCTGTAGCCCCTTCATGGATGGGCTGAGAGACGTTATTCTCCTTTCGCGACCTACGCACAGAGCGTTGCCGCACCACATCACCCGCTCCACCACTACCCTGCGAGCGGAGCAGACAGCGCATCTTGGAGCCGTTCTCCAGCAAAGGCCTTGATGTTCGCCGCAGCCAGCTGGCGACGCTAGCCAACCCTGCTTGGTGCTGGGTCGACGGCGAGACTGGTGAGGTTGTCAATGCCGTCTCCTCAGCTTGGCTGGACTTTGTCTCAGCCAAGAGGGACTGCTGGTAACCCCAGTTAAGCCACCAGTGTCCCGCGATCTCTTCTATTGTGGCTCTGCGCTCAGGGTTGACCATTAGCATCCAACGAATGAGGCCACACGCATCTGTCAGGAAGCAAAGAGGGACATAGAGGGTCCATTAACGTTTTAAAAACCTGTAGAATGTCAAAATAGCCAAGACAACAGCGCTGCAGAGGACTTCCTGGAAGAGCAATTCTGGGATTTTATTGAAGGCATTGTTCAGTCTCTCGGAAAGTTTGAATTTGAAATATCGTTTTTTTTACATGAGCCCACAATCTCTTTTGGCACGCCTCACACTCACATAAACTGTATTAAATTCAGACAAGGAATGTGTAGTTTCTAGACAAAATTTTAGGGGCACATCATGAAAAATGATCTACTTTATATGCATAACCTCTTGTCTGAGGTTATGCATAAATTATTCTCTCTGTAAAGAAATTCTAAAACACTCACCAGAAGGTTTGTTTGGTTTTCTGTAATTTCCAGTGCTGATCTGCTGTACCAGTGACTTGTGGTTGTTACCATCAAAGGGCATGGTGCCGTGAACCATAGTATACAACAATACTCCAAGAGACCACGTGTCCACCTCCGGCCCACGGTACGGTCGACCATTTACAATCTCTGGGGATGCGTACAATGGGCTACCGCAGAATGTCTGGAGGTACTCGTCTTCGTGATAAAGGTTGGACAGGCCAAAGTCGGCAATCTGGAATGAATAAAGCGTGAGGTCGACACATTTAGCTTTTGGTTGCTTCTTAACTAAAAACATACCTAACACATTGGACAAATCGATTGACACACAACTGCCACTCAGATGCAGTGATGGACTGTCAAGGCCTGCAAAGCCTTCTCTGCTGGCCTAAAAATATCTGAATCACGGATTGATGTTAATTATATTTTGTCCTGAATCCAAATTTGGATCCTGAATCCAAATTGATTGGGCAAGTGCGCTTTACACTAGACTATTCCAGGCACTTTGGGATGAACTAGAACAACGATTATGAACCAGGTCCTCAAATGATCTTTGACCTCACACCACTAATGGAAAAAAAATCAAGTCTAATGGTTGGCTGTCCGAATAAATTTGTCAGTTTAATATACAGTTGATCACTTAGAATAACATTTTTTGTTTTGCACACAACTGTATAATAAGTTACAGACAGCTGTATACCTTCACGTTGCCATTGCCATCTAGTAAAATATTCTCCAGTTTCAGGTCACGGTGAACGATTCCATTCTGAAAAAAATAAAATAAAATAAAATAAAATGAAAAATAAATCGTCCATATCAGTTATTTTCACCAGATTACATCTGTAAAATTCCCTACATCACAATCCTTGACATTTAGTCTACACTAACTACATCAACAGATTTTCTTCCTTGTTTGAAACAGATTCTTTCTTCTTTTCCTGGTGCGTCAGCTATGCTTCATTGTCCTTGGCTCTCTGGGGGCCAGGGGACATGCCTGCCACGAATGTTTGTCCTTAAAAATAAAATGCAAGTCATCTGCTCACTTGGAAGGCCAGGCACATGCTGTATAGCACTGCTAATTTGCTATGGAGATTTGTTTTCCATCGGGCCTTTGTATAAGGAGCCATTAAATACAAAACAGGTGGTTAACATGAACAAGATGGGTTCATTTGCTGTGTAAATATTATCCAGCCTACATGTCAAACACCGCCACAGAAGCTTTAGCTTTTGGACTGCTGGGAGTCAGGCCGATGGTGTGTGAGTGTGCTTGTTCTGTTCCATCGCAGCCTCATTAGTGAATGTGTGTGTCGGAATGGTTGGCCTTCAGTACCCCCCTCCTCCCCACCTCCACATTGCTGTCACAGCATCCCTGTTCCAATCAGCCAGCTGACAGTTAATAACGGTCATTATGCAACAACATGTGGGAGGTTCTGATGCCATGAGCTGAGGGGCACCTCTGCGTCATTCACAGACACAAAGCGGCCATGTGGATAACGCAAAATCGCCTGCAAAGTCTAACTGTCATAACATAAGGTCCTCTGTTTGACTGACTGGATGAACCTGTGGGATTTTAATGCATCCTCACCTGATGGCAGTAATGCACAGCGGACACAATCTGTCTGAAGAAGTGCCTGGACTCACTCTCGGATATGTGCTTCTTATCACAGATGAAGTCATACAAGTCGCCTCGACTGGCATACTCCATCACAATCACGATTTTGTCCTTGTTCTCAAAGACTGAAAAGAACAGATGAAACCATTTCCGACATTTACTAATCAGAATTCAATATATTGAGTGGTAATGTGGCACTTCAGATGTTTCACAATTTAGTGAGATCCAACATAACTGAAATACAGAGGTATTGAGGTAATAATAGTTGATATGGCAATACGCCTGTGTAGGCTCTCAGTCGTACAGGAGTGGTCCATCGCTGAAAAGGTTTCTTCACGCGTCATATGTATTTCTTCGAAGGTGTCGGATGTTTCGCTGCTCATCTGAAGAGCTTTGTCAGAGAACTAAAGTTGTGCTAGTAATCATGGACAGAAATGGATGTGCCAGACATCTGCTCTGATAGGTCCCAGGGACCTATCCAACATTTCCAGCGCTGCCACCTCTGTGCATTAGGGATATATATAAAGCCAGAGTTACCAGCACAGTTTTATGTACTCACAGTTCGCTGACGAAGCTTTGGACGAGGAGCTTAACGTCCGACACCTTCAAATTAGTACAGATGACGGCTGAAAAAACATTTTCATCGTTGCTATAGCAATATTGGCCATTAATCCCATTTACAGGACTGGAGCAGAATACCTACACACATAACCCACACACGCCATGTCTCAAGTTGCATCCCAAGTGTTTAACTCCTAAATCCAAATAGAGTCTCGAGTCTTTTAAATTTATAGCCTGTCAAAACAAATTGGGATAAACGCTACGCATCACGACAAGTGCGCAGTGAGGCAATCTCGATTAGGGGGAGCTGGAAGACACAAGGCCATGTGCGCTGCCCATAACACTCCCGTGATTCTGATGCAAGTCAGGACTTATGTAATAGAGCATCAGTTTCCACAAAAGGGATTGCGTGAGCGCACCCAGAAGCCAAACAATTAGGAGACTGATATAAACAGCTTTGTTTACAAGTATCATGTGTCGCTCTTCACGTGTGCCGCCTAACAAAGGCCCTGCGGTCCAAAAAAAAAAAAATTACTTTGCACTTACTGTGCACATACCTTCATATATGGTGATAATGTGCGGGTGACACAACGATGACATGATCTCGATTTCTCGGCGAATGTGAACCAAGTCTTGCTCATCCTTGATCTTCTCCTTTCTGATGGACTTAATTGCAACCTTTAAAAATAAGCACAGAGTAAATATGAGAATAACATCTCCAAGTCTTAACAATAATTTTATTTAAACTGATCAGTATTTGGCCTTCTGTTCAAGGAATCACACATTTCAGAAAAGAAAACAAGGCTGATTAGTAGCAGACCTTGTTGGCAGAACACAGCGAACTGTTCACAGCTAATGGCTCTCATAAGAACAATTCAAAAGGGAAAATCCTAAATTAAGAAACTATTACCGAATATGAGAATAGTTTAGTGATGTATAAAGCTCCTACGTAATGATGCTTCAAATTGTTCTCTGAAAAGAATCCTGCAACAAGTACTAAAAACAATACAATACAGTGATACTTTGGCTTACGAACTTAATTGGTTCCCAGACAGTGTGTAAGGCAAAAAGTGTTTATCCCAAAAATTAATTTCCCATAGAAAACCATTAAAATGAGAATAATCCATTCCCAGGTCCCCATAAAACATAATTTCTACTTTCTAATTTTCTAAGCCTTAAAACTACATGAAATATACTTTATTTTCTGTATAATGAATGTGCTATGGTATTATAATTAAAGAAATACACTGTACTGCATAATAAAGTCATTTTATTTACCTCTGTGATGGTCGTTGATGGCTTGATGGAATGGAGTGGCCGGTTTCATCAGCATTAAATACTTGATGAGGAACATAGCCTTCTTTCACCATCTTGAGGAATGATCCCTTGTAAGTGCTTTCTCTGCGATAATTGTATCTAGTTCCTCATCAATTGTGTTCTATTTAGCTGGGTTGATAGCTTTTTGCATCAAGTGTACAGATGACTTGCGCTGGTTGTTTGTGGAGCCTGATTGATGGGATATTTTAACCTTGCAGTCTACACTCTGCCTTTGAACTATCAAAGTTGAAACTCTCTCACTGTCGTCTGCCTGTCTCTTTAATGTTTAAACCAGCCCCCTCACTGCTGCGTTCTTGACCAATCACGTGGCTTGAACCAAAGACTGGGGCGGGGAATAGAGGACAAAAACAGTCAGCTGCCATTTTGAAGAACGGGCTCGTTAGCGAACGACACATCACTTTCATCATTTTGCTGCTGTGAAATGTAAATTTCTCCACTGTGAGACTAATAAAGGCAAATCCAATCTAAATCCAATCCAATCACTCATTGAGGCAGCTCAGTGTACGAAAAAAGTTCATATGCCAAGGTAAAGTTCGTATGCCAAGGTAAAATTTTCATGAATGTAACGTTCGTAAACCGAAAAGTTCGTAAACCAAGGGGTTCGTAAACCGAGGTATCACTGAACAATGCAAAGATTTATATAGCGCTTTAACAACAGCTCAAGTTGTAACAAAGCGCTTAATATGGACAACTATCATATACAGGAAATAAAGCAGTATAGTAATCCAGTTTTGAAAATCAAAAGACTTTTGGTATCCATGTGTTAGATCCGGGATGCCGAGCATTCCTCGCCTCTCAACCTCAAGGTTAAAGAAGCGTCATTGTAAGGCACCAGATGGTGTTTAGGTCAGCCTATTTATTTACGAGGCCTGCAGGCTACCCGACACACAAGGAGACAAAGCGAAGACTTGACATGTCAAATTTCACCCGGCAATCCTGCCGTGAATCATCGTCTGAGCTGGAGGTGTGGTGTGCGTCACTGTGGGGCTCGCGCCGGTCCGACTCCCTTTTCCTGACTTTTGCGAACTCTGATTTCCTGCGTTTGTTTGAATAGCTGTCAGACAGGGCCTGTCGGACTCATGATGACTTCACACCCATGTGAGGTTATCGGAGTGTGTGTGAGCGCCGTTTTGTTACCGGCAGTTTGTTCTACGTACTCGGCACCCACGGCTGAAAAATCTTTGGGCTCCAGTTACAAACACGACCGGACTGCAACTGTGCTACCACCCAGGAAGTAGAAAAACAACAAAGGCATACCACTTTCAGCTTTAAGTCATTTGCTGCCATTGCCGAATTTATTCAGGATTTGAAAATATGACGTTGAGCACCATTCCTGAATTTGTTCAGGTTTTGGTTTTTCTTGCAGAGGTTACCGATAAAGCACCGGTCAGACCTCTGGCAATGTTTTTCCCTTTCACTGGGGGGGGGGGGGGGGGGGCAGTTTTTGCCTTTTGTCCATGTTAGCGCTTTGTTAGCGCTTCAGCTGTTGTTAAAGCGCTATATAAAAAAATATATTGTATTTTGTCCAGCTGCCCCCATTTCAAACTCAAATAACTCCAGACCAATATAACTTTGGTGGAATTAAATATTTTCTGATGAAAGAAGAAAGTCTAATGTTTCTAACGCTGCATTGAATGTTTATGTACTGTAGTCCTAAAACTCAATATTCTGTGGCTCCTGCAATTTGAGTAAAAATGACACAAACCCTGGCACTGGAGTGGACACATTTTTTTGCACATTCTCTGGCAGTGAATGAGTTAATATGCCAGAATAAATCCTACTTTCCAACATTCATTCTCTTAAAGGGAAACTTTCAAAGATATTGCAGGATTCTTTGATGTGATCCCTTTATTTCCCGTGCACGTGACAAACCAAATTGGTGCGATTACAACTCTGAAAGCGGCTCTCATCAATGAGCGCTGCGGCTCATTAATTTTCATACTTTTTGGGCACATTTACGTCACTAAAATGCTGGGTAAACAACCAAACTAGGGTGTATCGTTTGGGATTGATCCAAATTAGGATTGCTGTGCTTTAACACAAGTCTATGATGTGTCATTTTAGTACTTCTTGTGGTTTTATGTACTCAATGAAGAGGAGTGTAGTTCAGATCAAAGTGGCAACCAGTGCAAAGGATGAAGCTAACTTTTTGTCTGGCGCTCCTCCCTTGTTTAAATCACATGCGCCATTGTGCTATTATCGGTAGGGCAGGTCAGTAAAAATAAAACAGAACAATTTATTTACAACTAAGATACTGGTTATTTGAGGAACTCTTTGCTTGATGCACATTTAGAGCAGCCATTTGGTACTTTATCAGTATTATGACAGCCGACTCAGTAAGACGCCGTCGGCCGGGGTGATTCTCAGACATCAACTCACATCCTGTAGTGCGTGCATGCGGGGACACGACTCAACATGTAACTGTGACGTGACGAGTACAGGTGTAAAGAGGGAAATTCCATCTGTGTTTTGCACTTTCAGACAAAAAAAAAAATCACAATGTGGGTTACTGATAAACAAGACAATCGCTTTTCAGAAGTGCTGACACTCCCACGAAACTTTTAGGTCATGAATTTGATCTAGCAGAGTCCGTCGGGGAAAAAAAAGGCAGGGGTGGAAACCCCTTCACATTCCAGCCGTAGCTGGGAGAGAAAGAGATCTGCAAACAGTCAAGGTTGAGACAAAAGGCTCTGGAAATTGAAGATGGGCTGACATGGTTACACGTTTGGTGACCCAAAGCAGAGTTGTCATAGCGAGAAAAAAAAAAATGCAATTTGGGCCAAAAAGATTTATGCCAGAAAATACAGCGGAATGTTAAATTTGGCACTCAATTGTAATAAGTACGTTATTCATACTTTCAGTAGTGGGCCATCAGGGCCTCCTCTGCTGGCCTAAAAACATCTGATTCACAGACTGATGTTAATGATATTTTGTCCGTGATTTTTTTTATTAAATAATTCCAAATTGTCTTTTAGCTTTCTTTCATTGCTTTCCCTTGTTGTGTTGCTTCCAGATGTGTGTTTTCGTATTTAAGCATTTAACCAATCACATTTCAGCCATCATTTGTTACCAGGGTAAGAAATTGACCTGGATGCCTTCACAATCTCTTCTGCAGGCCCTGGTGCATCAAATAAGTGTCAATGAAACTGTTGCTCTAACCAATCAGAGTTCGAGTTGGCAACCCAAGGCCCGCTGGAAACATCAATTTTCGCAAACTATGACTGGCTAGTCACATGATTGGCTAGTCACTAGCCACTCATAGTACTGTATCACACAAGCCGCGAGTGATAAGAGCATACTCGCCTGGGCTAGCATACGGTATCATAGCCATCTGCCTAAGCAAATATATTCTTGTGTTGATTTAATAGCAGTTTTGTCAACCCACAATGACTGAAGGAGGAAATGAAATGGATTTGGTTGTAATGTATAAAAACATGCAGCAATAACATAATTCAGTTTGATGTAATGCTTTTATTAGTTAAAGCATCACGTTTTAGAGCTTCAATTTAAATATGTGCCCACCTTGGCCACTTGGGGGCAATCTAACAGTCCTACAGACAGAAAAGGCGTTACTCAGCAAATCAGGACTTGAATTTTTAAATCGTTTTTTGTGTGCCAATGAGTGTTGCTATCCAATGAGTGTTGCTATCCAATCTGTCTACGGCTGTTGCACAAAGTTTGTGTTCAAATAACCATGGCTTTAAAAAGGAATACTACTGTGAATACAGATGCTAATTGTTAACGTGCTGGTAGCATTTTCCATTATGTGTTAGCCTTAATACTACCTGTAAGTTGTTGTTTTAATTTACAATGCTTTATTACTTTTTTGCTTTGGGAGTGGCAGTTAGCTTACAGTCGGTACTTATTTCTTTTTCTTTTCATGATCTGCCAAAATGCTGCAACTGGAGAAGTGAGTGCACTACCAACTGACAGTTCTTGTATCTTGCATGTTTGCTTGCAACACAATCCATCTTCATTTATATAGCCTCTTCACAATAGCTGTAGCTGTAACAAAGCCCTTTGGAGATTTGAATATAAAATACAAAAAAATGATGCAACAGACCACATAACAATAAAACACGAAGAATAGCTTACACCACTGGATCAAAGACGTCATGCTCACAGCGTGTGACATTAAAGTTTGAAACGAAACTGTCGTGTACATTGACGAATAGAGATTGGTTCATTTCACCTGTCCCCTTTAGATACGTTTCACTTGCGATTTAGGATTATAGTTTGATATTTTCTCATTAAAAAATATCCAAATCGACACGTGACATCAATTTAATGTTGAAGTTTAGATTTTGAGGTTATATTGATGTTGAATTGACACGAGAAGCCCACTGTTGACAGAATCAGAACTTGTAACCTGCCTTCTGTTAAATTTGTTTTTATTATTTCCCCAAACTTCCCACGGATACTATATTGACCTCTGCAAAGAACCATGGACACCCCTAAATTTTGCTACACTGCCTCACTCACCGAAATGCCTTTACCGGTTGGTTACAATCAACGGGGGTGTTTAACGGTTGGAAAGCTTTGTGTGCATTGACTGGTTTAGGAGCATGCACTCGCTTTTTTGTGTAGTCTTTTGTGATACCAGCACATTCCTCGCACGTTTCAGAGTCCACTGCTACGATGTCTGACTAAAATTGCCTACAGATAGCTATCTAGACATCAACAACATTCGGGCAATATTATTTGTTTAGTTTTAAATGGCATGAGAGAACCTTGGTTTTAAACAGCCGCTCTAATGACAGTACGTAGTTTTATTCCTGAACAGGTGGCGAAGGGAAGAAGCTCGCACACAATCACCAATTAAATATATGTTGATGAAATTAAAACAAAAATATATATATATAATTAAAGCATACCAGTCTGCCAGATCGCTCCCTCGCTTTCTTCACTTTGCCATATGTTCCTTTCCCGAGCGTCTCCAGGAACTCATAGCGGTGTTTCAGGTTGTGTTTGTGGTGGTGTCGCTTCACGGCTTGTTTCTTCACCTGGACCGGCGCGAGCGGAGCTTTCGCTACGACTGGAAGATTCTCGCCTGGTGGCCACGATCTTGACGAAAGTCGACCAACAATCGAGCCCTCCATCCTGAACCGACCGAGGACAGAAAAGTGAAACTTGAAAGCATCCAACAGGTACAAACAAGGCGCATGCTCTTTAGTGATGCGTCATAGAGCATATGGGCGTCATCGAATGCGAGGAGGAGCGCTTGATATTAAGTACTGGGTAGTGCCGATGTTACATGAGGCGAACGTGTCAATTAAAACTCAGTTTACTCGGCGTTTGTTGTTGACGTTCATTCTGTTTTCTTTATGGTGTTAGAGAGTAACATCCACACCATTGCCCGAGTTGTTTATTGTAAATGGCACACAATTCCAATTTTAAATTACTTATTTTAATATAAAACTATAACCCAGGTAGGCGGAGACGCAATACAAGCGCGCAGATGCTCTTGCTGCACAAGCTCTACTCACGACTAGCTCAAACGCAACTCTGTTGGTTACGATTTCGCGTTGGCAGACTAACTCAAACAAGTACTTTCAAACTTGCACGTAAGATATTCACCAATTAGTATAAAAGCAAATGCCATAGCAGCGTTTCTAAACTTTTACGATGTTTGAGTAGGTTGTCCATACTTAATCAAACTAACAGCCCTAAACCGTCACTGGGCATATTTTAAGAATGGATTGGATTGGATTGGATATGCCTTTATTAGTCTCACAGTGGAGAAATTTACATTTCACAGCAGCAAAGTGATGAAAGGAATGAAAGTAGAAAAACGAAATACATGAGCTGCTGGAAAGGCAGCCACTCTCGCGGCGCCGTCTTGAAGTCAAAAGAACAAAAAAAAACTAAATAACAAATAATATGACAGCATAGAGACAATATGACAAAACAAAGACACAGAGAGACATTCATATGAGAAAAGCATATACAGCTTCTTGTTGACTTTTAGTTAGCATGTAGCAGACGTGTGGGACGTCATGCACGTTTTGAGCATGATATCTCTGGTCCACAAGGAGACATCGATTTCTCTTTCATTGATTACTGCGTCGAACAGTAAGGCATATTTGGAAAGGTTGTTTCGATTGTGTGTCCATCTGTTTTATGTTATGTGTTCTGCATATTAGATTGTTTTATGTTAGACTTCTGTAAAGCGCTTTGTTTCAGCCGCAGCTGTTGTGCACTGTATTGTATTATTTCTTCTCCCATCCAGTGGAAAAAAACATGTAATTGATCAGCCTGCTGCTATAAATTGTAGACTTCATTCGATTAAAAAGATATGTTGTTTGTCGGAAATGTATGATGGTTTTCGTTCTCGTTAGGTGAAATTGAATACCTTTCCAGAGTGCAGATCTCTCACAACACACTCGTGTGACTCGGCCCAATGGGAGGAAAATTGTCTCAATGTCTCAGTGTGGGGTAGTAGTGACGGCATTGTCATTTCAGCAGCCACCCTGCGGTCATTGCGTACAAATCATCTAATTTTACTATTTCTCCCATCGACAATAACGTGATAAAATTGCATTTCTTATCACATCTTCCTACCTTGTGTATGGTGTGGAACTGTGCTCACATTACAATTTGTAACCATTTGTGACCAGGAGAATTTATTGAACATGACATTCAGTAATTATGCGGGCCAGCTACATAAATAATGACTTCGACACATTCTACTACATGTACTATGTTGAAAATGATGAGGGTCCAATATGACAAAAACGCTATTTTACGTTATAATTAAATACATGACAAACATGCGTATCATACCGAAAGGAATAGAAGAAGAAGACTGTGTGAACATATACGACACATTTATTATAATGAAAAAAATTACACGTAGAAATGGTAAAATTAGAGTAAATCACATACTTTTTTGTATTTAATCAAATTATAATAAAATATATAAATGCATGAACGTGTTAATTCATACCACGTGTGATTCTAATTCGAATGAAACAATTACACACTACAGGGGTTATTCCAGTTTGAATTAATACTGTAAATCAAAAGTTTGAATTTTCATTAAGAAGTTGTAATATGAACGTTTATTTTTCAATTGAAAAAAAACACGTATATATTGAATTACAATAATCACGTAAACATTA
Source organism: Hippocampus bargibanti (assembly GCF_051943395.1). NCBI lineage: Eukaryota > Metazoa > Chordata > Actinopteri > Syngnathiformes > Syngnathidae > Hippocampus > Hippocampus bargibanti. Next base: position 5,682,609 of record NC_142745.1, on the reverse strand, counting down.
ATCATGTACGTATTTAATATCGGCGTTTGAGTTTTCCAGAACCCTGAAACTGGTGTTTTTGTAAATCCATCAGTTTGCCAATAGAGGGAGCTAATATTCCATGGAAATTTGACACAACGGCATTATGGTAAAATTCGTACAGATACTGTGTGTTTTTTATGTTAACCCTAACAAAATGTGTTAATGAAGACAACATGTTTACCATGCATGATTGTGTGCATGGTTAATTTGGGGGAAATGAAGTCGAAAACTTCAATTTTATTCTCTGCGAAATGAGGAAATGGAACAAAACAAAACGGCGTGAGACTACATTTCCCAGATTACATTTCGTTGCTGGTATCCCGCCCTCTATTTTCCATAACTTCAATCTGAGGGATTTTCTGTTTTGCTGTGATTTGATGGTTTGTACATTGCCGTAGGATTTGCCCCCTCGTCTGCCACCACATGAGACTTTCTGCTTCCCCGAGAGACACTACTTTTATTTTGACGTTGTTTTCGGAAACGTGTACATTGTTTTTTTCACGGGCGGCAGCACTTTAGGAAGATTTTCTCCTCGACGCGTCATTCGGAAGACTTCCACGTTTTTTCGGGGGGGTCTCAGTCTTGAGCCGTTTTGGGCCACGGACTGTGAGGTCAAAGAGGTGGTTATCCCCGAACTGCATGGCTGTCAAATTGTTCCAGCGCGCTCTTCCTGGACATTAACGGCCATGGTTGTCGTGCAAGGCCAAGACGAGGGCGAACAGGCATTTCCAACCGGCTAACAACGCTAACACAGGCGGGGATTACCATGTGGGGGCTCACCATTTAGTACTTTCCTCGACTCCCACCGTCAATCTCCCATTGCTATAGAAAAAAAAATAATATTTCACGGGCCTCCAGCGATTGACAGAATGCAAACGTAACGACGGATGAAGTCGACAAGCTAGCTCTTGTTGTCGCTGCGATGTCGCACAAACTAGGAGCACACAAGTTGGCCATGGAGGGGAATGTGCAGCAAAAAAGCACCCCCCTAACGCGAGAGCTCACAAGGATATTCAGTAGCTACAACAAACACTCCGCTCTGCTCAAGAAGAACCTCAAGGAGACCAATGCCTTCTTCCGGGAAATCAGACAGAACTACAGTAACGCCTGTGCATCAGCCATGAGCTCGGAGTCCGCTTCTCTGGAGGCAGGTGGGTCAACATCCAGCCTTCGTCATCCTTGCAAACACGTACTTATTTATTTCTACTTATAGGTTTGTATATATCAGTTAACAAACCACTGTGATAAAGCATTCCATTTACCACAATTCAGTGAAATACAGTATGGTCATTTAACGACCTCTTTGTGAACCTATATATGTACCTATTTATGCCTGCAACATATCGTGACAGGAAGAACAATTCCATACTCTCCAACCCGATAGCAGAATGTACTGTTAACCTGTATATGAACCTGCTGCCATTCATGTAAATGAATGCAATGGTGCTTTGAGATGTGAGTGATCCCAATTGTTTTTAAACTGGGTTTTTGTGGGTTATTTGAACACACTAAAAGTCATTAAATAGCTAAGGTGATTATTAAGGCTTCTGATGGCGTTAAAAAACATTAAATACTAGGTCAAGAAGTATTAATTAAAAAAACATTGATAGCCCGCTGGTTATAAGTTGGAACCAAACAAGATCGCTAAAACTCTCAGAAGGGTCAACATCACTTTTACATTTTATGTTAACAATATCAAATTTCTCTTTTTTTTTACTTGTTAGTATGTAACCAATACAAAATGTGTCATAATTGGTTATTCACGATTAATCAAAAGTTAACTATCGAAATCAAGTGATAGATGATTATGATGACATCAACTGTCATCCAAATGTATGTAGATACGCGTGTGTGTATTTATGGAGTTGGATTTGGGCATTAGATTTGTTTTAAGTTACATATTAAATAAAAAAAATGCGGGTAATTTGATTTCCTAAAACCCCGTGCGAACACAAATTTGAGACACGATGGCTGTGAGGTAGCAGTGAAGTCAAGCTCACTTCACAACAAGTGGAAAAAAAAAAGCTTAACATTGTTCATTGCCACTCCTTGTTGAAGCTTACTGTCAAACAAAACAAAGAGGAATGCACGGTTATTTACAATAGCCACCTGTCTTTGCTATCGGAAAGTCTTGTTTAGCTTAATGCTAACAAACATCGCAAAACAAACTAGATGGGCTCACGCAGTGGTTGCCAAATAAAAATGTTGTATTCATATTATCTCTTGAAAATACTCATGGAAAAAATATTGTAATGTAAAATAATCAAATGTACACATGTATTTGGTGAGTTCCTGTTGCAGTTTGTATTATGTTGAGTTGTTTTTTTTCCTGACATAGTCAAACTAAAAGTGCACCTGACATCACATGACTAGTTATTTCATTATGGAAATTCTATTTGATTATTGTGTTAATATCGCATATATATATCCCAACCCAAATGAGGACGAAAGCAATTTTTTAATTTGTATTTTTTTGTCAATTAAATTGCTCATGTGAGCTCTGGTGTAACTAATTTAGTCATTCAAGATGTGATGTGTTGTTTGATTCTAACTTTAAAAAGACGTCAATTTTCCAATTCTGAATGAATGTTCTGTCTCCTTTTCTCGACCCCGAGTGACCGACACCTGTGGCTAAAGATTAAAGCGCTTGTTAATATCAAGCTCATGCACCCAAAAGATGGACATAATTGTTTTCAGCTCGGACGGAACAGTGCTGAACATTAGATGAGTCATACTCAACAGAAAGCATGGGATAAGGCTCCCTTTCATGGGAGAAGCCGAGCACGTGTCCTATCTTTCTAAAACGCTAGATTCATCAGGCCTTACATATCTTGACATACATTTGCATCACATGGTGCCAGACGATTGTTCTACAATTTAGTTTGCTTGTTTCCGTGCAGGGAGTTGATGGAGATTGAAGTTGCCATACCCTGACAACATTTAAAGGACAACCGACGTCACTTTTTTGTTTCTTAACTGACATCAGAAAAACGTTTAATAGCACCTAAAATACCCAAAACGATATTTTTATGATATTTTTATTCAAATGCAAAACACCAATAAAAATGACTTAAAGTGTCCAAAATCTGCAAAAAAATTGAGCTGCGAATTGGGCATTTTCAGAAAGTCCCGCCCCCAGTTCGTGACATCACGCCAATACGTCTTGCATTGCTGGAGCATCCAAACAATGGATTCAGATATTCAGGAGAATATGCTTTCTTGTTACACATCCAGTTATGAATATGATTCAAATAGTTCTGAAGAGGAAATAGTTCTGAAGAGGAAAGCATACATGTTTGCAATCGATTAAAGAATTTATTCCATGCCATTTTGAGGCAACATTAGGGGGAAAAATCTATCACCAGAAAAGAGGCACAAAATGGCGACTTCCTGTGGCCACCTCCGTTTCCACAGGCTGATAAATTCCATATATGGAGCTTGGACGCCCTCTTCCGGCGGCTTTTGGGTGCAACACGGTTTTGAGACCAAACATGTACAGCAAAATACATTGACGTGATGGAAGGACTGCTACAATGTGTCTTTTTTTTTCGGTTAGGGGCGTTCCTTTAGTGACGTCACGTACGGACTCGTCACCAACTCAAAAACAAGACTTCCTGAATATTCAGAGCGAGTCTAAAATAATAGCTATATGCGGTGGTATCTTTGTAAAATACGCTCAGTAGAAGTCATTTGAAGCCATTTTACAAATTTTGGACACAACTTGTCTGGAGACGTCAGTTGTCCTTTAAGCCAGTGGTGGCTGCGTTCGCTCCAGGAATGCATTACGACTGTAAACGGTCAAGAAATGAGTTGCTACGGAGGCAAAATGGAAAAAAAATGTGTCCTTTCTGGTCCTTATGTTCATAATTGTTTGGAACTATGCTGAGTCATACTGACGATTAGTGAGATTGACAGCTTTTTATAATAACTTTGAGCCTTGTAAATTCTTGATTACATGTTTATCTATTTATTGACCTTTTCTACTCAGTGATCCTGAAAAATCCCCCTCATAGCTGAAAGGGATCACATGAAATTTCACAGCTTGTTGCACAAAACGCAGAAAAACATGAAACGGTGGAACCTTGACTTAAGCGTTACCTGATTTGGGAGTTTTTTGAAATACTTTGGTGACTCATCTGCAATATGTGTGGACAATGCAGAGCCAAAGTGTCCCTCCCAAATGTCTTTTTTTCTTTTTCTTTCCTTCATAACATTATGCTTCTATCCTTCCTAATTTGCATTCTATGTGATTTTTAACTATACGCTGATTAACTCATTCACTGCCGGACGCTGTGCGAAAATGTGTCCACACCGGTGCCAAGGTTTTTGTCATTTTTGCTCCAATTGCAGGACCCACAGAATATTGACTTTTAGGAACGTTAGAACATTAGACTCTCTTCTTTCATCAGAAAAAAATGAGTTAAGTCCTAAGTTTTATGGGTCTGGAGTTATTTGAGTTTGAAACGGGGGCAGCTGTACAAAATACAATACATACATATTGATGTTTATAGCGCTTTAACAACAGTTGAAGGTGGAACAAAGCACTAACATGGACAAAAGGCAAATGCTGCTCCCTAGTGGAAGGAAAAAAAAAACATTACCAGAGGTCTGACCAGCGCTTTATCGGCACTCCCCCTGCAAGAAAAACCAAAACCTGAACAAATTCGGGAATGGCGTTCCACGTCACACTTTTCAATCCCTGAATAAATTCGGGAATGGCAGCGAATGAGTTGAAAAAAAAATAAGTATAACTTAATCGCTAAGCTATAATGGAACTATGATGTTTCCTTTGATTTCAATTGGATGACTGTTTCAAGGTCTGACTAAAATCACACCAAGACGGGCAACCATGGTTTTTATTAATATTTAATTTTGCGTGCTGCATAGAGTAACAAAACCCCATGATCGGATAATTAGCGGCATGATGCCAAAACTGCGGAAAGTTTTTCATATGGTCTCTCTGTGTTGAGGATTCCAAGTCACCGTGTGTGGATCTTGTACCATACCACAATAAATGTTCTTATTTTGTGTCTCTCCACAGGGCAATTAAGCTGTATCGCTTTCCCGAGCCACGAAGAAGAGTTCCTGCGCAACACAGTAGGCGCTGCCCCATACATCCTGATTCTGGGGCAGAACTGCACTGCCCGCTATCAGCTACTCAACTGCTTGCTCGGAGAGAGACTTCTGCCACTGGGCCCTGAGGCCGGCGAACCTTGCGCAGGTGTCCAGGACACCCCATGCAAGAGGCGCAAGTTGTGTTTCACCCACGGGAGACAAACGCGACTTAGTCTGGCGCTGCCCGGCCAGTACGAGCTGGTGCACCAGTTGGCGGCGAACCGCGGCCGTTGGGATACAGTGCCTCTTGAGGATCTGGAAATCCACGAAGAATGCGAGGACCCAGCGCATAGGCTCGCTGAGCTGGAAATCACGTTGCATCACCCTTTACTTCAGGTAGGATGGATCTCCACCGCTTTACAATTTTACTTTCGGCTATCGATTTTAAGCTAATGAGGCAGCCTGGGGAGATATCATTAGATCTGAATACAATTACACATGAGCTTCTATTTATCTCAACTGAGTTAATATTTGAGGAATGTTTGGAATTTTTCCCTTTTCAAACAATGAAATTCGATAGTTTGAATAGTGAAACGGTTTCTTTCCATACACATTTTATGTGAAGCTGAATTTTGCTGTCAAGTGGAACCCCCCTGGGGATAACCACAATCTATTCTGGGATGATCTTCCTCTTCCAATTAGTTTTAGTTTCAACATGTTTACTGTATTTTCCGGCTTATAAGGCACGCCGGAGTATAAGGTGTATCACCAATGAATGCTGTATTTTCAAACTTTCCATATACAGTAAAGTCTCTTTATATCGATATTTAAGGGAGCCCGAAAAAATATCGATATAACCGGGACTATCGATATATCCGACCCTGTTTGCATGTAATTTTCTCCGTGCGTGCATAGAAATAGTATCGATATAACCGGGACTATCGATATATCCGATATCGATATAACGAGACTTTACTGTATAAGGCACTACAAGGCGTACCTTTATTGAATGTCATGTTTAAAAATGTGTTCCATATATAAGGCACACCACATTATAAGGCGGTACGGTAGAGGTCGTTTTATTAGTCTCGCAGTAGAGAAATTTACATAACGTGGTGAGTAGTTTTACTTTATTTGAATGTGGCCGATGTCATTACCTTTTTATTGAGCATCTTCATCTTTATTAAGTTCATATAGTTGCTTGTTCTGTAGCCACAAGGGGACACAAGCCAGTGTTTTATTTTGCCACTCCCAAGCCCGGATAAATACAAAGAGTTGTGTCAGGAAGGGCATCCGATGTAAAAGCTTGGCCAAAACAAACATGCGAATCAAACCTCTGAAGATGGAGGACACTGATTCGCTGTGGCGACCCCTGAAGGGAAAAGCCGAAAGGAAAAGAAGAAGTCTGAAGGTTTTGTTAACGCATTCACTGCCAGAGGTGCAAAAATGTGTCATTATCACTCAAATTCCTGGACCCACAGAATATCGAGTTCTAGGACTACATAAATATTCAATGCAGCGTGAGATACCGTAGACTCTCTTCTTTCATCACAAAATAGTTACAGTAAAGTCTCGTTATATCGATATTGGATATATCGATAGTCCCGGTTATATCGATATTTTTTCGGACTCCCTTGAATATCGATATAACGAGACTTTACTGTAATTCCTAAATTATGTGGGTATACAGTTATCTGAGCTTGAAACGTAGGTGACTGTCCAAAATACAATACACATTGGTTTATATAGCGCGTTAACCACAGCTGAAGCTGTAACAACGCGCTAACATGGAAAAAAAGGGAAATTCTGCCCTCTTGTGGAAGGGAAAACATTGCCAGAGGTCTGACCAGTGCTTTATCAGCACCCCTGCAAGAAAAACTAAAACCCGAGTGAATTAGGGAATGGGGCTCCACGTCACACTTCAATTCCCGAATAATTTTGGGAAAATGGCAGCAAATGAGTTAATTTTTGAAACTGAAAATCCGGCCCAAGTTGCAGCTGAACAAAAAAAACTGATTATAAGGCTTCCTCTATCACTTTTGACATTTTTTTCAGGGGACTGTTGTCACATGGACACAATTTATCTTCAGTGATCAATAGAGTCATTGTTGCTATTGGCTTCAAGGGAGCCCAACTGACCGATCGATTTTAGAGGGCACCCCAATTCAGGGATAGTGTTTTTTCCTGGATTTTCTGGACTTTATAATATTGTCACTGTGCCCCCCCCCCCCCCCCATGAGAGATGTCATGCCATGGAAATTGCGAGTTATGCTTTAACGTCATCACTAAGTCAAAGTCTCACAAGACAAGTTGACGTCAGGCACAATGGCGATTTGACCTCATTTTTCTACTTGACTCATGAGGCCTATCTTCCATCTTGGTTTTGGTTTAAATTTGAATCATGTGCTTTCAGTAACATTCTAATTCTGAAATCTTGCCGTAAGAAACGCTCAATTCAACGACCACCGTCCACAACGAATACGCCACAATGTGCTTTTGTTGTCTGAAGATTGTACTTGCTTCAATTCTATTGGATAACTGTTGAAGAAATGTGGGGAAAGTTTAGCATTCTTGCTTGGAGTTTCAACAAACCTGCTCTGATGAAAGCCCAAAATCCCAATGAGCTTGTGGAGGGAGGGAATCGATTTTTAAAATGGTCAGTGCTCAGTCACGTGTAACGAGGGACATTTTTGTCATCTAATTACTCCAAACCACTCGTGTCAAACTCGGAGACGCCCGGCCTGGTCCCTGCCTCTGGGCAGCCCACTCGCCTAACCCCCCCTTTACGTAATGCTGCTGGTCTGGTGTGATTCACATGACTAGGTTGTGTCGGGGTGATGAAAAAATCCCTTAAAGGACAACCAACGTCATTTTTTTCATCTAAAATACCCAAAACACGCAGTATGATACTTTTATTCAAATGCAAAACACCAATAAAAATGACTTAAAGTGTCCAAAATCTGCAAAAAAAATTGAGCTGCGAATTGGGCATTCTCAGAAAGTCCCGCCCCTAGTTCGTGACGTCACGCCAAGACGTCTTTCATTTCTGGAGAATCAAAACAATGGCTTCAGATTCGGAGAATATGCTTTCTTGTTACACATCCAGTTATTAATATGATTCAAATAGTTCTGAAGAGGAAAGCATACATGTTTGCAATCGATTAAAGAATTTATTTGTGCCATTTTGAGGGATCTGAACTGCAATGTAGCGTCCCAGAAAAGAGGCAGAAAATGGTGACCAAGCTCCCTGTGAGGAATTAATCAGCCCGTTTCCACAGGCTGATAAATTCCTTATATGGAGCTTGGTCGCCCTCGTCTGGCTCTTTTTGGTGCGTTTTCAGACCAAACAAGCACAGCAAAATGCAATGACGTGATGGAAGGACTGCTACAATGTGCGAGTCTTAAAACGTAAAATATAGCTAGCTATATGCGGTGGAATCTTTGTAAAATACGCTCAGTAGAAGTCATTTTAAGCCATTTTACAAATTATGGACACAACTTGTCCAGAGACGTCGGTTGTCCTTTAAATTGCCATAGATACAAGAGAATATTTGGCATCTGGAAAAATGTTTTGTACCTGTGTAGCCAGAAAGGTGATGTTATGCAAATTTCCGAATAGAATTGGTGATAGCCTTCGGGGTTTAGCAATGAAAAACAAGTTAAAAGGCCCTACGGGAATATTTGTTATTGTTGTTCATAATCACATGTTTTAAAAACAAGATCCCTTATTTGGGTCAGAGCTAGTCACTCTGTTCGTGAATTCTTTATCAGAGATTCGGATTCCAGTTTGGTTTGTGTTGGAAGTTTGCGAATGTCGTCAGCTGGTGCTGATGGAAATAAATGCCTGAACGTTTTGCTTTCAAGAAGTTGTGGAAGATTTTCACGGCCCAGTTAATGAGCACATGTTCCTTCTTAGGGACTAAACCAGCCTGTGGTTTCTGCTCAATGAAAGAGAGATTAGTGCGTTGTTGGTCAGTTTTATGGAGCACAGAATCTCTCTGCACGCTGTGGTATTCACACGCTGCTGCCACAGTCACAACTCTCCGGTGGATGAGGAGAGAGACACTTGCTAATTAGTTAGTACTCCACGTCCCAGTGTGGAGCTATTTTGGCACCCAAAAGGACAAAGGGGTCCCGAGCTGTCCAGATATTTCTTTTAAAATGTACGTAATAACCCACCACGAATAACAACTTTAACAGTCTTATTTTAATGTGGTAATTTTCACTCAAATTCACAAACTAACCTTTTTTTTTTAATTGAGTGTAGAAATAACAACTCTGTTGCCCAATGCTCATGTATATTAACTCATTCAGTGCCAGATGATGTGCAAAAATGTGTCCCGTCCAGTGCCAGGGTTTTTGTCATTTTGACTCAAATTGCAGGAGCCACAGAATATTGAGTTTTAGGACTATATAAACATTCAATGCAGCGTAAGAAACCTTAGACTCTCTTCTTTCATCAGAAAAAAAATAGTTAATTCCTAAGTTATATGGGTCTGGAGTTATCGGAACTTGAAATGTGGGTGGCTGTACGAAATACAATACAATACATACAGTACATATTTATTCATATAGCTTTAACAACAGCTGAACCGGTAACAAAGCACTAACATAGACAAAAATCAAATTTGTGGAAGAAAAAAATATTGCCAGAGGTCTGACCAGCGCTTTATCGGCATCCCCGCAAGAAAAATCAAAACCCGAACAAATTCGGGAATGGCGCTCCACGTCATATTTTCAATTCCCGAATGAATTCTGGGATGGCACTGAATGTGTTAATATGATATTGAATGCCTTTAGTCAATGCTGAACACAGCCGCATCCCAGTTACGAGGGTGTGACCACTTGTACGACTAAACTATCTCAGATTAGAAAACAATTAATCAGCAAATTACAAGTCATTTTAACTCCACGTCACAATTTCCAAATAAATTAGGCAATGGCAGCAAATGAGTTAATATGCGATATCGCCTCAAAATAAACATTTTAATCTTCATTTTCATTTCTTGCCAGCTCGGGTACACCTTGTAGCCATTAATGGCTGCTTCAGTGGCACTCTGATAATGAATGTAAGGAGAATTTCTGATAATTGCTTTTGGAGTTTAACCGAGAACGTTGTCGTCGACCTCCCAAGTATAAAGCATCCAGACCATGACCATCTTTTATTCTTTCTTTATATTCCTCACTGGAAGCCATGCTACGTACTGCGCCTGCAATAAAATATTTTTCCCCCTCCGAGACAAAATGCAAGTAATAAATGAAGAAATAAAAAGAACACAGGTTTTTTTTCTTTCCGGGTCTTTGTTGAGATCAACTGAGTTAAAGAGATTCAAAGACTGTGTTTCTGTGGATGCTTGCAGGCTATCTTTGTTCCAGAAAGGCAGCTCAGTTCGTGTTTCTTGGGGATGGCACCGACTGCCTCCTTTGTTTTGCCATGTCTGCCCCTTTACCCCCCAGGCTTCTGTTTTTGTTATTTATTCAGCAAATCGCACACGAGGTAACGGTTGCTGACTTTCGACAGATACAACATCAATTCACCGTGTGTAACCGCTGAAGTCGGACATAATCTGTCTGGTTTACATTTACTTATTGAAAACTTGATACTTTTTGTCTGACAAAATTGTTGTCCTCTTAAACTACAAAGTACATGAATGAGCAACCAAGAACAATCCAGAGAAAAGAAATACAGTTGGAGTTTACATTTTGCATCTTGACATGTTTTTGAGTGAGTTCTAAGTGTGGCTGCTGTTGGGGAGCAGTAACTCTAATCCAAATTTACCATTTTAACTTCAAGTAACCAAATGGTTAGCATTTTGTACACATTAAAAATCCAAATATGCACTCTCTGTTCTCACTGTGCTCTCCACTCCCTGTCAAAGGAGATAATCTCGTTCTTTAGCTGAATGTTTGCCAACATGGACTTTGTTAGAGACTTCGCTCACAAATGACTACCGGTACTTAATGTCAAACGGTTCGTCATGAAACAACAATGAGCTCAAACTGATTTTGGAAGAGTGTAATGCGTGTGTGCCATGGAATAGCAAACAGGAAATGTCATTCATTTAATTCAATTTAAAAAGCTATATGGAATTGGAGCTTTATATAATTTTTTTTAATTAAACATCCCGTTGCTTATCACATTGATTTAAGCCGCCTCACGTGTCGGTCTGGTCAATGCGTTAAAATACATTTTTAAATTAGAATATAAACCAAAGTGCCTTATTTTACGCAGATATGACTGGCTGGAGTGGATCAGACTATATTTTACATTTGATGCAATTTTTTTGATTAGCCGTATTATCTTTAAGTATGAGCGTTTAATTTACATAATTGATAGAAATAACATAATTCCAGCTGCAGTATTTTGCACGTACAATTACTGTCTCAACTTAATTTTGGCCTCTTCTAAAGGATATTGGCACTACCTGTCACCATGTAACTGTTGTAATAAGCTAAAACATTTAAAAAAGCTCAGTAGAAATGTCTCCTCGCCACTTAGTCAACCAAACCGCTAGCTAGCCAAACATAAGTGTAAAGACCAACTGGTGAAATCAGAATCAGAAAGCTGTATTGAATATTTATGTAGTCCTAAAACTAGCTAGCTATCTATTAGCTATCTAGCTATCTACCTAGCTAGCTAGCTACCTATCTAACTTATCCTCTGACTATAAAGTGACCATGAGAGTTTTGAAATGCGCTTATAAATGAAATGTATTATTGTTGTTATTATTAGCTATCTATTAGCTAGCTAGCTAGCTTTCTATCTATTTGAGTTACTTCCGGGTTGAGTGAACGCTGGCGCGTGTGGCTGCCGCTGCTCACCCACTGAAAAACCTATCCTGTGACTGTAAAGTGACTTTGAGAGTTTTGAAAGGTGCTTATAAATGAAATGTATTATTATTATAATACGTTTTAATGCCGCACGGAAATTGTGAGTCTGCTTTCTGGTATGACAGTGCAAATACAGTGCCTCAAATGGCATTTGTAAAACATCAATTCTCTGAAGCTCTTATTCTTAGTGTGAAAATAATTTTGCTCACTTCATTTTCAGCTGAGGTCTTCCCACTTTGAAGAGACTTTAAAGCATTTTTCCCCTCCAAAGACCCTAAAATTACGTTTTGTTCAGCTTCTCAAACAAATCCAGTGACATTTGTGTCTTGTGCCTGCTTCACTATTTTATAAAGTTGTGGAACTGATGTGGAATCTGGGTTAGTATTGAAGGAAATAAATACATTTCGTTAGCCATTTTTAACATTGTAGGATGAACATTAAAATAGTGAGTTAATTAGTATAAATGGTGCTTTGTTTTCAGTGGATGGGTGAAGAAACAGATGTGGAATGGTTGCATGTTTGAAGTTGTGGTTGTTTAGATACCAGGGGGTTAAGGGGTCGGCTGGTCTGCAATCAAGGAAGTAATAAATTTACTTAGCCATGTTAGGCACTGTGTCGGATAAGCGGTAAAACAATTGAGTTACTCAGCATAGATAGTGCTTTGCTTTCAACAGGAGGTTGTGCAAGCGGGCATGGAAGGTTTGCATGTTTGTTTGTGGAGTTGTGTCTGTTCAGGAACCAGAATGTCAAGGGGTCAGCTGGTCCTCATCACCCAAGGAAAGATAAAAGAGCAACTCGAGACGTCTCCACGCTGATTCGTATTACCAAAAGGAGAGGAAAAGTTACGACCTGACCAAGGCTGAAGGAAGGAGGTGAAGGGATACAACATAAACCAACGCTATCTTGGCAAAGGCAACAGGAGCCGTCTCCACAACACCCCACCAAAAGAATGACGACATCAGAGGAGAGGGATCCAATCAACTGCTGATTTCTTTGTTTGAGCCAAATTTGAATATGCATGTGGGACACCTTTAAATCTGGGCTGCTCAGTCTCAGTCTTTGTCTTTCGTCTCTCTTACTGATTTGGGGCACACAAATATTTTCTGTGTCAGGGAGCTGAGACCCAGAATTCTGCATTAGATCAATTTGTTAGGAATAAATTATCTGTGAGTAACTTGCCGGCTTCTTTGGTGATCTCTCTCACAACGAACATGCCAATTGTTAGGTTACAGCGTTGCGCAATAAGGTAAATATTTAATTCCGTTCAAAATTGTTAACAAGATGAAATGTAACTGTTAATGCTAATATTAGCTTGGAATATTTTAACCTAACAGTATGTATGGTAATTACCTCAGCCAATGAGGTTACATTCATTGCTCTTTTCACATTAACTGGATTAGGTAAAAACGTAATCTGATTTCACGAAGTTTTGCGGATGACTGTTTACATTTACAGTACATGATCTTCCAGGAAGTTCTTTTGTTTTACCGTTTTAGAAATTCTTTTGTTACACTGTTTTCCAGTCTCTGTTAAGTGAAAGCATTTTTTTTGACACACCACAGAGAAAAGTGGCAGCAACTCCGCTTGATTTAAAAGATATAAACAGTTTATTAGTGGTGTTGAATACCGATTGTGATAATACACCTCAATGTCTGTTTTACTGCTCTTTTATGTTTTCTTTTTGTCTCCATTACACCACACATGCATTATTACTTTGTTTATTTATTTACTTGTTTTTAATTACGTATTTACTTAAAGTAGTTATTTATTGTTATCTATTTATGTAGCTATTTCTTTATTTAGCTGGCTAGCTAGATAGTCACCTAACTATATAGATAGATAGTTAGGTGACTAGCTAGCTAGCTCACTAAATAGTTAGCTAAATAGTTAGCCAGCTAGCAAACTAAATAGTTAGCTAGCTAGCTAATTAACTGTCCGGTGGGTTAGTTAGTTGGTTGGTTAACTAGCTAGCTAATTAGCTGGTTAGTTTGTTTGTTGCTTAGTGTGTTGGTTGTTTTTTGTATTGTTTTGTTTTTTGCTGTTATAGAGGCGAATTCTTTTGGTGCATAACCGCCGCTAATTTAATGGTGGTGGTAATGCACAGAAAGTCAATAATTATCAAAGGGAGGTTTGAGGTGCCAGCCTGAGCTTTAATTTTAATAAGTCGAACGTGAGTATAAGTCGCAGGGTCAGCCAAACTATTACCAAAAATACAAGTACCAAAAATCTGGTACTTGTATTTTAGCATACTATGATTTTATGTGGAGCTCAGAGAAGGGATGTACTTTTCTGGCTTTCAGTTTAGTTGTAAATGCCCCCAATTGTTTGTGTTTCCTCATCAGGAAGCAAAGGTTATGGTGGTGCCTTGCGCGAGCGTCCAGCCTATGGAAGAGACTCTCGAAGACTGCACTCGGAATGTGATCCCTATCATACTATACGCCACCAAGGAGGATTCCTTAAACGCGGAGCAAGTGGCCGAGCTTTGGAAAGTCAAAGAGATGCTCTCCTTTCCCATCTGTTTCATCCGCCTCCCCGACACGATGCCCGCAGCCTCGCCGGAACCCAGCCGCCGCGCTGAGAAGGACAAGGAGCGAGAGAAGAGCGCTCTCCATAAACAACTGCTCTCCCTCGGTTTTCTTAGCGGCCCGACAGGAAATTGCTCCTGCGGGGCGCCCACGCAGATGCCCGTCCCGGGCGCCAAGCCGCAAAGCATGCTTGGTGAAGCATTCGAAAGACTACACAGGCTGCTTGTGCCTTTTACGCGCCAGGTGCTTCAAAACCAACAAGTGGAGGCTGCCAGCCTGCTCAACGGGCTTCACTGTCGCTGCCTCGATCTTTTCATCAACCAGGTCAGAATAGTTCTGCCAGATAAATATATGACCGTTCGTGGCATTCCACCAATACTTTGTTTTTTTAACACGCACATGAACCACACAGTAAGCATCAGCATTTGTCCTTTATGCTCCCTTTACCCCCTCCACCCCAAACACGCCCATCCCTGCAGGCCTTTGACATGCAAAGAGACCTGCAGATAACCCCCCGCAGGCTGGAATACACCCGTGAGAAAGAAGGGGAATTGTTCACCTCCCTCATGGCGATTGCAAACCGCAAACAAGAAGAGATGAAGGAAATGATTGTGGAGACACTGAGCAGTATGAAAGAGCAATTGCTGGAAGATGCTGCCAACTTGGAGTTTACGGGTGAGTTAATTTACATCAGGCTAGTTATGAAAAGACCCACTTGTCTATGTGATTGTACTCTCATAAAAATTACTTCATACTGTAAATATTACCATTTTTCCCGACATTTGACCATATTCATTTAGACATCTGCGCACCCCCCATGAAACGAAAAGTCCAGTACAGCCTTCTTTGCGGACTTTGGTTTAGGTCCGGTCTTATGCGGATTCATAGTCACTTGCTGTGAATCAAGATAAAGTGTACTACATATGCAGTCACGCAGCAGTTTTTTGTCCCTTCCAATCTATTATGAGCTGTTGTGGTCACATGATCAAAATGAGCCAGTAAAATCGTTTGGTTACCAGAAAAGATTTTTAAAGGATTTGTTGGGAAGACACAACAAATTAATGTTTAACATGTCCATCCTAAACAAATATGTTAATCACGTAATTGATCACGTGATGAACCGTGATTATTCGACTGTAAAGTGTCCTTAAGAGTTTTGAAAGGCGCTTATAAATGAAATGTATGATTATTATTAGTAGTAGTAGTAGGAGTAGTAGTATTCGTTAGCTTAGCGCTGAGCAACTGTGACGTCATTTTCAGTCGACCGCACGTGGCAAAATGGCCGCCCCCTGAAATGGATGAAAACGGGTGGAATTTGCCGCTTAATTCATATTCCACGAAATCAATATTCATCTGAATGTTCTGTTAGATGATTGGCATGCACAACAAAACGTTCAACTCTTTCAGGCCCCTCGTAACCTAAGATCATAACAAGTTGCCTGCTGTCCTAACCGCTGTCCCTGAAAGTCCCTGAAAAATTGACATGACTGTTTTTAAAGTATTTTATCATGTTTTTTTATTTATTTGTTTTAGCTGAGTGGAGGGAGATCAATGTTTAGTTTTTTAGAATGGAAAGAGTTTTCCCTGTAAGTAGGTGGTTGTGACATGGCAGACTAATCCTCTTGGGTTATTCGGGGGGAGGGATGCCATTATTAGCTGCCATTTTAATCTGAGAGAGGGGGGGTGCATGTGGAATCAAAAGTAAGAGGAACATTTCTGGATGTTTCTTTTAGCATACCATATGGAGTGGTTCTAAACATTATTTTTTAAACTAATACAGCTCGCTGCCATGTTTTTTTAAACGTATCAGTGGCTTAAATGACATTTTAACATTAACGTCATACAAGCCTAAACAATGTATTCACACCATAATTGTTATGAAAGTGCTATAGAAATAAAAATATAATGTATGACAACAACAACAACTCACCCTTGGATGCGTGCCAAACGTTGACTTCTTGCTAACTTAAATTTCTGCCCTTTTTTTTTTTAACCGCAGACATCATAGTCACAACCAATGGCGAGCCTGTTACGTCAAAGGAGATCAAGTCTTGCATCCATCAGATCCAGGAACTGATTGTGTTACGTCTGAATCAGGCTGTGGCCAACAAGCTCATCAGCTCTGTGGACTATTTGAGAGAGAGCTTCGTGGGCACACTGGAGCGATGTCTCAACAGTCTGGAGAAGTCCCACATCGATTCATCCGTACACAACATCACCTCCAATCACCTCAAACAGGTGAAGAAGCAGACAAGCAACTAACTCAGTGTAACAAACTCACGCTGATCACAACTAACAAATGTCATCCTGTCCCGTGTATCCGTTCTAGTTATTGAACGCTGCCTATCACGTCGAGGTCACCTTTCATTCGGGATCCTCTGTCACGCGACTCGTGTGGGAGCAAATTAAACAGGTGAGAAAAGGTCACATTTATAATCAACGTGGCGACCCCCAACTCCACGGTGATCATTTTGCTCTTTCAGATCATCCACAGGATAACATTTGTGAACCCACCTGCCGTCTCGCACGAATGGAAGCGCAAAGTAGCCCAGGACGCCATCGAAAGTCTCAGTGCTGCCAAACTGGCACGAAGCATCTGCTCCCAGTTTAGAACGCGCCTCAACAGCTCCCATGAGGCTTTTGCAGCATCCCTGCGTCAGGTAAATATGTCCACGTGCCTTTAGCTCCTTGCCACTACAGTTACTTCAAACACAAAAATCACGAACCATCTTTATAACTGGCACTCTGAGAAAGGAAACTTAAATCACAGATTCAATTGGAAAGGATTTTCTTGTATTGACGAGTAAACCCCCACCCCCAAAAAAGGCTAATATGCTGCTTAAAATAAGCTCAGCCTCACTGACTTTGCCTCTCTACCTGTCGATACTTTTACAGTATCGAAACCGATTAACCTACCAAACCACCAAAAAGGACCAGATTGTGATTCCATCCATCGAGCTAGCTAGTTGTTGTTGTTGTTAGTTGTGTTAAGTTCATCCTGTCTACTTGATATCTAATTTACCACCGATTGTTTTCTTACAGACAGTGTTTTTTAGGTGTTCAATTACAATGTATTTGAACACCTAAAACACTGTCTGCTATCGAGCTAGCTATCTATCGAGCTAGCTATCAAGCTAGCTATCTATCAAACTAGCTATCTATCGAGCTAGCTATTGAGCTAGACATGTAGGTATCTAGCTAGATAGCTATCTATCTATATTTATTTATTTTACAGTGTATGCTACTATACTGAGCATACTTGAGTGGAAAATTTGCGCTTAAAAGATCGATTGAAATTCTTATTGAAAGGTTCCAAAAACAATCCACTGTTTGTTTCATAAAAGGAAACCCTACTTGAATTTATACATTTGAACCTAACAATCTTTAAAAGAAGGAAAAACGAATAGTAAAAGTTTCATTCCTTTAATTTTTCTTCATCTTTTTTTGCGTTTAAACAACATTTTGTTTTGCACCAAAAATAAAATATATTATTAATAAATATTATATATTTTAATGAATTCTTAAATAATCATGATGAACCTTTTTTTCATAATTGAGCAGCCCTCCCATCGGCAATGCAGTGCCGGTGTGAACTTGGCTTCATAGCCGCTCTCATGCCAACTTTGTGGGTCTGCATCAAGACTGATGAGAACACAAACCTGTAGGAGGGAATTTCTGAAAAGGGATGTTTGGACAAACATTGATTCACGGTGGCTGTCTGCTTAGAAAAATGACATTCATCCTTGTGAATTTGTGTTGGCGAGGAAGGCCGCATTTATTAATTTGACAAACGACGACAACGTCAGGGAGGTCAAGACTGCTTGCTGGTGAGAAATCGGGCGCCTTGCTCATTAAATTCCAATTAATTTGTTTCAGAAAAGGAACGAGCCAAGCCACCGAACTTGGCAAACCTTTGTTCCAGAAAGCGCACCGCAAGGGTTGATGAATGAAAGTCATTATGACAAACAACTTGTGAATGTTAACTAACCGTGTGACATTCAATGTGTGTGTGTGCGCTCACAGCTGGAAGAAGGCCACACGGGGCGATTGGAACGCACCGAAGACTTGTGGCTGCGCGTAAGGAAGGACCACGCCCCACGACTGGCTCGCCTCTCACTGGAAAGCCGCTCACTCCGAGATGTGCTGTTGCATGGTGAGCAGGCTCATCATTGTTAAATGTAATTCGAATTAGTATTTTTTTCTTGAGTTGAGAAAAAAATTATCAACCAGGTTTTTAATTGTAGTGCTTGAGTTTCTATTAGTTTTAGGCTTTTTTTGTATTAATATGTGGTATATTTTTAGGTGTAAGGTAGAAACAAAAAAAATAACTAATTACAGTGACCCCCCCGCTACTTTGCGGTTCACTTAGTGCAGGGGTGTCAAAGTCATTTTTTGCCGCGGGCCACATTGTAGTTATGGTTTCCTCTCGAGGGCCGTTATGAATTTGGGGAACCCATTAGAATGTTTAAATCCCTTCAAATATTACATATAGAGCACACAGCAAATTAATGAATAACTCGTTTTCAAATCTGAAGTCAAGAATAATGACTTATTGTGGTTGACATCCAAAAATATGAAATTTTGGCTCAGATTTTAGCAATCATCATGGAATTTAACAAGTTTGATTTGCTTTCGCGGGCCGAAAAAAAATGATGTGGCGGGCCGGATTTGGCCTGCGGTCTTTGATTTTAACACCTGTGACTTAGTGCATCACAGATTTTTTTTTCAGTTAAAAAACGTTCAGAAAAAAAGCCAAATGACTGAGATTGTAGCTTGCTTGATAGGTTCCCAGCGGGGGTGGGGGGAGTGTACCCACTTCACAGATTTTCTGTCTGATATTAACTCGTTCACTGCCAAATGATGTGCAAAAAATGTGTGCACTCCAGTGCCAGGGTTTTTGTCATTGTCACTCGAATTCCAGGTGCCATAGAATATTGAGTTTTAGGACTAGATAAACATTCATTGCAGCGTAATAAACCTTAGACTCTATTCTTTCATCAAAAAAAAAGAGTTAATTCCTAAATTATACAGGACTGGAGTTATATGATCTTGAAATGAGGGCGGCTGTCCAAAATACAATGCAATACATACATATTGGTTTATATATCCAGCTGTAGGGCAAAACAGAAACATTGCCCCTTTGTGGAAGGGAAAAAACATTTCCAGAGGTCTGACCGGAGCTCGATCCGCACCCGCCGCAAGAAAAGCCAAAACCCAAACAAGTCATGCTTTTCAATTCCCAAATAAATTTTGAATGGCAGTGAATGAGTTAATTGTCAGACAAAAGCGATGGGTGTTTATAAATGTAAGATGTTGTTTATGTTATTTTTTATTTTTCAAAAGCATTTTCATGTTTATCGATGAGAAGGTTTCTTCAGCCGTCATCTGTTTTTCATGTTTATGTCCATTAAGGAAATGTTTTTTTTTATCTCTAATGATTTGACCTATTATGTTACTTTTTGATAATGACCTTCATGTTGAGTCACCGTCTCCAATTTTAGCTCGGATGTTTTATGTCTTCTCTCTAAAACTTCAATACTTCAAAGTTGACCTCTACCCCATCTTGTGAACGTCACGTGACCAATCCCTGAAAATATCTGAGCTGTGATTGGTCATTAACTAATCCCTCAGTAGCAGTGAGATCACTTTTAGCCCGCATCAAGTGGCAAAATGGCAGCCCCCTGAGATGGATAAAAACGGGTGGATTTTGCTCCTTCATTCATATTCTGCAAATGTCATATGGGTCAGAATACTTTACCTATCGCGTTGCCACTCGTAGTGCAAATCTGATATATCGTAAAGAAAATTTGGAACGGGACTTCCACCTTCATCATTCCTTTTCACTAATATTATTTTACCCATTTGTAACAGATGACATTTGTCTTTCTTTAACAGGTAAACCAAAGATAGGCCGTGAGCTGGGCCGCGGCCAGTACGGAGTGGTGTACTTGTGCGACAGTTGGGGGGGCCGCTACCCATGTGCCCTGAAGTCCGTGGTGCCGCCGGATGATAAACATTGGAACGACCTGGCTTTGGAGTTTCATTACACAAGGCGAGTTCTGAACATCTGAAAGTCTTGAGCGTTTTCTTGGATTTCTGTGCGAGAGGTTCGCTCGGACACTGTGAACAAAGGCTGGAACACAGGAAGATTGCCTTTTACTGCCGGCAGGGGGCGTAGCCGTTCATGACCGACGCCTAACCTCTGCAGCACTCAGCCAAGCTATTTATTGAGAGTGTATGCAAATTTAAGTGATACATTAGTAAACACAGTCTTCTTGATTTGAAAACCACACCCATGTTACAAGCACCAACACCCACAAACCAACAGAACAAAGACATTTTAATGGGTTGTCTTTCCATAAACTGATAGATTTGTAACCTGGCTAATGAGCTCTTCCTGCGAAGGAGTTTACCAAGTCCTAAATTCCGCCCAAGGCCAAATTTCCTACCTGAGGATGACAGTTTAACAGGCTGTGTCTGTTCACCTCAGATTGACCCCAGATTTTCTGTGCTTCCATTGTGTATTGTAGTCACACATATGATAACTTCTATACTGTCTATTCTCTATCAAAAAACAATCGGAGCGGTCTTTCTAATTCTTTCAAACACCAGTTGAGCCACCTTTAAAAGCAGCTTTTCATATCATGGGCCCTCTATTTCTAAAAATTCCAAAACGGGGATGTTGCTGCTTTTCTACGAACACATCACCGAATTGTGCCAAGTGTCTTCAACTTCGTGTGATTACTTGAAGCATCACAAAGCTGAGGAATGTGAAGCCCGCTTACCGGCTGGACTCTCGCTGTCAAACAAATGACACTTTGTGCTACAGGTCGCTGCCCAAGCACGAGCGGCTCGTCGACCTCCACGGCTCCGTTATCGACCACACGTACGGGGAAGGCTCCAGCATTGCCGTGCTGCTCATCATGGAGCGGTTGCACCGTGACCTCTACACCGGTCTCAAGGTGACGACTGCCGCATCAAAACAGCCGTAGATGAGTCGTTGTTGTCACTAAGAAGTAACGTGTACTCATTTCTCCAGTTTACTTTTTGGTAGCCGCCATTGTAGATAATTTCTATGGCAGCCAGATTTTTTTTTCCCCCCAAGAAATTTTGAAAGCTTCATTTGCTAGCTTGCCAAAACAACGTGCTTGGTGCGTGACAGTCACATGTAGCGCAAAATATTTTACTTTGAATTTGTAAGCTTTTCTGTCTCACAATTGGCGGTCTGACCTTTTCAAGGGAAAAAGTCCCCAAATAATTGAGTTTTTCCTGATATATGTTAACTAAATGTTTTTAAACAAATGTCTGCATGCCTGAAATAAGCAGTTCTTTTGTACAGAGCTGTACTTGATTCTCAAAACAATGATCCTATCCGACGCTAAATAACACTGTATTATTCTTATTGATATTTCTGTGCCTTAGCAAATAATAATAAAAATAATACATTTTATTTCAAGCGCCTTTCAAAACACCCAAGGACACTTTACAATAAAAACAATAAAACAAAGCACAAAAAAAATCTCCCACAAAACCAAAAGCATGACGTGGAGCGCCATTCCCAAATTTGTGGGAAGAGTGGATTTCAAGCTTCGGTCAAACCTCTGGCAATGTTTTTCCCTCCCACAAGGGGGCAGAATTTGCCTTTTTTACAGCCGCCCCCATTTCAAGCTCCGATAACTCCGGACCCATATAATGTAGGAATTAACTATTTATTTCTAATGATAGAAGACAGTATAAAGTTTCTAACGCCCTATTGGATTGGATTGGATTTGCCTTTATTAGTCTCACAGTGGAGAAATTTACATTTCACAGCAGCAAAGTGATGAAAGGAATGAAATGAATTGAATGTTTATGTAGTCCTAAAACTCAATATTACTCAATATATTGTCTCTATACTGTCATATTTTTTTATTTAGTTTTTTTTTTTTGTTATTTTGACTTCAAGACGGCGCCGCGAGAGTGGCTGCCTTTCCAGCAGCTCATGTATTTTGTTTTTCTACTTTCATTCCTTTCATCACTTTGCTGCTGTGAAATGTAAATTTCTCCACTGTGAGACTAATAAAGGCATATCCAATCCAATCCAATTCTGTGGATCCTGCAATTTGAGTGAAAATTACAAAAACCCTGGCACTGAAGTGGACACATTTTTGCACATCGTCTGGCAGTGAATGAGTTAAGAATAGACATGCATCTCATCAAATTAGAACATGAGGGACATTTTAATTTCACCGTCATGACAAAAAAGAGAAACGGCAACTATTTCATAATTCATCAAACCATTCATTTTGAATGGTTTTTGAATTGATGTAATATTCCCTATCATTGCTTTTTTTTTTAATAAACAAAAATTAGACCATATTTAGATGCACTTGTGTGACAATCACCAGAAGAAATGACTCTGTGGCGTCTTGAGTCATGTTCCTTTTTGTGTTTTGTTTCATGTCAGGCTGGTTTGTCACTGAGAGAGAGGCTTCAGATCGCGCTGGATGTTGTGGAAGGGATCCGCTTTCTGCACAGTCAGGGCCTTTTGCACAGAGACATCAAGCTCAAAAATGTTCTGGTAAGAGCGGGTGAGAGTGAGTTGATAAAATTGACAAGTGCACCAACGTCGTATTTTTTTGGTCATCCGATTAGATCTTAGATAATGTTGACTCATACACACGTGACCGTTATTCAACCACACAATTGTTTTGTATTGTCAGATCAACGTTGTGAACATAAAAGATGATTACGACATAAAAATGACACCACTAAGCTGTCACTAATTCCCTAACTTAAATTCCACTCCCGTTTTGACACTCAACTTTTGTTCTTCTCTTGACGAATCATCGTTGAGCGGCGTGTCAAGCTCCCTCCACACCTAGGCGCAAGAATTTGCACCCGCTTATCTCAAACACACTCATCATTTCAAATACACTCGTGGTGTACTATTTAAGGCACGGGTGTCAAAGTCAAGGCCCGGGGCCCAAATTTACCCCGCCGTATCATTTTATTTGGCCCGCGAAAGCAAATCAAGCATGTCAAGTGCCATGATGCTTGCTAAAGTCCGAACCAAAATTTCAGTGTGAGAGTGGTTATTATTTGTACTGTTGTCCTTCATGTCTTCCTTCCTCTCACATCATAGCTAGACAAGCAGAACCGTGCCAAAATCACAGACCTGGGCTTCTGTAAACCGGAGGCCATGATGTCCGGCAGCATTGTCGGAACCCCAATCCACATGGCGCCCGAGCTGTTTACAGGTATTTTCGCTTTTTTTTTTTTTTTTTTTTCTCACACTGACCCCCGAACACACCATATTACAAACCTCTCCTGTTCTTGCCGCTTGCTCACAGGCAAATATGACAACTCCGTTGACGTCTATGCCTTCGGGATCCTATTTTGGTACCTCTGCACCGGTTCCGTCAAACTCCCGGAAGCCTTTGAGAAATGCTCCAGCAAAGACCAACTCTGGAATAATGTCAAAAAAGGTGATCCAGCTCTCAATAGAAATGTGTGTTGTTGTTTTATGTTTACGTTGACAGTAGTTTGACTTAGTTATCTTGATTCCTCATTTTTTTTATGTAATTTTTTT
The DNA here is from genome assembly GCF_051943395.1 of Hippocampus bargibanti. Lineage (NCBI taxonomy): Eukaryota > Metazoa > Chordata > Actinopteri > Syngnathiformes > Syngnathidae > Hippocampus > Hippocampus bargibanti. The sequence continues at coordinate 5,658,606 of NC_142745.1, read as the reverse complement.
TTTTTTTTGCATTTTATCTATCTATTTATTTACTCATCTACGTGTTTATTTATTTATTAAAAAGTCCAACAACAGCTCCCATTTCGAGTCAGATCACTCATAGTTGTCTATTTTTTCCCTTTTTTTATGGTAACATAGATCACTCACAAATGCCAAAGTTTATAAGTTTTTCTGAAAAAGCAACCATGTCTCCCGTGTGGCCTTCAGGTGCCCGACCCGAACGCTTGTCCTCGTTTGACGAGGAATGCTGGCAGCTGATGGAGGCCTGCTGGAACGGTGACCCTTCCCAGAGGCCCCTACTCGGTATCGTGGAGCCCAGCCTGCAAAGCATCATGGTCCGCTTGTGCAACTACGACTCGGAGCAGAAAAGTAGCAGCCTGGAGGACTCGAACTGAAAACACTCCCGACTAAACTGATGCGCATGTCATGGGGATCGTGCTCATCAAAACAGGGTTTTTTTTCCCACTCGTATTTATGAAAGGACGCTCCATAGCCAAAATTTGTGACCCGTGACCTTGTCGTCGTTTACGTATGGGGATTGATTGTAATTTATGAGGCGATCCAGATGTTTGCAGATGTGTTTGTTTTATTGTTTATTTGTAGAGGTCCCCCCACTTTGACATGCTAACTGCCACTCATTCACAGAAAATGTTACTACGTGCAACTTTTAAATGTCGTTCGTTACAAGTATTGTGAGGAAAAAAAAGAAATATAAAAACATATATTTTAGACTGTATTTAATGTCTGGATCGACACAAACGCTTTTTTTTAAATAAAAGGATCTGTTACAAGTCAGATGGTAATGCTATTGAATTACTTTTCCACTCTGTCTGTCATGTGACACCCCAGATTCGACAGACTTGTCCACTGGAACAAATGAATATACAGTGGGACCTTGGCTTACAAACTTAATTGGTTCCCAGACAGAGTGTGTAAGGCGAAAAGTGAGTATCCCAAAAATTAATTTCCCATAGGAAACCATTAAAATGAGAATAATCCGTTCCCAGGTCCCCATAAAACATAATTTTAACATCATTTTATTTACCTTTGTGATGGTCGTTAATGGCTTAATGGAATGGAGTGTCCGGTTTCCTCAGCGTTAAACACTTGACGAGGAACATATGCTTATTTCACCATCTTGAGGAATGATCCCTTGTAGGTGCTTTCTCTGTGATAATTGTATCTAGTTCATCAATTGTGATCTGTTTAGCTGGGTTAATAGCTTTTTGCATCAAGTGTACAGATGTCTTGTGCGGATTATTTGTGGAGCCTGATTGATGGGATATTTAACCTTCCAGTCTACACTCTGCTTTTGAACTATCAAAGTTGAAATGGGTCCAAATTTCACTGTTTTCTATCCATTTTCTCACCATTTTACTTGTTTTTTCCCCTTTTCTTTTTTTTTGTTTCCAGCTCTGTCCTCTCCCTTTCGTGTTTGTGTTTTCTCCCTCTCTGTCTGCCTGTCTCTTTAATGTTTAACCCCCCCACACTCCTGGGTTCTTGACCAATCACATGGCTTTCACCGAAGACGCCATTTTGTTTTTGGGAGAACGGCCTCACTTTCTCTCTGTCTGTAACCCGATCCCCCACTGCTGCGTTCTTGACCAATCACGTGGCTTTAACCGACGACTGGGGGCGGGGAATAGAGGACAAAAAAAAAGTCAGCTGCCATTTCCTTGTTTGGAGAACGGGCTCATTCAGGAACGACACATCACTCATTGTGGCAGCTCCGTGTGTATCCCAAAAAATAGTTTGTATGCCAAGGTAAAATTTTAATAAATGTAACGTTCGAAAAACGAAAAGTTCGTAAGCCAAGGGGTTCGTAAACCGAGGTCTCACTGTACTACAACCCCCTCCCTTTTTTCATTTTAGCTCCCATATGCAATTTCTCATCTGTTGATCTAAATGTTTAAAAAAAAAGATGTGGATAGACATTGTTGTTGGGGGTAGCTTGAGCCAAGCCCGTGAGAACCTGACCTTGAGATCAAAGGTGAAATCCCTTTTCAGAGGGAAAAAAGGCACATTTAGGATTGCTGTCATGTTCAATTTTATGTTCTAAGGGTTTTGTTCAAAAGGAAAAAAAGACCCCCAAATTGCTCCACACCTGGAACTTCCACATTAATTCATTCAACTGCAAGAAAATCAAATTACAGCCTGTACATAATTTTCACTCTTCAAGAATAAATAAAGCAAATGTAATAGCTTTGCTAATCTTAAACAATTAATACAATGTCAGAGATATGACAGTCAGACACTGTGGAAGAAGACTCGGAACCAGAAAGATTGTCCCTACTGCCGGCAGGAGACGTAGCTATTCATGACAGACGTCTGAATTCTGCAGCCCTCTGCCAAGCTATTTATTGAGAGTATATGCAAATTTAAGTGATACATTAGTAAAACATAGTTTTCTTGATTAGAATACCACACCCCTGGAAAGTCCCAACAGCTGTAAGCAATAAAACATTGTCTTTTCCATGAGCTACTAAATGTGTAACCTGGCTAATGAGCTCTTCCTGCGCAGGATGTTCAAATTGTAAATAACTTGGAGTATCCCAAGTCCTAAATTCTGTGCTAGGCCTGATTTCCTAGATGAAGCTGACATTTTAACTTGCTGTGTCTGTTGACCTGAGTGACCCCAGGTTGCCTCTGCTTCAATTGTGTATTGAGTCACAAGTGTTGACTAAGCATATAACAGCATGAAACTTTTAAATAATTATAACTTCTTATTCTGTCTAATCTCTATCATACACCTTTGGAGAACATATTAGTTTAAAACAGGGGTGTCAAAGTCATTTTTTGCCGCGGGCCATATTGTAGTTATGGTTTGCTCTCGAGGGCCGTTATGAATTTGGGGAACCCATTAGAATGTTTAAATCCCCTCGAATATTACATATAGAGCACACAGCAAATTAATGAATAACTCGTTTTCAAATCTGAAGTCAAGAATAATGACTTTTATTGTGGTTGACATCCAAAAATATGAAATTTTTGCTTAGATTTTAGCAATCATCATGGAATTTTACAAGTTTGATTTGCTTTCACGGGCCGAAAAAAATGATGTGGCGGGCCGGATTTGGCCCGCGGGCCTTGACTTTGACACCTGTGGTTTAAAATAAGTGTAGCATTCAGTTTTGACAAACAAGGCATTTTTTTGGTCCAGGATTTTTATTTTTGGTTCAACACAAAAAAAAATTCAATGTAATTTCTCAAGCCTGCAAAGGCACGCATCAGCGCTCTCTAACGGCTTTTGGTTGTATCGTAGCTTGAAAAGTTCTCAAAAAATCTGCCTGACCGTGAAGAGGTGGAGGGTTTGATTCCTGCCTTAGCCTTCCTGCGTGGAGTTGAGATGTTTTTTTCCCCATTCCCAGTTACTCAGGGTTGCTCCCGCATTGCAAAGACATGCATAACATCTATATTGAATCTTCAAAATTTTGCCCGAGTGGTTCAGGGTGTCCCCCACCCACTGCCTGGCGACAGCACCCGCCGCGACACCAAGATGAATTAACCAACATTGCAGCATCCTAAATTCGATGTTGAAGTTGTTACGGCATCTTTGCGTCTGTCTGGTTTACGAATGTCACGAGTTGTGAGATGCGAATCAATTTCTCCAACATGTTAATTTGTCGAAATGCTTTGACGAGCACAAAAGCGAACCTTTGAAAGTGAAGGGCTGATGATGCTGTTAAACGGACGCAGCTTCTTAGAACATCGGGAACTTCTTGGCACGTCGCGAGGAAACGGGCGTCTGACTTTTTCAAGTCTTTAACACAAAGATTGACCGTTATGTCTCGCTGAGGGTCACGCACAAGGTTGGAACAAATGACAATCATTCCTTATTATAGACAGTTGTACCTCATCTTACAAACTTAATTGGTTGCCAGAAAGTGTGTGGAATGCGAAAAGTTCGTCCGCCAAACGTTTATTTCCCATAGGAAATAATAATATGGTTCCAGGTCCCCATAAAACATAATTTTCTCAGTTTGCTCAATGTTTTCAAGGTTTGCTCAAGGTTTTCTATATGCTTTCAAGGTATTTCAAGTGTCAAGGTTTTTCAAGGTTTTCAATGTTTCAAAGTTGTCACGGTTTTTCAAAGTGTCAATGGTGATGAAGGGTTTTCAAGGTTTTCAAGGGGTTCAAAGGTTTTCAAGGTTTTCAAAAGTTTCCAAGGTGTTTTAAGGGTTTTCAAGGTTTGCTCAAGGTTTTCAAAGTTTGTTTAAGGTTTGCTCAATGTTTTCAAGGTTTTCAGGGTTTTTCAAAGTTCCAAAGTTTTCAGGGTTTTTCAAGGTTTTCAATGTTTCAAAGTGTCAAGGTTTTCAAGGTGTCCAAAGTTTTCAAGGTTTTTCAAGGTTCCAACATTTTAAAGGTTTTCAAGGGTTTTCAAGGTTTTTTAAGGTTCCAAAGTTTTCCAAGGTTATAGTTTTCTAGGATTTTCAAGGTTTTTCAAGGTGCGAAAATTTTCAAGGTTTTCAAGGGTTCAAAACTTTCAATGACTTTCAAGGGTTCCAAAACTTTCAAGGATTTTCAAGGTTCCAAAACTTCCCAGGATTTTCAAGGTTCCAGAACTTTCCAGGATTTTCAAGGTTCCCAAACTCTTCAGGATTTTCAAGGTTCCAGAACTTTCCAGGATTTTCAGGTTCCAAAACTTTCCAGAACTTTCCAGGATTTTTAAGGTTCCAAAACTTTCACGGTTCCAAAACTTTCAAGGTTCCAAAACTTTCCAGGATTTTCCAGGTTCCAAAACTTTCCAGGATTTTCCAGGTTCCAAAACTTTCCAGTACTTTCAAGGTTCCATAACTTTCCAAAACTTTCCAGAACTTTCCAGGTTCCAAAACTTACAAGGTTCCAAAACTTTCAAGGTTCCAAAACTTTCAAGGGCTTTCAAGGTTCCATAACTTTCCAGGACTTTCACGGTTCCAAAACTTTCAAGGTTCCAAAATTTTCCAGGATTTTCAAGGTTCCCAAACTTTCCGGGATTTTCAAGGTTCCAGAACTTTCAAGGTTCCAGAACTTTCCAAAACTTTCCAGGACTTTCAAGGTTCCAAAACTTTTCAGGATTTTCAAGGCGCCAAAAATTTCAAGGACTTTCAAGGGTTTTAAATGTTCCAAAACTTCCAAGGATTTTCAAGGTTCCAAATCTTTCAAGGATTTTCAAAATTCTCGCACCTTGAAAACCCTTGAAAGTTTTGGAACCTTGAAAATCCTTGAAAGTTTTGGAACCCTTGAAAGTCATTGAAAGTTTTGAACCTTGAAAATTTTTGCACCTTGAAAAACCTTGAAAATCATTGACAACCTTGAAAATTTTGGTACCTTGAAAAACCTCTACCCATTGGAAAACCTTGAAATTTTTGAAACTTAAACATTTTAAACCTTGAAATACCTTGAAAATCATGGTAAACTTTGGACCCTTGAAAAACCTTGAAAACTTTGGAACCTTGAAAAACCTCTACTCATTGGAAAACCTTGAAATTTTTGAAACTTAAAACATTTTAAATCTTGAAATACCTTGAAAATCATGGTAAACTTTGGACCCTTGAAAAACCTTGAAAACTTTGGAACCTTGAAAAACTTTGACACCTTGAAAAACCCCTTGAAAACCTTGCAAAACATTTCAAGGTTCCACAACTTTTGTTTTCAAGGATTTTCAAGGTTCCAAAAATTTCAAGGATTTTCAAAGTTTTCAGACTAAATAAACCTTGCAACTACCCAAAATATACCTTATTTTATGTATACTAAATGTATTGTATTTAAATAAACTATACTGTACTATATAATAAAGTCAACTTCGCTGACGAAGCCTCTTGGATAGGAGGCGAAACGTCCGAAACCTTCACTTTTGTACAGATGACGGCTGAAGAAACCTTCTCATCAATAAAGTCAACTTATTTACCTTTGTGATGGTCGTTGATGAAGTTGCCTCTTGATGATATCCGAGTGGGTTTGCCGTGCTTTCTCAGCGCTAATACCCTCACTCACACTGTCCCCTGCTAACTGCTTTTCATTAATCCAAATCAACAGATGTTTTTCAACCTCTTCTATTGACTGAGATTGTTGCTTAGGCAACACAGGAACACCCTTAGCCACACGTAGCAATGATCAACTTAGCATACTGGTACTGGGACGCTAAGGCACACGAACGCACACCTTGTTCGTGTTTCTCGATGATCTCCGTCTTCTGCTCGATCGAATTTTCTTTTGTGTCCTCTTTGGCGTAACACTAGCCTGTGGTAGGGTCTTTTACGGTCCCATAATAGCAAAAGCACTCCACTCGATAGCTAACCACGTCTGCACTCAAAAGGGGTGTGGAAAACTAGTCTGCCAGCCACCGTGGCACTGTTCGACTGTGTGGTTTCGTGTTCATCGAATTTAATGTTCATAAGCTAAAGCATTCGTAAAGCGAAGTATCATTGTACTGTATTTATATACAGTCTGTTCCCATATTCCCATATATTCCGGATATGAAAAAATAGATTGCTTCCTATTAAGAGAATACGGTTTGGATTGTATTTTTTTTTCTAAATACATCCTCAACAATTTCATATTTTCATCTAAATTCGTTTTACATTGATGAAACGGGGACGCTTGGTTCTGATTAAGAATAATGTCACAATTTCTACTCTGAAGACACGTCACAATTTTTGAACATGATTTCGAGGTTGACCTTAACATTTTTTTGGACATTCTTTTGAATGACATACGGTCACCATTTCAGAAAATTGCCTGGACAAAAAATGGACAATGCAAACAGGAACCACAACCACCACTGCTGCCGCAGTCACAAAAAAACCCATTTGCATTTTTTTTAATGGCGGTGCAATGAAAACACATTTAAAGGACAACCGACACCTCCGGACAAGTTGCGTCCATAATTTGTACAATGGCTTTAAATGACTTCTACTGAGCACATTTTACAAAGATTCCACCGCATATAGCTATATTTTACGTTTTAAGACTCGCGCTGAATATTCAGGAAGTCTTGTTTTCGAGTTGATGATGATTGCCCTAAGTGACGTCACTGAAGGAACGCCCCTGACCAAGAAAGCAACACACAATTCATTTTAGGTACTTTTTTTCATTTGAAAACACTGTGTTGATGGCGAAATTAGAAGGAAAACTACATAAATAACGCGTTACCTTTACACAAATTCCCAGCGGACAAATCAGCCCATTTCCAACGGAGCTTGTGCACCATCTTGTGCATTTTCTGGGACGCTACATTGGAGTCCAGACAGCTGGAATTGATACGGAAGGACTTCTTTAATCGATTGCAAACATTTATGCTTTCCTCTTCAGAACTATCTGAATCATATTCATAACTGGATGAGGAACAAGAAAGCATCTTCTCCGAATCTGAACTCTCTGAAACCATTGTTTTGATTCTGGAGCAAGGCAGTTTGTGAAGGCGTATCCTGGTATGACATCACGAACAAGGGGGCGGGACTTTCTGAATATCCCCAGTTTCGAGTCCATTTTGTGGCAGTTTTGGGACACTTTAAGTCATTTTTATTAGTGTTTTGCATTTGACTAAAAATATCAGACTGCATGTTTTGGGTATTTTAGATGCTATAAAACGTTTTTCTGGTGTCAGGAAAAAAAAAAGTGTCGGTTGTCATTTAAAGTCCACAGTTGGTCAACATGGCAAATTGTAGATTCCGAGGGCGACATCCCTCAAATCAGTATACATATTTACTTTCATATACAGGCCACAATGTACAGAACAGTAAAAAGAGATGAAATGGCAATATTCATCAATTTGAATTATCTTACAAAAAAAATGTGCCACAGCTAATCTAAGAAAAACAAAGGCGTTAATTCATGGATGGAAATGTGTCCTTCCCCTTGGATGAAAAACAAAAAACAAGAGCATTAAGTCCATCCAAAAAAAATGCTCTTCTCAATTTCCAAAATAAGGAAAATAGTATAAAAAGTCTTTTTTTTCCCTTTCTTTTTTAGGTGTACAAACACAAACAAGCAAATGTGTGCCCCAAGAACAATCGGCTGAAAAAATTGACCTTCACTTTGATTGTTGATGCTACCCAGACATCAACTTAGCGCAGTCCAATGTCAACAATTCATTTTAGCTGAACGTTCCCTGAATGTTTGCGAGCCTTTACAAACATACACACATAGGCATGACGACTTCATTATTCGACAGACGTACACCTTTAAAAATAATGTACACATTTTAAAACATAAAGAAAATTAGGGCAGCAAATGAAACCAAAAGTGCATTTAAAAAAAAATCAAGTATGCCACAAATCTATTTGAAGTGAGATACTTAAGTTGTGTCACGGTGCTCATGCCTGAGCTTTGGCAAACGCACACACGCACACACACACGCACACGCACACGCACACACACACACACACACACACACACACACACACACACACCATACTTCAGAATCCTTTTTTTAAGTACTGTATTTTCTGATGTATAAGCCTTTGATTTTCTTCAAAAGATGACCCTGCGCTTTATACGCCGGTGCGCCTTATATGTGAAGTCATATTGAGCCACAACAGGTCGCACAACTACTGTCAGTAGCCACCGACTCCATTTCCCCCTGTAGCTTCTTATGTGGTGTGCCTTATATTTGGAAAATATATATATTTATATACGATACAGTGAACCCTCGTTTATTGCGGGAGATACGTTCCAAAAATAGCCTGCGATAGGTGAAAGCTGGGAAGTACAATGTAGTCAGCTTTTTTTGCAATGTACATACTGCAGAATGAAACAAAAAATAAAACCTCTTTTTTAATAGTTTAAAGGACATCCGACATCTCCGGACAAGTTGTGTCCATAATTTGTAAAATGGCTTCAAATGACTTCTACTGAGCGTATTTTAATAAGATTCCACCGCATATAGCTATATTTTACATTTTAAGACTCGCTCTGAATATTCAGGAAGTCTTGTTTTTGAGTTGGTGACGAGTCCGTACGTGACGTCACTAAAGGACCACCCCCTGACCGAAAAAAAAGACACATTGTAGCAGTCCTTCCATCACGTCAATGTATTTTGCTGTACATGTTTGGTCTGAGAACCGTGTTGCACCCAAAAGCCGCCAGAAGAGGGAATAAGGAATTTATCAGCCTGTGGAAACGGAGGTGGCCACAGGCGGTCACCATTTTGTGCCTCTTTTTGGGTGAGACATTTCCCCAAAGTTGCCTCAAAATGGCACAGAATAAATTCTTTAATCGATTGCAAACATGTATGCTTTCCTCTTCAGAGCTATTTGAGTCATATTCATCACTGCATGTGTAACAAGAAAGCATATTCTCCGAATCCGAAGCCATTGTTTGGATTCTCCAGCAATGCAAGACGTCTTGGCGTGACATCACGAACTGGGGGCAGGACTTTCTGAAAATGCTCAATTTTTTTGCAGATTTTGGACACTAAGTCATTTTTATTGGTGTCTTGCATTTCACTAAAAATATCATACTGCGTGTTTTGGGTACTTTAGATGCTATAAAACGTTTTTCTGATGTCAGTTAAAAAACAAAAAAGTGACGTCGGTTGTCCTTGAAAGAACCGTGTTGTAAAACAATATTTTGCTGCTGCGCCTATTCGTCCTGACTCCGCTGCGCTGTAGCGTCTTTTTCTACTGAAGGAGTGTTTCTCCGAAAGAAGAACATCTGATCGTTGTTGTTCGCACTCTTTTTTTTTTTTATAAACCGACATGGCCCGATTTCTTTAAAAAAGTAAAATGCTCCATGAGCTGTTCAAAGCCAGAGTGTTTCATTTTATTCTGCTTTGTTTGCAGTGTTGTTTCTTTTACTTTGTTTGTTTGCACATTTGCATCCCATAAAAAAAAAAAAAGTTTTTTTCCCCTGAAAAAAAATCACTGATGCTGCGATAAATGAACCGCGAAGTAGCGAGGGATCACTGTATTTGGATTTTTTTATTGAAGGTGCGCTTTATAGTCCGGTGTGCGTTGGATTGGATTTGCCTTTATTAGTCTCGCAGTGGAGAAATGTACATTTCACAGCAGCAAAGTGATGAAAGGAATGAAAGTAGAAAAACAAAATATACAGTATACAGTACATGGAAAATTTTTGAAAATACGTCATTCGTTGTGAGTGCGCCTTATACTCCGGTGCGCCTTATACACCGGAAATTACAGTCCAGTATTTTTAAAGGGGAAGTCCCAGCGACGACGAAGGAGGTCCTATGACCTGCAAAGACGCACCCCTCGGTCCGCGGGCTCACATGGCGGTGTTGCAGTGACTGCTGGGAGAAAAGGAGAAGAAAAAAAACAGTGGATAAAGGCAGCAACTCAAAAACAAAATACAGTAAAGTCTCGTTATATCGATATCGGATATATCGATAGTCCCGGTTATATCGATACTATTTCTATGCACGCACGAAGAAAATTACATGCAAACAGGGTCGGATATATCGATAGTCCCGGTTATATCGATATTTTTTCGGACTCCCTTGAATATCGATATAACGAGACTTTACTGTAAATAAAAGAAGACAAGGAACAATGAAGCACATACAGAGGTGGTGAGAACGGATGAATAAAGAAGAAATCAAACGCTCTTGATCAGTTTTAATGAGGATTAGTACACTTTTCAGTCAAGGTGTAGTCCGAAGCAGGCTTCTGATTGGCTGCCGGTGCCGAGTATGCAAATTGCCAAACGAACGTTCATTTGGCAATTTATTGAATTTGGCAATTCAATAAAGCAAAAGCTACAAGCAAATTGCTATAAACGACATGGACTCCACTTTCTAAGCACCTTTCAAAACTCTCAAGTACACTTTACAGTCACGGTATAGTCCGTGCAAATTGCCAAACAAACATTTGTTTTGCAATTTGCATACTCGGCATTGCCAAACGAACGTTGGTTTGGCAATTTGCAAACTCGGCATGGCAGCCAATCAGAAGCCTGTTTCGTGCTTCGGACTACACCCTGACTGAAAAGTGTACTTTAGAGTTTTGAAAGCCGCTGAGAAAGAGGAGTCCACGTGGCTTGTAGCGTTTTCTTTGTGGCTTTTGCTTTATTGAATAAAACAAACGTTTGATTTGAAGAAAAAAAACACTTTTTTTTGTTTTTTTTTTAAGAAGTTGTCCGCCATCCGGCCCGAGCCGTTTTGAAAGTTATACGCTCCGGACCACCAGGCAGACGCTATTTCAAATACTGCTGTAATACGTACTTGTGATACAAGTACTCACTCTGATCCTGACGAGTCACCGTCCACCGTTCCCGCTTTGATGCTGACGGCGACGCCGTTCAACTGCTCAGGCAGGCTGGCTTTTGCCATTGTGGCCATTTGCTCGCTAGACGCCGAGCCGTGAGGGGAGGCGGAGCCACGAGGGGAGGCCGAGCCCGCAGCGCCGTCACACAGTTGGTTGTGGATGCGGTTGAATCCGTTCCTTTCCATGATCGGGGAGAGCTGCTTCTTCTTTAAGATGCCTGTGTGCCGCACAATGAGCACTCAATGTAACACCTGCAATTGAACTCCTTCCCTGCCATTTCCCAATTTATTCTGAAATTGAAAAGTGTGACATAGAGCGCCATTTCTGAATTGTTTTCGGTTTTTGGTTTTTCTTGCGGGGGGTGCCAAGAAAGGTCTGGTCAGACCTCTGGCAATTTTTTTCCCTTCCATGAGGGAGCAGCATTTGCCTTTTGTCCATGTTAGTGCTTTGTTACAGCTTGAGCTGCTGTTAAAGTGCAATATAAATCTAATATTTATGTATTGTACATATCCAGAATTCTTCAGCCCGGATCATCACCAGAACCTCCTTTCACCACATCACCCCCGTCCTCCAAGAGCTCCACTGACTCCCGGTCAAGTATAGAATCAACTTTAAAATTCTTCTTTAGACATTTAAAGCTATCCATAACCTTGCCCCTCCATACCTATCTGACCTTCTTCAAATTTCTATTCCCTCTCGTTCCTCCCTCCACCTCTGTGTGCCCCTCCTCCCCGTCTCAGCACGATGGGGGACAGGGCTTTCAGCTGCTCTGCCCCCAAACTCTGGAACTCACTTCCTCCCAACATTTATAACATGGATTCTCTTCCCACCTTCAAATCCCATCTCAAAACCCACCTATTTCTGTGTAGCTCTTTCGCTTGTTTCTATTTATAACTGTATTTTATTTATTGTATTCTATTCGCGATTGTATTTTATTTATTATAGTGCCTATGCTTGTCTGACTGTAAAGTGTACTTTAAAGGTGCTTAAAATGAAATGTACTATCATTTTTATTATTACTATTATTATTATTGCATTGTATTTTGTACAGCCGCCTCCATTTAAGCTCATATAACTCCAGACCCATACAATTTAGGAATTAACTCTTTTTTCTGATGAAAGAAGAGAGTGTAAGGTTTCTAACGTCACTCCATAGCAACTTTAGTGAAACTTAAGTTCCCTCAACATTCAAAAATCTTTCATTCGAGATGAATCAATTTATGACATCCCAAAAAAAAAAAAAAAACAAGCATTCATGAAGAAAGAAGCAAAAACGATGTGTGTAGGGGGGTTAATGTATGCCTAAAACCATTTCGGTCATTTACCTTTGTGCGGGTGGGCGTGCAGGTTGGGCATGGAGGGCAGCAGTACGGTCACCATGTCGTGGATGCGCTCGTCTGATGCCTCCAAATTCATCTTGATCTTGTCAGCATCTTGAAGATCTCCTGCATCATTCACCGCTGCTGGCCAGAGTAGTCGACTGTCTGCACATAAAACATAAAACTTGTTTTTTTTTCGGCAGGGAGACATTTGAGAGCTGATTTGCAACCGATAGAGAATAGAAGTAGAAGTGATCATATTTAAAGGTTTAATGCTTAGAAGGCCCACAATGGAAGCACAGAAAATCTGGGGTCAATCTGAGGTGAACAGACACAGCCTGTTAAACTGTCATCTTCATGTAGGACACGGGTGTCAAAGTCAAGGCCCGCGGGCCAAATCCGGCCCGCCACATCATTTTTTTCGGCCCGCGAAAGCAAATCAAACTTGTTAAATTCCATGATGATTGCTAAAATCTGAGCCAAAATTTCATATTTTTGCATGTCAACCACAATAAAAGTCATTATTCTTGACTTCAGATTTGAAAACGAGTTATTCATTAATTTGCTGTGTACTCTATATGTAATATTTGAAGGGATTTAAACATTCTAATGGGTTCCCCAAATTCATAACGGCCCTCGAGAGGAAACCATAACTACAATGTGGCCCGCGGCAAAAAATGACTTTGACACCCCTGATGTAGGAGATCTGGCCTTGGACTAATTTACGACTTAGTAAACTCCTTCACAGGAAGAGGTCATGAGCCAGGTTACAATCAGTTCATGGAAAGGACAACCAATTAAAATCTCTACGTTCTATTGTTCTATTGTTGATGGTGCTTAGGACGTACACGGGTGTTGTATTCATATCAAGAAGCTATGTTTTACTAATGTATTACTTTAATTTGCATATACTCTCAATAAATAGCTTGGCAGATGGCTGCAGAAGTTGGGCGTCGGTCATGAATCGCTACGTACCCTGCCAGCAGTAAAAGACAATCAGACAATCATTCAAAGTGTCCGACCGAACATCTCTGACAGCAACCTAGAAAAACATTGATGGTACCGTTTGCTGGAGGCCGTTTAGCTCCATTGGATGCCAAGTTTTCCCAGCATTCCTCAGGAGGAAGTGGACCGTCTTCGTCCTCACTGTCAGAGGAATGCGTAGAAGCGTACGAGCCGCTTTGGTCGTCCTCCAGGGACAGATCGCTGTCTGAATCGCTGTCACGGTCTGCACACAAGCGACAGTGAGACGACCGTGTGGGGAAAAGAGCACCGAGCGGTTCCGTTTACCTTCATTCTCCTGCTCGTTGGTTTCATGGAAGAGCGACGTGTGGTCGTTGAGGGCGATCCGCGCTTGACTGGTGCTCAGGCTGTCGTCCCTGAAAAAGACGACAGCTTGAAATAAAAGCGCTTGTCTACCGTCATCTTTTAATGTCCGCCCTTTGGTCCTCACCGAAGGACAAAAGGTACGTAGCTGTGCTGACTCTTGATGCTCTGCACGGTGCCGTTCAAAGATAGGCTGGATTCACCAAAGGGAAGATGATACAACTTGCCGTCCATGTAGTTGGTGTTGCAGTTGTAGCCCTGGAATAGCAGAGATGCTAGCTTTTAGCGTTCTGCAGTCCTGTCGTGTTATTTGATGCCTTTGTATTGGTTTTGGGGGGTTTTTGAAGTGGAATTTTCACAATCGCAGACCACATATGACCACATGGGCCGAAAAATATTTGTTTGGTCTGTCTTTTGCATTGGATTAGCCTTTATTAGTCTCGCAGTGAAGAAATTTACATCTCACAGCAGGAAAATGATGAAAGTGAGAGGAAAGGAAAGAAAGAAGTAGAAAAAAGGAGCTGCTGTAAAGGCAGCCACTTTCGTAGCGCCATCTTGAAGTCAAAACAACAACAAAAAAAAACAAAGTAACAAAAAATGTGACACAACGCTGCCTTTCCAGCAGCTCATGGATTTTGTTTTTCTACTTCTTTCATTCCTTTCATCTTCCTCCTAAATCCAATCCAATCCAACGCAAAAGACACAGTCAGTCATTCAATCTTAAGCACTTTCTGCGCCCTTTGTCATCTGAAGCTGTTCTATATGAAAAAGGAGAGGATCAAGCGTCCTTTTCACCAGTGGATCAGGGACATCATGGTGAAATGCGCACCTCTGCCACAAGCTACATGTTGAAAGCAAACACGAAGCTGTAGTGTGTTGACAAAAAGAGATTGTCTCACATCTCCTATCCCACGTGCAGTAAATCCGCTTCAATTCCAAGCCGCGGCAGTTCCACATACGCATTAGGCGCTCGGCGCAGGGCTATTTATATCTAATGGGGCTTCTGTTTGTGCTGCTGGTTGATCGCACCAATTCATGTTTCTAACCAACTGCAGTGCAGTGGGAAATTATCGACAAAATTTTGGCTCCTTTGACGTGTTGCCAGGAATGCCCCTTGGGTGTAACTGGGTGAGATAGTGTTGAGAGTGACTTACAGATGATTTGGATTTAAGCAGGTGATCAGGATGTTTGTGTCCACAGCAGTACTTGATGGCATTCCTTGCCTCTTTATTGAACACGATGCGAAAGAAGAAGATAAAAGGACCCTGGATGATGACGACAAAGGCAATGTTGAAGAACATAACAACAGTAACACCACATCAATGACAATAAATGGTCACATTAGCGTAAAAAGGCACACCTGCACACAGTTGAAGCCAGCAAACAGGTAATGGAAGATGATCATATCGCTGTTGACGGAGAGCAAAGCCAAGAAGCAAGTGACCGAGACCAGGAAGAGGACAGCACCAGCGGTCTTCACGCCCGACCTGAGCGAAACAAAATGATTATCAGTGTTTGAAATAGTACAACTTTCGTGAACGCCTTGGCCCGGGTGGCCGACAACTTATTCAAGGAAAAAAAAAAGATTGTTTTCCAAAACAATCGTTTGCTTTATTCAATAAAGGAAAAGCTACAAGCAAATTGCTATAAGCCACGCGGACTCCTCTTTCTAAGCACCTTTCAAAACTCCCAAGTACACTTTACAGTCACTGTATAGTCCGAAGCACGAAACAGGTTTATGATTGGCTGCCGTGCCGAGTATGCAAATTGCCAAACGAACGTTCGTTTGGCAATCAGAAGCCTGTTTCGTGCTTCGGACTATACCGTGACTGTAAAGTGTACTTGAAAGTTTTGAAAGGCGCTTAGAAAGAGGAGTCACGTGGCTTTTAGCAGACAACGCAATGTAAACATTGCATTGTGCACCATAATGACAAACGACAACTGGAGCAAAATCTTCAGCAAAGGATATTTACCATAAATTAAGCAAGCGATTAATTAAGCGATTAGTCGTCTTATGGTGTTTCAAGTTGTGAAAAATGGAGCAGGCAACTTCACGCCGGGCAGGCAACTTTATGGAGTTGCCTGCCGTGGTGTCCGCTAACTTTTTGTCATGAGTTTCAGACACTGTGATTATCAATAAAAATGTGTTTGGTCAACGGTTGGGTCAACAGACCGGTGTGACACTCACACTTGAGGTCCCTTCTCCAAGTTTTGGCGTCTCGTTGCGCAAGATGCTTTGGACGACAGGATGTACAGGAAGACGTTCATCTGCAGGTACAAAAATAAAACCGTATTGATGCTTCTTGTGCTGGACGGTTCAAATCAAAGAATCCATTAGGACTCACCGACACCACCATGGCGATGGGACCGGCAAAGCTCCAGATGAGGGTGTCATACATGGATAGCCAGCAGAAGTCGGGGTTGCCATAACCTTCGGGATCCAACCCTACTGCCAAACCTGCCGAGCAAACATGATCATTTCACTCAAAGAGAAACCATAGCCACACAAAAAAATATTTCGGATCATATTGAGGATTCGGACCTGTGATGAATGCAGGCACTCCCCAGCCAATCAGATAGTAGAACCTCATAGGCCCATAGTTGATGTCTCGAACTTCACTGAGCATTCGGTAGACGTGCAAACCTTCCAGGAAAAGCCACGAGAACGTGCACAGGTAGAAGAAGTGCAGAAGGATGGCGATGACCGTGCACAAAAACTGCAGTAGGAGAAGCAGTTTAATGTTTTTTTTTTAATCCAGCTGCAATCTTCATTGAATAAAGTACAATACAATACAATACAATACAATACAATACATTTTGATTTATATGGCGCTTTAACAACGGGTGTAGCTGGAACAAATTCGCTAAAATGGAAAAAAGGGAAATGGTGCCTCCTTGTGGAAGGGAAAACATTGCTATAGTTCTGGCCAGCACTTTATCAGCACCCAAGCAAGAAAAAAACAAAACCCGAACTAATTTGGGAATGGCGCTCTATGTCATATTTTCAATTCTTGAATAAATTTGTGAATGGCAGTGAATGAGTTAATAGCACATGACGAATACGCTGATGCTACAATCAGCAGTGTTTTAATAATAATAATAATAATAATAATAATAATAATAATCATCATCATCATCATCATCATACCAATAATACTAATAATAATAATAATAATATTGCTACTACTACTACTACTACTACTACTACTAATAATAATAATAATAATAATAATAATAATAATAATAATAATAATAATAATAATAATAATAATAATAATACATGTCATTATGTTATAAGTGATGTTATAAGTTTTCTAAGCATTTGATGAACAACAGCTGAAGTTATAACAAAGCGCTTAACATGGACAACAATCATAAACAGGAAATAAAGATAGTAGAAAGCACCAGGGAATAAAACTTAGATGAAGTCTGAATCACGCTGAGTGAGTCAAATGCCAAAAGGTACAGGTGACTTTTGAAAAGTAGCAAAACAAATACTGACTGGATTATCAGCCTGGTTGATGCCGAGGATGAAGACGAGCTCGGAGAGGAAGAGGGCAGTGGCGCCGTTGTTCATGATGCTGGTCTTGTTGCACTGCATGGCTCGTAGGCACAAGAGCAATACGACGGTGAGGAAGAGGAAGCCCAAAGTGACTCCAACGGTGCTCCATGAGAGGATTTTAATGGGCAGGATCTCACCGTTCTGATTAAAAAAATATGCATATAGACTTTTTTACCATCATATTCACATTATAGGATTGTGGTGGCCTTTGGGCTGGTGCAAGTGGAATTTATGTATGTATTGATGTGTTTATGTGTGTGTGTGTGTGCGCGTGTGTGTGTGTGTGTGTGTGTGTGTGTGTGTGTGTGTGTGTGTGTGTGCGTGTGTGTGTATGTGTGTATGTATGTATGTATGCATGTATGTAGGTGTGTGTAGTTATTTATTTATTTATTTCTCCATTCCTTCCTTCCTTCCATCCCTCCTTCCTTCTATCGTTCTTTCCTTCCACTTCTTCACTTATCATTCGTTCCTTCCTTTTTTCCTTTCATCATTCATTCCTTCCTTTATGTATTCATTCATTGATTTATTTATTTAATTTTGGGGTGTCACTGTGGGCTATTGGACATTGGGCTCACGGTGTAGGAAGAACTGTTCAATGTCCTCCAGCATTTACTGTGTGTCTACAAAGGCACCCCCCCTTCATGACCTCACAAAAAAATGGGGCTGACTTCATGACCTCATTCGCGTCGTTACCTCTCTCCTGGAGATGTCCATGAGCACAGCGAAGCTAGTCATGTGATAGCACTGACAGCTGATGTGAGTGTTATTCCGAAAGACCACCTCACATCCCTTTGAAGACCAGCCGCCCGATCCAGCTCTGATATAACACAATCATCAAACGTGATAATGTCAGCAACACAGTCTCGTCATACTCCCCCTCATCCCCCCCCCCCCCCATGCGAGCGCACTCAACAGAATGGTGTGGTTCCAGAAGACGCAGATGGGTTTGGAACGCTCTTCGGTGGTGACCAGGCGGAACTGCACGGTGATGGGCTTGTCAAGCGGGTGCTGCAGTAGCTTGTCGTTGTCGTGAACGGTGATGCTCACCACCGGGGTGTTGATGACCGGACGCTTTGGTACACTAAGTGGGGGGGGGGGGCGAAAATACTGTCAGTTCGGACATTTTATAGAGTTCTGTGGTGATGGATATGATGCTAGCCAATTGCTGGGCACATACGAGCTATTATTACCGGAGACTTCTCTTATCAGGGTCGTAGCTCTGAGGTAGAAGAGATGCCAGGCTGTAGAAGATGATCACGCTGGCGACGGCGTCTGGCTGGTTGTCGTCGGGATGGCGTCGCTTCCTATTGGCGGAGCGGTTCCTCGGCAAGGATTCCGGAAAAACGTCCAGGTTCCTGTGGCCTTTGGTGTCCATGGGAAGCTGGAAGACCGAGTCGGGAAGAGTGACGGTGGTCTCCAGGTCAGCGGGGCGGGGGCCCCGAAGGGATTGGTACCGTGGGAGTTTGGCCCCAGCGAAATTCAACTTTTTCAGACGGTCCACTGAGATGACTGCACAAGACACAATTATTTCAATAATAATAATAATAATGAATCAATAAAAACCTAACAAATATTTCTATTTTGCAAGAATATGAATGGTTGTTCTCAGTTGTTAGGAAATTCAAATAACCACTAGAGTGCGCCAAAGCACTACCCCACCACCACTGAGAAGACCAACAAATGCGTAAATAATAATAATAATAATAATAATAATAATAATAATACATAATAATACATTTCATCTATAGGCGCCTTTCAAATAAATAAGTAAAAATAAATAGATAAATAGAATCAATAAAATGAAACCGGAAAAGACAAATAAGTCAGAAGAGTCATCAGATGTATGACTGTAATGTGTCCTTGAGTTTTGAAAGGCACTTATAAATAAAATGTATTATTATTCTTATGATTATGATGATGATGATGATGATTATTATTATTATTATTATTATTATTATTATTTACTGAAATAAGTCTACGTCAGAGTTGCTTGGTAAATTTTGTGAAACTGTCATACTGAATGCTTAAAAGACTGCATGTCAAAGTGTCCTTGAGTTTTGAAAGGCACTTATAAATAAAATTTATTATTATTATTATTATTATTATTATTATTATTATTACCATTTACTGACTACATGTCAAAGTTTTCATCAGTTACCAACCGCAACGGAAGTAGAAAAATTATCTTTCATTTTCATCCTTAGCTCATCTGTCTTTAGTTTGACACAAGCCTCACATCAACGAAATCATTTATCTATGACAAATCAGATATGTTTTAATATACAGTAAAGTCTCGTTATATCGATATTCAAGGGAGTCCGAAAAAATATCGATATAACCGGGACTATCGATATATCCGACCCTGTTTGTATGTAATTTTCTCTGTGCGTGCATAGAAATAGTATCGATATAACCGGGACTATCGATATATCCGATATCGATATAACGAGACTTTACTGTAATACATATTTATATTGATAGATAAATAAATAAATAAATGTCATTAAATTCCAACGGCAATATTGGGGGTACCAAAACAAAAATCACAATTACATATATTATAAAAAAATAAACATTAATTTCTTGCATGAGTCTCACCAATATTTGGCGTGACGAAGGTAAAGGGGCTGAGGTAGGTCTTCCTCATATTCTGCGCCAGTGTTTTGGCGTATTCCTCGTAGCGGCGCAGCAGCAATGCCGTGCCGCCCTCCGTGTGTTGTATGAGCTCCCAGTGCGGACGCGTTTCTGGAGACAGGATGGCACTGCCCACGCGGACCAGATTCTGCCAGGCAAAAGCCAAGAGGAGATCGATAACCCCGCTCACGGATGACATAATCCAACTCATTTGACCCAACTTGATGAAAAAGCCTGAAACGGCGCGAAACCGGTGTTTGGTACCTCGGTGAAACGGACATCCTGCGTGGCCGTGAGGTTGAAGCCCTGCTGCTTACTCTCGTGATGCAGTAGCCTTTGAGTAAGTCCGTAGGCCACTTTCACATCGCTGCCATAGTACTTCTCCGTGTGCATTGTGGCATTGGCCAACATGGCCGCTGTCTGTTGGACACGGGCCGGGTCCAGCGGGGAAGCATTATGGGATAACCTTTCGGACTGAAAGGGGACATGAAGACCTCTATTAAAATGTGTTTTTGTTTTTTTTACCACATACAGTACAAGGTGGCTTATGTGACATAAAACTTTTTTCCCTTGGGTAATTGCTTTCAGGATCAAAAATATAGAGGGAGAGAGAAGAAGAAGAAGAAGAAGCCACCCACCAGCGTTCTCAGCTGGCTGAAGGTGACCGACGTGCAGTTGAAGAGATTAGGAGGCAGCCAGCCCTTGTGCTCATCACAGTGGCGAATGGCCGTGCCTGCGATGGAAAAGGAGGAGGAAGCAGAGGCGCACGTTGTTGAGAAATAGACGACTGCGGATTTTTTAAAAAAAGGCTCCGGGCGACCTCATGCGTTGCCATTATTTTATGGTAATCAGCTGAAAAGATATCCTACCCAAAGTCCCCTTGGGGCAGGGGACTGCTGCGGGGAGGCCAAACTTAGTCCGGGGCCACCAGATTCCCGCCTGGATGGCCTGAGGGCAGCTGTCATAGATGACTGACACAGAAAATTGAGGGTGGGGGAGCGGGGATATTGTGTGCAAAACATTGTCAATGGAAATAATTTCACAATTTCACGGGACAATTAACCCGTTCACTGCTATTCCCGAATGTATTCGGGAATTGAAAAGTGTGACGTGGAGCACCATTCCCAAATTTTGGCTTTTCTTGCCGATAAAGCACTGGTCAGACCTCTGACAATATTTTTTCTCCCAGGAGTTGGCAGAATTTTCCTCTTGTATAACCGCCCCCCATTTCCAGCTCAGATAACTCCAGACCCATACAATTTAGGAATTAACTTTTTTTTTTGATGAAAGAAGAAAATCTAAGGTTTATGATGTGGAGCACCATTCTTGAATTTGTTTGGGTTTTGGTGTTTCTTGCAGGGGATGCCGATGAAGCGCTGGTCAGACATCTGGCAAAAAATAAATCTTCCACGAGGGGGCAGCATTTGCCTTTTGTCCATGGTAGTGCTTTGTTACCGCTTCAGCTGTTGTTAAAGCGCTATATAAATCAATATGTATTGTATTGTATTTCGTACAGCCGTCCACATTTCAAGTTCAGATAACTCCAGACCCATATAACTTAGGAATTAACTCTTTTTTTTTGATGAAAGGCAAGAGTCTAAGATTTGTGACGCTGCATTGAATGTTTATGTAGTCCTAAAACTCAATATTCTGTGGGTTGTGCAATTTGAGGGAAAATGACAAAAACCCTGGCACTGGAGTGGACACATTTTCGCCCATCATCTGGCAGTGAATGAGCTAAAGGCTTTCTTATCTTATCTAAAATATAATGGTTGTTACCTTCACAGCCGTTAGAAGAAACCTCAGCGAAAGGGTTGTCGCAGCGGTTGCACTGGCGTCCGATCACGCCTGATTTACATTGGCACTGACCGCTCTCGCGCTCGCATGTTCTGGAAAAGGAGCCCACCGGGTAGCAGTCGCACAGCAGGCACGTGTTGCTACCTTCCGGACGGTAGTGATTGTCCTACAAAAGGGGACAAAAATCAACACTTTAAAGCCTGAACAGTGCATTTGTATTTTAAATGAGTGATTGTGACCAACGACACGCTTACCTTGCAGCGACACTCTCCACTGGTTTTGTTACAGTCCAAATCAAAGCCGCGCTCAATGGGGCAGTGACACGGCCCGCAGGTCTTGTGACCCCACCAACCTCGGGGACAAGGCAGATCGGTCCTGCGGGGACACAAGCATAGTCACATACTATTAAAAAAACGGCATGCTCATTGACCAATTTATGTGGGGTGAATGTACTTTTTATCGCAGTAATCGCCAAAGTAGTTGTGCGGACAATCACATGTGTAACCGCGAGAGGTGCTGGTCTTCCTAGTACACGTAGATTCATGCTCGCACAGGTTGAGCGTGCACGCGTCCGTGCAGTTGGTGCCGTAGTAACCTACAAATAAGTATACAGTGTGCAGGTCATGCGATAAATGGATCGTTTCAAAAATATTGCATTAAAAAAATGATGCTGACCGGGACGACATGTGCAGGAGTAGCTGTCCCAATCGTCGCTGCAGTAGCTGTTGGAAGGACACGGGCTGGAGCTGCAGGGGTCGGGCACGTTGCAGCCCACCTCCACGTTGATCTTCCTGGCCTGACTCAGACTCAGAGCGCCACCAACCCGAAGACCCTGCACGGAGACAAAGTCATCTTTACTTTCAAAAAAAGGAACATACAGTAAAGTCTCGTTATATCGATATTCAAGGGAGTCCGAAAAAATATCGATATAACCGGGACTATCGATATATCCGATCCTGTTTGCATGTAATTTTTTCCGTGCGTGCATAGAAATAGTATCGATATAACCGGGACTATCGATATATCCGATATCGATATAACGAGACTTTACTGTATTCAGTAGGGGAGGCAATTCTAAGCATCCGGAGTGACTCTCAAGACTTATAAAATATTGTTATTTATGAATTATTGTACATATTTATGTATACAAAGACACTACCAAATGATAGATGAGATTCTTCTCTGTCGTCACGCAAAAAAAAAAGTTACATATCTACCTTATTCCATTTTTTAACTCATTCACTGCCATTGGTGTTTGTTTTTTGTTCTTTGGCCGATAAAGCACTGGTTATACCTCTCGCAATATTTTTCCCTTCCACGAGAGGGTGCCATTTGCCCTTTGTACGGCCACCCCCCATTTCAAGCTCAGATAACTCCAGACCCATATAACTTAGGAATTAACTCTTTTTTTTCTGATGAAAGAAGAGAATGTAAGGTTTTTTTTACGCTGCATTGAATGTTTATGTAGTTCTAAAACTCGGTATTTTGTGGGTGAGTGAAAATGACAAAACTCTGTACGGCACTGTAGTGGACACATTTTTGCACATTGTCTGACAGTGAGTGAGTTAAAGGACAACCGACACCATTTTTTTGTTTCCTAACTGACATCAGAAAAACGTTTTATAGCATCTAAAATACCCAAAACACGCACGTTGATATTTTTAGTCGAATGAAAAACACCAATAAAAATGACTTAAAGTGTCCCAAAACTACTTCAAAATGACCTCAGAAAGTTTCAGTTTCAGAAGGTCCCGCCCCCTTGTTCGTGACGTCACACCAGTATGTCGTGCCTTGCTCTAGAATCAAACCAATGGCTACAGATGCTTTCTTGTTACTCATCCAGTTATGAATATGATTCAAATAGTTCTGAAGAGGAAAGCATAAATGTTTGCAATCGATTAAAGAAGTTATTCCATGTCATTTTGAGGCATCTGGACTGAAATGTAGCGTCCCAGAAAATGCACAAGATGGCGCCCAAGCTCCGTTGGAAATGGGCTAATTTGTCTTCTGGGAATTTGTGTCAACTCGTATGAAATAGTAGTCTTGGTGCAACAAACAATGATTCACCATTGCGTTATTTATGTTTTCCTTCTAATTTCGCCATCAACACGAAGTTTTCAGACCAAGCAAAGGACCCCAGTCAGTTGTCCTTTAAACTGTATTTAAATCAAACTAAATTAGATCGCTCATGACACAAAAAAAACTATCTTCTATTATCTGCAATAATATTAATGTAGGTAAGAAACATCTCAGGGTGAAGCATTGACCCCTGAGGCACACCAGATATCAACATTACCCAAGCCCGAGCTTTGATACGTCATAGGTGCTTTAGGAGGGACATGTAGCAGGAAAAGGACATTGTAATGCACAGGTGTCAAAGTCAAGGCCCGCGGGCCAAATCCGGCCCACCACATCATTTTTTTGGGCCCGCGAAAGCAAATCAAACATGTTAAATTCCATGATGATTGCTAAAATCTGAGCCAAAATTTCATATTTTTGGATGTCAACCACAATAAAAGTCATTATTCTTGACTTCAGATTTGAAAACGAGTTATTCATTAATTTGCTGTGTGCTCTATATGTAATATTTGAAGGGATTTAAACATTCTAATGGGTTCCCCAAATTCATAACGGCCCTCGAGAGGAAACCATAACTACAACGTGGCCCGCGGCAAAAAATGACACCCCTGTTGTAATGGTTGTAATTGGTATATAAAATTGATCTAAAATATGTGTCGCATTGAAAAAGGGGTCTTACTTGTATGCAACCACGGAAGCCATGGCGAATTTTCCCATCAGGCATCATTAAACCTCCAACACTCACAGCCTTCAACTTGGACTCCTGCAACTCCCCATCCACCTGCATACTGGCCTGGAACAAACAAGAAGACATTCATTGCGGGAGTCCTGACCAACAAAATCGTCCTGAATACATAATGCCGTGTTTTCTCACCAGGTAGAGTCCATGGTCAACTGACAGGACAGCTTTATGATGGCCCGCCGGCCCACCCAAACTGCTGATATCCAGTTGCAAATGATGCCAGTCGCCGTCGTTTACCAGAACCTCCTCCACTCGGGACAGCGTGGAGTCCTCCCCCCTGTGCAGGCCCATCAGCACACTCCCGCCGCGCAGCTGCAAAGGGAGAAAGGTGAAAAAAAGGACAGAGGCGGCAGGCAGGCAGAGGAGTGAATCAATGATCAGATGATGCACAGAGCAGCAGAATATTAAATACAAGCGTAAAAGCATTTGGAAAGTTAGTAGAGAGCAGGAAATGGCAACTTGAAGAGGAGTACATCCATCCAACCAACCATCTTTCCATCCATCCATCAACCCAACCCATCCATCCAGCCATCCATCCACACACACACCCATCCAACCATTCACCAATAACATGCATCCATTCAACCAACCACCCATCAAAATCCATCCATCCATGATCTATCCTCCATCCCTCCATTTAACCATCCACCCGTATTTCCACCCATCCATCAATCTTTCCATCCATCCATCCTCCACCCATCCATCCCTCAATCACCCATTCCTTCATCCTCCTATCCATCCATCCATCTTCCACCCATCCCTCCATCCATCCATCCTCCCATCCATCCATGCACCTTTCAATCCCTCCCCCATCCATCATCCATTCATCCTCCATCCACCCATCCATCCATATTTTATATGGATAAGGTTTTCACCTCATTCCAGCTATTATGTAATACAACCCCCACCCCTCTCCTAATTAAAACACCAATATTGTATACAATTCTATGACCCTGAGGAATATGATGACATTTCTGCGTATTGCAACACGTGAGCAGAAAATTAGCATCTGACGCAACGGGCGGCAAAGGAGAACACTTTGCTTTATTTTTCAAGTGTTTCAATTCAAGACCGATCTCACCTGCAGCGTGAGATTGTGCCGCAGCCCGGAAGAGATGTGGAGCAGCATGGCGCCGGCTTGACGGGTGCGCAGCATCAACTCCACGTGCCATGGCACGGATGTCGCTGTCGCGAGGTTGTTCCATTGCAACAGGCTGTTGCCAAGGAAACGCTGCGGGTTGGCCATCACTGGAGAGAACACATCATCTTGATATTGGGTGGAATTTCTCAACATGTCAAACAACATGTGATGGTTGAACAGTCGTCATGTCAGAAAGTCTGAGGGAAGGAGAGCACCCTAGTGGTGATGACATTTGCGTCCCGGGGTTTAAATTTCGGATTCTACTCAAACAGCACACATTTGTGGCATGTTGACGAAGCTAAAAAAAAGTAACAATAAAAAAATAAAATGGCATGTTGAATTGATTCCGTGGTTTTTTTCACCAACTAGTTGCACAAACCAAAATAATCCAGATACATATCATTTTTTTAAAGTCGTCTATATATTTATACTTAAAAATGTACTGTCCAATTCAGATATTTTGCCAGTGTTTGTACATAGAAAGATGCTCATACCCTACGTGACATATTTTCCGGTGTATAAGGCGCACTGGGGTACAAGGCCCCCCCCCCCCCCAATGAATAGTGTATTTTCAAAATGTTTGCATATATAAGGCGCACCGGACTATAAGGTGCACCTTAAATGAATGAGAAAAGCTTTTCCAAATACAATATATAAACTGGTCGCAGCTTAGAATTGAAGCGGATTTACGTGGGACAGGAGATGTGAGACAATCTCTTTTCGTCAACGGATGCAACAGCTTCGTGTTTGCTTTCAACATTTACCATGACTTCCCTGATCCACTGGTGAAAAGGACACTTTGATCCTCTCCTCGTTCATCTAGAACTGCTTCATACAACAAAGAGGTGCAGAAAGTGCTTAAGATTGAATGACTGTCTGTGTGTTTGTGTTGTCATATTGTTTTTTAATTTGTTTTTTTTTTGTTCTTTTGACTTCGAGAGAATGGTTGCCGGTTGCCGAGAATGGTTGCCTTGACAGCAGCTCCTGTATTTTGTTTTTTAATTCTTCTTTTCCTTCACTCTTCCTTTCATCACTTTGCTGCTGTGAAATGTACATTTCTCCACTGCAAGACTAATACAGGCCAATCTAATTTAATCTAATGTAAATATCTAAACATTTTCCAAATAAAAGGCACACCACATTATAACACTACAGAGCTGTGGAGCAGCATGGCGCCAGCTTGACTGGTGCGCAGCATCAACTCCATGTGCCATGGCACGGATGTCGCTGTTGCAAGTAGCGGTTGGGGTTACACACTACTTCTTCTACAGGGGGAAATGGAGTCGGTGGCTGCTGACAGGAGTTGCGAGACCTGTTGTGGCTCAATATTACTTCACATATGTATAAGGCACACCTTCGTGTAAGGCGCAGGGCCATCTTTTGAAGAAAATGAAAGCTTTTGGGTGCGCCTTATACAACGGAAAATACGGTATCTTCAATTTCCTGCCATAGAAAGTCTAGTTTTGTGTGTTTGAGAATTGGGCAGACTGCTCTGAGCAATGATGGCCGTTCTGGTGGACCGAGGGTGTTTTTATTTACACGCCCCCTGCGTAGATGACAATAAATGGAATGTATTATTATTATTATTATTATTATTATTATTATTATTATTATGGTACCAGAAAGTAGGCTACACATCAGACCAGCTAAAAGCTGGTCTAAGTTGCGACTCAGGTGATGTCATGCGATATTGTTGCCTCTGATTCTGCACATTGGTTCAACGCTTCACTGAAATTCACTGTAGATGTCATTAAACATCATTCCCTGCCTCACCTCTTTCACAATTTCTTCCTCCGAATCCGAGCGGGCAGTTGCAGCTGAAGGAGCCCCACAGGTTGACACAGGTTCCTCCGTTCAGACACGGGTTGTTGTTGCAGAAATGTCTTTTGGCGGAACATCCTGGTAAGGTAAGCATCAAATAAAAGTGATTCATAATCACTTCTGGTGTGTTCCAACTTCATTAGTTCATCACGGTAGCATAAAAGTGAAGTTAGCACGCTATTCCTTGATACGTCTTCCCTGCTGTGCTCATTATAATCAGGACTTGCTCTCTCTCCCTTGGCAGCTCTCACGCTCACAATGACTACCAAACTGAACCAAAGCAAATCCGTCTCAGCTTTTGAATGTCGAATGGTGTCGGCGCGTACCGGGCAGCGTGCCGTTGTTAGCGATGTAGCTAGCCATGTCGACGCGTTGCTTGTCCACATGCAGATTCTTCATGCAGCCTACGAATTGATGGTTTCGGACAGGAAAGTCTTCCGGGAGTTTAGGGACTCCTCCGAGGAGCAACGGGCCAGTTAGGTCCAGCGATCTGATTGCACAGAACACATTTAACATTTGATATATCGTAGTTCTGCCTCAATATTTACTCATTAAAGGAGAAATGCATTCAAAAATCATAACAGAAATAATGCACAGTGTTGCTATTAGTGCCTCCAGATAAAACCAGCAAAGTATTAAACATCATGGAAAAATGTAACACCCTGGAGATGTGGAACTTCATTTCAAGAGTTTACTAATGAGCACACTGCAGATAAAGTCATGTGCTAAATTATGGAAGTGAATAATAAAAGTCGTGAATAAGAAAAGCCGATGCAACAACTTTATTTCCACTAGCGCTGCAGGAATTTTTGGGGGGATTGATTTATTCTTACTTTTTGCTCCCCGATTGGCTTCCCTGTGCAGAGCAGGTGTAGTTTCCAATCACATGACCAAACCTCAGAGCCACGGGATTGTCGCAGTTGTCCACTGTCACCACGACCACCTTCTGGTCGGAGGGACCCTGTGGCATGCCGGCCTGGTTGACAATGGGCTGTGAATAACACAGAAAAACAAAATAATACCAAGATATTTTAGAAGAACATTTGATTGATTTCCTTGACATGCATTTTTGCCCTGAAACTTCAATGCCTCATGTCCAAAAAAAAAAGGAACATTTAACTCATTCACTGCCAGGCTATGTGCAAAAATACATCCACTCCAGTGCAATTTTTTTTTGTCATTTTCACTCCAATTGCAGGACCCAAAGAATATTAAATTTTAGGACTATAATTCCTAAATTATATGGGTTTGGAGTTATGTGAGCTTGAAGGTTGGAAATAGTGGAATGGTGCTCCACGTCACACTTTTCAATTCACAAATAAATTTGGGAATGGCAGCGAATGAGTTAAAATGACCACACAACTTCAGCATTAGATCCTACCTTAAATGTTGACATTCTGTAAATATTAAATGCCATAGACATGCTAATGAATAGTCTCGTTCTAGCTTTGAGCAACAGTATATCAATAATCACAGGCACATATTCTTTATCCTTCACTATTATTACTGCAGTGATGAGGTCACTTGAAGGTTGTTTGTGGCTGCATAAAAGTAACATGTCAGTCAAAGTTATTTACAATAGTAGGCAACACAATGCACTGATTGCTCAATTTCTTACAGTTTTCTTTATATGAAATTAGCAATAGTTATTTTCCCTGTTAAAAAGCACGTTCCAAAATACTAGACGAGAACAGATTAATGGCATTTCCATTCATTTCAATCGTGAAAGATTTTTTGAGATACATACAATAGGTTTGAGTGACCTGTTATTTGGTATTTGAAATAATTTGGTGACCTTTTTAGGTTCACAAAATTGCCGAACAATATGAACAGTCATCAGTACAAGTCAAACTACATTAATAAATTATATTTTAAATGTTTATTTTAAGCCCATGAATTGTGTACGGCACTTTCTAATATCTATGACTCTTGTCTGATTTGTTCTTCACTCATGCAAAACTTTGTGTCAGTCAACTAAGTGGGAAATTAGTCAGATTGACAGATGAAAGTATGAACGGATGCACAAGTAGACTCACAGGGCTATTTTAAGACACTGCAGTATTTTGGGTTATGACGCGATCCTAAATAGCAGTGGCGTTGAGAAAATATTGCATTGTTCTCCCACATTGTGGAAAAGATTATTTGTTTAATCAGCAGCGATTCCAACCAGTGCAAAGCTCCACACAACTTTGGAGGCAGCTTAGACGGCGCAGCTTTGAAACAGGGAAAGATCAGCCAAATGATCTTTTGCCTTGAGCCTGTTTCAGCTTCTCGCACTGCTCCCAAAAATCTGCTTAACCCAGCTGCTGTTGTGCGTTTGGAGAATTCATACGAGAGCTAACGGCAGCGTATGGCGAGATCACGCGCACATGCACAAAAGGCCGCCGACCCGCAGCAGGAGATCATCCCTGTCAACAAAGGGTCGTCTTCCAATTGTGGAGAGGCGGAGTTGGGGACACAAAAAAGTGGGGCGAGGGGCATGGGGTGTGTTCTACGGGGGCCGAGAATGACGATCCTATCAATAAAGGTCATGAACTCTTCTCAAACGGAGCAGTTTCTCTGAGGTCACGCCAAGCTCATTTTAACACTAAGCGTGAGTTCAACCTGCTGCTGCAAATATAGAGAAAAGAAATGACCAAGCCCGCCTAAAATCCCGTGAGGCTGTGCTGTCAGCTGGTCAGACAGGATTTAGCAAGATTTAGCCCATCTCATACGCAGAGATGAGACGTCCAACAGATTTGAACTCGATCAGTACTGGCAGCTTATAAATGGACGTAATTGTCTTGTTTTAATTGTCTTTATTTGACCAAAATAGATTGACTTCATCACTCAGTGGTTTCTCTAGGATACAAGCGATCATCTCACTATTTGATGGTGACTCTTATTTGGCCGTGGTATATTAAGTACTACGTATTGTAGTGGTGGAGACCACATGGCATTGTATTCAAAGCTGTTTTTAATATTTCCCCTTTGATTTCACTACATACCGCAACCAAAATATTATAACCTCGTAGAGGGCTCTCTGCGTGTCCCATTATTGTTTTCTTTCTTGCATCATTGGGGATGGAAATTTAATTGTGATGTACCGCTATTTGTGACGGTAGTTGTAGATCACATTTAAGTAAAGGGTGATTTCTAAGCACAGCAATAAAACTTGTGAAACAAACAAGCAAAACACATTCTAGACCGAGTGTTGTGACTTCTGAGACTGGATTTGCGGATGGATTTACGTCTATAAGGTATTCGTATGGAAAACAATAAGAGACATTTCTGATTTAGAAAGACTGAGAAGTATGCTGGATTCAAATGTGGAGCTCCAGCAATAAAGTGTTTTTCACATGGGTTAAAAAGGTGCCCAATGATCCACCTTGGTATTCAGCATGATTTACCTCTCCTGACTATATATGAACTCGGGCATCTTTTCTTCACATTTAGTGGATTAGGACATAGCTAGCTAGCTAGGACATAGTTATCTCACTGCTAACTCGCTAGCTAGCTAGCGAACTAGCTCCTAGCGAGTTAGCTAGCTCCTAGCGAGCTAACTATGTCCTAGCTAGCTTTGGATGCCACTTCTCTGTGGAATGAAAGCTTATAGGGACGTCAACAACCACATACAGTATGTAATAATATATGGCCCGACATTTCTTGTTTCAGATAAATTAACACTTTTAATGAAAGACTTGTTTTTCACGTGTGAAATCAACCACATCTATCCAGTTTCTCA
This sequence comes from Hippocampus bargibanti, assembly GCF_051943395.1. Taxonomy (NCBI): domain Eukaryota; kingdom Metazoa; phylum Chordata; class Actinopteri; order Syngnathiformes; family Syngnathidae; genus Hippocampus; species Hippocampus bargibanti. Next base: position 5,627,260 of record NC_142745.1, on the reverse strand, counting down.
AGCGGTTGTTTAATGTTCTCATGAGTGTTCGTTCACTTGTGGACTGATGCCTATTTCAGCTGACTTTGGGCGGATATGAGAAGAATACGGTGACTGTTGAACAATACCACTTTTACAATGTCAGTCAAAAGTAAGCATCATTCGATTTGGGAAAGAGGATACATTATCTGTTGTGTGAGAAGTCATTGGACTGTGCTAATGGCTTGTGAGTGTGTTTCCCTTCCAAAATGTCTTTATCCGTTTAGTCCTTTCAAGTCAAAGGCATTTATTCTGAGCTTGTTGAAGTCAACTGGTTCTTTATTTTGTTTCAGCAGGCCAGTGTGTTACAAATTTGTCGATGATGAAAAAGGCAAACAAGCCATTTGAATCGGGCTGTGATCAAAATCATCTGACATGCTCTTTTTTGTTGGTTTTTTTTTTCATCCATGGTGTTGCCCCCACCCAACCTCCCATCTCTTGTGAAAGGTCCGGAACAGGCAGCGCTCCAGATTGGACGCTCCCTCGCTGACCTCTGCTGTCATCAGTCACGGCTGTTGACTCGCCAATAATGACTGACTGTCAAGATGACATTCGGCCACACAATGGCCCATGCTGTCAGCGCTGATTGGAATGTATATATTTGCTTCAACTCTGGCTGTCCATGACAGGAGGATTATGGGAATATGAGTTTCTTGACAATAAAAAAATGGGAGTGGTTGGTTGGGGGACAAGAGGTGAGAAAAAGGAGCATGAGAGAAGTCACACGCGCATATGTGATCAAAGATTGACTGGAAAAACCATAGCAACAAGAGAGCTAGCCCCTGAAGCGCAGTGTCGCCGTTCAAGGCCAGAGTCAATACTTCTCGTGGCTTTTCTTCCGTTGCTCTCCTCCTCTCCCGAGAACACAGAGTGAGGAACCTTCCCCGGGGCCGCATCATTCACTGCCCATGGACCCAAAGGAGGCAGAAACACGAACAAAGGCTGCGGTCATTGCCATTCTCCACAGCGCTTGCTACCATGAAAGCCACATTTCAATCTCAAACGCACCCCTCCCTCAAACTCGGGCCCCACCTCCTGCTGATAGGGACGGGTCACCGTGGGGTATCTCCAGTGGGAGGAGCCAAGATTATACCTCAGCCAGTTGCCGGGTGAGGGAGTGATGGTCAGAGGTGAAGCTATTGGGCCATGTTTAGTTTATACAGAAGTCAGGCGATCCATTTTCATTTTTCTTCATGATAACACAAAATGGGAAATGATTCCTATTTTGCATGAACAGAATGGTGTCAAAGATTGCATGTCGCCAGTCTTCTAAAGGTGAAAATCAAAATGAGTGAACATTGATTTTTTTAAATCTATTTGGAGCGCTGCCCTGACATTATCCAAATGCCAAATAGTTAAATAATAATTTTAGAAATTACTACTATGTGACCGCGGACTTGTTTTTGTATTAAAAAAAAAAACACCAGTACGATTTCTTAGATTCAAAATTAATCTGTGCTTTCTCGCTCAGTTTAGTGGTGATTTACTTTGCTAAATTCACAATTTGAACGCGCCGTCTATTTACACTGAGTGAATTGATGTCAAGGAGTGGTAAGGGATAAGGTCACTTTATGGATACAAGTATCACATTTTCGTCAAATGAATTAAACCATGGTGTCAAAGTCAAGGCCCAGGGAACAAATCTGGCCCATCACATGATTTTATTCGGCCCGCGAAAGCAAATATAACTTGTGTAATTCCATGATGCTTGCCGAAACAAAATTTCAAAATTTCCAATGTAAACCACAATAACAGTCATATTTTTTACTTTAAATTTGAAAAGTAGTTCATTCATTAATTTGTTATGCGCTCTATATGTAATATGTGGAGAGGAAACTGTAACTACAATGTGGGCCCGCGGCAAAAAAAATAGTTTGACACCCTTGATCAATTACATACATGACATTAGCAAATGCTATTAGGCTAAAGATACATTCTTTCAATTTCACTTCCTGTGTGTTGAATGTTGAGACGTCCAAAAACTCATGACCATAGAGCGTTACAGGCTTTTACAAAAATGGACATGGGAATGCTGATATAGCAAAACAATTTTCAGCTTTTGTAAGTCGTGGACTAAAGAGTCCAAAATGTTTTTTTGGCAAAAGCACAAGCTTTCCCACCCCCCTGTCATGGCTTTTATGGGCGCAGCCATGCTATCCTGGACATTGAATAGAAAATGTATACTGCAGGGTGGGTGCCATCTTTATAATGCAAAGTGGCTTCCTCAATGGCCTCAAATGTGACATTCCGTCCGTCTGGGACAGCGCAGACAGACAACTGGTTTGTACATTCCTCACTGATTGAGATGTTGACTCGTTGGTATGGAGAAGCGCGCTCGTCGTAACATCTTTAATCTGTGCGGGTCTGCAAAAATAATACCCACCACCTCAACAATTAAACCAACTACATCCCTTTGGCAGATTTCCAGATTAGCATTTTGTCTGTGGCTGTTATTTGGTGACATTTACGGGACGGCCCAACAGACCTGCTTCACTCCTGCTGTACTCGTTTGAGCATCTCACTGGCAAGGATTGCAACTATTTTATGCTACATTCCACATAATCAAAACCCTCTGACAGACATTTAGATAATCCTGGATTTGTTTACTTGTGTTCGTGTTCTGTTTTATGTTTTTGTCAGGCCTGCGTTGTGTCATAATTAAAAGGAGGCAAGTCAGCCAAATGGAACCATACCTTGTTGTAGTAATGGATCTCCACCATATGCCACTGACCATCGCTTACACCACCAACAATAAAAGGTGAAACGGTGGTCTTGGTTTCACCTGTGGAAACAAGATCAATCATGGTTCATACTCACAAAAAATGAGGATATTTGGACTTTTTTTCCATGTTTCTTACAAGATCCAATTAATTTCACCAATCGATGTTCAAGTTAGTTAGTTTCAGCTTGAAACTTTCACGGAAAAAAATCCAATAATCCAAACATTTTATGAACAGCGTCAACGTTTTTGCAAGTCTGAAGAAGAACTGAGCGTTACCTGCAGAAAAGGTGACTTGAATCTGTTCATTGATGATTTCCATGGCAATGAAGTCGTGTTTTTCATTGAAGCGGCCGTTGTACAGCAATAAACCTTCGGGTTCTTTTGTGGCAAATCTAGCACCCGAAATAATAAACAAACAAACAAATATATATATTAATAGATGAATGAATAACAATAAAAATCTAAATAAAAAAAACAATAAACAAAGAATATACACACACAATAAATAAATATATAAATAAATAAATAGACAATAATCAAAGAATAAATACACAATAAATACTTAATAAATAAATATATAAATAAATACACAATAAACAAAGAATAAATAAACAATTAATAAATAGATAAATAAATGAATAGATAAATAAATACAAGAAAAACAATAAATACACAATAAACAATAAATACATAAATAAATACACGAATAGATACATAAATACACAAACAAAAAAACACAATAAACAATACATAAATGAATAGATAAATAAATACACAACAAAAATAGAATACACAATAAGTATATGAATGAATAAATAGCTAGATAAATAAATAGACAATAAAAAAGAATAAATACACAAAAACAATAAATAAATGAAAAATAGGTAAATAGATAAATAAATAGATAAATTACTGAACAGAATTGATAGATCATCAATGTATTTTAATCGCCATCAGTGTTCATTTGTGTAATTAAATAATAATAATAATAATAATAATAATAATAATAATAATAATACATTTGATTTATAAGTGCCTTACAAAACTCTGAAGGTCACTTTACAGTCGCTGGATCAGTTTTTCTGTGGGTGAGCGGCGGCAGCCACAGGTGCCAGCATTCACTCAACCTGGAAGTAACTCAAATAGATAGAAAGCGAGCTAGCTAGCTATTAGATATCCAACAGATAGCTAGCCAATAGACAGCTAATCGATACCCAGCCAACAAGCTAGCTAGCTAATACATAGCTAGCTAGCTGGATAGATAGCCAACAGATAGCTATCTATAATAATAATAATAATAATAATAATAATAATACATTTGATTTATAAGTGCCTTTCAAAACTCTTAAGGTCACTTTACAGTCACTGGATCAGTTTTTCTGTGGGTGAGCAGCGGCAGCCACACGCGCCAGCGTTCACTCAACCAACAGAAAAAAAATTGAGGTAATTAAAGTCATCTTTTATTCTCTACTTTATAATTGCTAACTACAACCCCCACGACAATAATACTTGTAAAAATTCGACAAGCAAGTGTTGCAAAAACACAGCAAGTTCTGCCCGTTCCTGTCTTGCGAGATGCCAATAAAGATTGCCGCTTCTATAGAGATGATAAGGTGCATAAAAAAAAATAAGTCATTCGAAGTGACGAGATTCATGAAGAGCACATTGCAACAACTTTACAGCAGAGACTTTGCCCAAGACACATAAAGGAAGTGTGCCATGAATAATGATGGGCGCATTAAACAACATAGAGGTAAGAAAATGTAGGCCGACGTTAAAGGAGCTGAGTGGGTTGGACGCGGCAGTGAGTGAGTTGGAGGATCGGGTTCGCATTGGGGGGAAGGGGGGTGCATCATTAGCACACAGAGGGAGAAGCAGGAAGGAGGAAGTCAGTTTCAGCAGATTATTGAGCAGATGTTTGCAGCAAGAGCAGTCAGACGGTACATCTCGAAAGCAAATGATGTGTATCAACTACACGTTTGGCGGGAAAATACACAAACAGAAAATTGTCTTGACTTTTACAAAACAATTGCAAGCGTTTTTTTCCCCTTAGCATTATATCCTTTAATATTTGAACACTCATCGCATGATCATGCTGATACAGAAAAGATCACTCATACCCTTGGAGGAGAGAGGATAGCGATAATAACGACTTTGGACAGAATTTAAAAAAAACGTCTGCATAATATCATATATCATAAAATCCACCTAAAATAATATACGGATTCGTTCACTCGGCAATCCTTTCTTTCGTCTTTGCTGTATCAATTTAAAAGGCTCCACCTATCTTGACCCCTTCCCGATTCCCCCACCTCCCTCAAGGGCCTTCAGAACTATGAAAGTAATCAACTGGAAGTAATCACGCACATCACTTTGTGTCCCATTAGGCAGTCATCAGTAAAAAAAACAACCAGTGTGCCCTTATGTGGGGGAACCATGTCACGCGATGCCAACAATCTACAATACAGATGATGTGTGCACTGAGGAAGAAGAAAAAAGGAACCTCGACTTATTGGGCCATGTGGACTGGACGTAATACTAAACTGAAGGCGACATTGTACATGTGAACATTCCATCAATACTAGATGAATTATTTCCAAACAACTGTGCCAATATAAGATCACTAGTGGGTTTAGTTTTAAAAAAAATACATGATTGTATAATTATTATCAATATGTAAAAACATTATTTTATATGGTGAAGTAATGGCTAGCATGTCGGAGATTCAAGTTGGGTTATATCAAGCTTCTTTTTGGGGTTGAAAAAGTATAAAATATGTAACGTAAGCAAAAATAGGAAACAGTTTGATAAGTTTCAACATTGGGATCATCCCAATCCTACTTTTCCTTTCCCAGCATTTTCTGATCTGCTTTATCTTCACAGTTTTGCATTCTGATCTGTCCATCAAGACAAACTCTCCCTGGGAAAAAACTTAATTGAAATATCAGTACATATATCAGTTTTTTTATTGTTACTTCTGTGGCCTGCCACTATAAAGTACAGTAAAGTCTCGTTGTATCGATATCGGATATATCGATAGTCCCGGTTATATCGATACTATTTCTATGCACGCACGGAGAAAATTACATGCAAACAGGGTCGGATATATCGATAGTCCTGGTTATATCGATATTTTTTCGGACTCCCTTGAATATCGATATAACGAGACTTTACTGTACCATATTTTCCGGTGTATAAGTTGCATTGGAGTATAAGGCGCACCCCAAATGAATGGTGTATTTTCAAACTTTTTCCATATATAAGGTGCACTGGACTATAAGGCGCACGTTCAAGGAATGAAAAAAAAAAAATCCTCAATATAATATATGAATAATTGAACATTTTCCAAATATAAGGCGCACCATATAAGGCACTATAGTAGTGGCTGGGGTTACGCACGACTTCTTCTACAGGGGGAAATAGAGTCAGTCAGTGCTGACAGTAGTTGCAAGACATGTCGTGGCTCAATATTACTTCAAATATAAGTTGCACCTGCATATAAGGTCATCTTTTCAAGAAAATTAACACAACCGACGTCTCGGGACAAGTTGTGTCCATAATTAGTAAAATGGCTTCAAATGACTTCTATTGAGCGTATTTTACAAAGATTCCACCGCATATAGCTATATTTTACATTTTAAGACTCGTGCTGAATATTCAGGAAGTCTTGTTTTCGAGTTGATGATGAGTCTGTACGCGACGTCACTGAAGGAACGCCCTGACCGAAAAAAAAGACACATTTTAGCAGTCCTTCCATTACGTCAATGTATTTTGCTGTACTTGTTTGGTCTGAAAACCTTGTGTTGCACCAAAAAGCTGCCAGAAGATGGCGACCAAGCTTCATGTAAGGAATTTATCAGCCTGTGGAAACGGGCTGATTAATTCATCACAGGAGGTTGGACGCCATTTTCTGCCTCTTTTTGGGTGATACATTTCCCCCCAATGTTGCCTCAAAATGATACAGGATGGACTTCTTTAATCGATTGCAAACATGTATGCTTTCCTCTTCAGAACTATTTGAATCCTATTCATAACTGGATGTGTAACAAGAAAGCATATTCTCCGAATCTGAAGCAATTGTTTTGATTCTCCAGCAATGCAAGACGTCTTGGCGTGACGTCATGAACTGGGGGCCAAACTTTCTGAAAATGCCCAATTCGCTGCTCTATTTTTTGCAGATTTTGGACACTTTAAGTCATTTTTATTGGTGTTTTGCATTTGAATAAAAATATCATACTGTGTATTTTGGGTATTTAAGATGCTATAAAACGTTTTTCTGATGTCAGGAAAAAAAAGTGACTTCGGTTGTCCTTTAAGGCTCTTGGGTACGCCTTATACACCAGAAAATACGGTAGAGTCCTTTTCAAACTGGTCAGGGCAGTTCTTCAACCCCCCCTAAAAAAAAGACAGTCATTCGAGAAGGATCACATGGGGGATATTATTTTCATTGCGATTGTGAGGCTCAATCCCCTGTCAAGCAGGTGAAGTAAGCATCATTGTTGTCACATTCCCTTTGATGCCATCTGAGATATTTGGCAACATCTGTTGTGTTTGTATTTCCAAACAACGCTGAAAATTCATCCTCTATTTCATTCCATGAAATAAAGGATGAATTTTCATCAACTGGCAACTGCCGAGGCAAAAAATAAATTAATGCTACAACCTGTCAATACTGGATAAAATGTCACCACTGCATTGATTGCAGCATCTCAGCTTGCCTCAAAATACACTTTTTTTCCCCCATTTCCCACTAGCCATAAAAGCAAGTCCGCAAATGTCACGCGGTCGATTGTTTCGCCGCTTTTCGGTATTTATTTTTAGCGAGAATGTGACACTGCAGTGGCTCGACAGAAAAGGCCTGATGTTCAACGATAGGTGGGTGAGCACCGAGTCAAACTACGCAAAGAGCAATGGAGGTGATACAGACAAGTACAAAGTGAGATAGAGTAGATGATACGGGTCATGCGGGTGACATGTGGAAGAGGAGTTTTGCAGGTGATTCACAGTGTGCGATGATGAAAAGTAGCATGAAAAGCATAAAATTGGGTGGGTGAATGTAGCACAGATGAAATTATGCAATATCGAAAATGGCAATAGAAGTTAATATCAACTCCCATCTCAAACGATACTTGATTTTACCATCATAAAGACCAACATTTAAATACAGTCACATAGTAAGTGTTCATTAACATTCACTGCCAGGCGATGTGCAAAAATGTGTCCACTCCAGTGCTAGGGTTTTTGTCATTGTCACTTGAATTCCTGAACCCACATAATATTGAGTTTTAGGACTACATAAATATTCAATGCAGCATAATAAACCTTAGACTATATTATTTCATCAGAAAAAAAAGTTAATTCCGAAGTTATATAGATCTGGAGTTATCTGAGCTTGAAATGGGGGCGGCTGCAATAAACACAACACATATATATTGATGTCTATAGCGCTTTAACAACAGCTAAAGCTGTAACAAAGCGCTAACATGGACAAAAGGCAAATGCTGCCCTCTCGTGGAAGTGAAAAAACATTGCCAGAGGTCCGACCAGCGCTTTATCGGCACCCCCTGCAAGAGAAACCAAAACCCGAACAAATTCAGGAATGGCGCTTCATGTCATGCTTTTCAATTCCCGAATAAATTCGGGAATGGGAGTAAACGAGTTAAAAATGAGCAAGCCACTGAAACATACGTAATGCAAATATCGCAGCTTACGTGAGCGAAACGGTGAAATGGAAGCGTTGGCGCAGACCCTTAAAGGTGAGGAAAGAGTGCGGGGGGAAGTTGCGTGTGGTCATCTCGCAGTAAGGCTTCTCGTAGCCGCCCGACGGACATTCGCACTTGAACCCGCCCACCAGGAGGTTCACGCAAACGCCGGCGTTCTTGCACACTCCTGCAGCGCAGCGCCCGGAGCGTGACGACAGCTCGCAACGCTCACCTGAGACAAAGAGAAAATGAAATCATAAAAAATAATACGATTATTAACTCATTTACTCCCAGACGATGTGCAAAAATGTGTCCACTCCAGTGCCAGGGTTGTTGTCATTGTCACTCAAATTGAAGGACCCACAGAATATTGAGTTTTAGGACTACAAAAAAAACATTCAATGCAGCATAAGAAACTTTAGACTCTCTTTTTTTCATCAGAAAAAAAGAGTTAATTCCTAAATGATATGTGTCTGGGGGTTTCTGAGTTTGAAATGGAGGTGGCTGTAAAAATACAATAAAATACATAGATATTGATTTTTATAGTGCTTTGACAACAGCTGAAGCTGTAACAAAGCGCTAACATGAACAAAAGGCATATGCTGCCCCCTCCTGGGAGGGAAAAACATTGCCAGAGGTCTGACCAGCGCTTTATCGGCACCCCCCTCGCAAGAAAAATCAAAACCCAAACAAATTCAGGAATGGCGCTCCACGTCATATTATTAATTCTCGAATAAATTCGGGAATGGCAGTGAATGAGTTAATGCTTACATTATTATTATTATTATTATTATTTTATACGTTCATTCCTTTCATCACTTTGCTGCTATGATATGTAAATTTCTCCACTGTGAGACTAATAAAGGCAAATCAAATCAATCAAATAAAATTATTATTATTGTGATTATTGTATGTAATTCCTAAATATGTAAGATTATCATATTATTCATACAGGACATAACTGTGTGCGTGTGTATTGCTCATCAGTATGTCTTCTGTGTTTATTTTTCAACATTTTCCACTTGAGCTTTCAATCCGGCGTCGCAGTGAATGTGCAGCAAAGTCGAATGAAACACTGGCGGCCCACATCAATATGCACCCGCCTTTCATTTGAGACTATGAATCATGCTCCACAAAAAGTTTGCTTAAGAACTGCTGGGATATGCGTTCAGTCAGTCAGTCAGCGGGGAGGACGGAAGGTTTTGAGGGGTGGGGGGGGGGGGGGGGGGGGGGGGGGGGGGGGGGGTAATTCAAAGGACGCTGGAAAGACCGATGTAGATGTAGTCTATTCCGGCTTTAAAACACTGCTTCCCTTCAATCCTTCTATGATCGAAACGCTTTGTTCTCGCTAGGTTTGTAGAGTTCTGGGACATCTACGCTGTTGCAAGCGTCCCCGTTGCGAAGCTGCCGCACGGACGATGCCATGTGAGTATGACACTAGGATGCAGAGTGACAAATGCTCCCCATCTCCTGGTTAATAATTCAAAATAAGCAACGATGGCATATGAACGCTTGCTGCCGGCATGAATCATTAAGGCGGCAAATGGCACAGACACCTCGGAGATATGACGGAAGATGCGCCGCGCCCTTTAATGTTTACTTGATGCTGGCATAAATGATCAATGCAATTGGAATAGGAGTCTCTCTGTTCAATTATGGATTGAAAAAAAAATGGTTACACCCTAAAGATTGCGAACTCACAAACATTGACAAACGCGTGTCTGGAGTTAAGGAAAATAAATTCAAGGGCAGCAGAAAATATTTGATCATTTTGAGGGAGTGCTGCCACAGCCCCCGCCCCCAAAAATGCAGAGGAGTTGCTTGGTTCGAGTTGATATAATACTCAACAACAACTTGGTATTGCTGAGACGCAGACTCACTACTTTCCCAAATAAAATAAATAAATAAATTAATTAATTAATTAATTAAAAAAGAGCAAATAAATAAATATTAAGAGCAAATAAATAAACATCAAGAGCAAATAAATAAATAAAGAAGAGCAATAAATAAATACATTAATCAATATAAAGAGCAAATAAATCAACATCAAGAGCAATAAATAAATAAATAAATAAATAAATGCTGTTTTGTCAAAGAAAAATATTTTCTGTTTGTTCCAACACTTAAAATGATTGGTTAACAATAATATCTAAATATCCAAATACAGTAAAGTCTCGTTATATCGATATTCAAGGGAGTCCGAAAAAATATCGATATAACCGGGACTATCGATATATCCGACCCTGTTTGCATGTAATTTTCTCCGTGCGTGCATAGAAATAGTATCGATATAACCGGGACTATCGATATGTCCGATATCGATATAACGAGACTTTACTGTATATAAATGTATGAATATATAAGTGTATAAATATATAAATATATAAATGAATAAATAAATGATAAGAGCAAATAAATAAATAAATACATCTAAATATCTAAATATAAATATATAAATATGTAAATATATACATATATAAATAAATATTAAGAGCAAATAAATAAATATTTAAAGCAAATAAATACATAAATAAATGCTATTTTGTCAAAGAAAATATTTTCTTATTTTAGTTGCGACACTTGCTACACCAAAAAAAAAAAATGTAGAGGACTTCACATATGATAAATTACACATTTGAAAAAACAAATACATAAATAAACAAATAAGTAAATAAATACACAGATAAAATTACTTTAATTGACTTGTATCTTCTTATCCACCATCTTCAATGACCATCCATCTTGAGGTATATTTTTGTATTCTTCTCTCAGAGATACATTGAAGTTATTGTTGTTGTTTGGCAGCAGCGTCATCCGCTTTTTGAAAACAGGATTTGTTCCAAAACGCATTCAAAGCCGAAAAAGGAATTTTGTATGAAAGTATGAATGCAAGCAGCATGACAAGCAAAAGTGGGGTGCCAGACAGAACGCTGTGAGGAAAGTGGGGAGAGGAGTTTGGGGGGGGCGGGGGTGTTCTCTCACAATGTGCTGTGTTCTTGTTGGTTCACTCACAAATGAAGACGTTTCACGATTGCAAATTCACACTTTCCGCTCTGCAAATGTTTGAATGTAGTCGTCACTTGTTCCTCAACAAGCGCGCAGACTTCTCCCGAGTATCTTTTTTTTTTGCGGGGTAGGGGTTAGCGGTGATACATTTAGACTTTTACAAAACCCAGCAAAACATGAGTTTTGGGCTGCAGCTATTGAACGATTTTAGAGATGATTCGGTCACTTTTCTCAACCAATAAAATTAATAATAAAAAAAAAACATACACACTTCTAATGACTTATTAACTCATTCGCTGCCATTGCCGAATTCATTCGGGAATTGAAAGGTGTGACGTGGAGCCCTATTCCGGAATTTGTTCGGGTTTTGGTTTTTCTTGCGGGGGTGCCGATAAAGCGCTGGTCAGATCTCTGGCAATGTTTTTCCCTTCCACAAGGGGGCAGCATTTGCCTTTTGTCCATGCTTTGTTACAGCTTCAGCTGTTGTTAAAACGCTATATAAATCATTATTTATTGCATTATATTTTGTACAACCGCCCCCATTTTAAACTCAGATAACTCCCAACTCATGTAACTTAGGAATTAACTCTTTTTTTTTCTGATGAAACAGGAACGTCTAAGGTTTCTCACGCTGTAATGAGTGTTTATGTAGTCCTAAAACTAAATTTGAGTAAAAATGACAAAAACCCTGGCAACGCAGTGGACACGTTTTTTTGCACATCGTCTGGGAGGGAATGAGCTAATAAGTATGTTGACATATAAAAAAATGGCCAATTTATAATTACCACTATGATTGACTGAACATTTACAAAACCTGCACAATATAGTTCATTCCCAATGACACCCATGACTTTAAAACTTCAACTTCATTTTCTTGTAGTAGTGATTACAACATGATTGCCCCATCAGCAACTACGAAAACAACTCAAGTTGTTGTTGTTGGCTGCCTTTCCAGCACCTCCTGTATTTTGCTTTTCTACTTTCATTTCTTTCATAATTTTGCTGCTGTGAAATGTAAATTTCACCACTGCGAGGCTAATAAAGGCAAATCCAATCCAATCCAAATGATGAAAATCTTTCACTCCGTTCTTCCGAAATGTGTTTCAAATGATGGAGACATTTTCTACGCCCCCCCCCCACCACCCTCCCCCCATCGCTACCATCTGGCAAACGCCTACGGTCCAACAGATCCAAACCACACACACGCATTCACACATCCTCGCACCCACCACCAACACGGAACTATTCCTCAGATTGTTCATCCAGCTTTAATTGCAGCACTTAGCGACGTGAACCACACAATGCGAGGACTTTGATCAACACAACGTTGGGAGAGACTAAAACCTGCTTGAGTGACTATGACGGTTTCACAATCCCTTCCTTCGACACCCCTCCCGCCCCCCACTAACTAGTGAAAATACCCGTCTCCCACTTAGAGGAGAAAGGAGTGACAATCCGCCCACTTTCCCACTTTCACCCACTCACATGACAATTCCCATTGAAAGCGACCGCAGTTCAGCTCTGACACCCACAACTGTGCATGAGAAGATGTTAAGTGCCACTCAACCTGGTGATGGGGGGGACGGGGGGGGGGGGGGGGGGTCAAATTTGGACACTATTTCAGGTGTATGCAGCGGCAGAAAAAAAACATTGGATTGTTGGATTTGGAATAATGGAGTGGTGTGTTCCTGCTGGGGTGGGGGTCAGGGGCTGGTGGGCAGGAAATATGTTGAGAATATCAGTCAATAGCAGTCCGTTTTGGTTCATGGGAGAAATGCTTGATTAACTCATTCACTGCCAGATGATGTGCAAAAAATGTGTCCATTGCCAGTGCCAGGGTTTTTGTCATCCATCCATCTATCCATCCATCTTCTGCCGCTTATCCGGGGTCGGGTTGCGGTTTTTGTCATTTTTACTCAAATTGCAGGACACATAGAATATTGAGTTTTAGGACTACATAAACATTCAATGCAGAGTAAGAAACCTTAGACTCTCTTCTTTCATCAGAAAAAAAAATAGTTAATTCCAAAGTTATATGGGTATGGAGTTATATGAGCTTGAAATGAGGGCATCTGTCCAAAATACAATGCAATCCATACATATTGGTTTATATAGCGCTTTAACAACAGCTGAAGCTGGAACAAAGCGCGAACATGGAAAAAAGGGAAACGCTGCCTCCTCGTGGGAGGGAATAACATTGCCACAGGTCTGACCAATGCTTTATCGGCACCCCCGCAAGAAAAAACAAAACCCTAAACAATTTGGGAATGGCGCTCACACTATTCAATTCCCAAATAAATTTCGGGAATAGCGGTGAATGAGTTAATATGCTGCTTCAACGCCTAAATCCGTTTTGGTCCTATTTTACCTTATAGTAAATGGAACCTAATCCCCATGATATTCATTCTATATCGATGAACATCTTTTATTTTGCACATCTCTTTTTTTTTTTACAAAATTAATATGAATGAGATGCTTTTTAACCACGTTAAGAATATCAGCGTTTCTAGACTGAATATTCCTGCGGCAGTTCTGCTGCTGACAGTCACACTCCTTAATCATCATTGAAAATAGAAGCTTGTGTCGCAACATACTGCACGAGCCATGTCATATGTTTCTATCGTGTCTGACCAGAATGCATTCATTAGTCAGGACATACTGTATTGCTGTCAAATCAATGTGGAGTTTCTGCTGCAGCTCGGGATGAATATTTGCGTGTGAGGGTGAACATTTCTGCAGGTGAACACCGTGCCTATTTAACTCATTCACTGCCAGACTATGTGCAAAAATGTGTCCGCTCCAGTGCCAGGGTTTTTGTCATTTTCACTCAAATTGCAGAACCCACAAAATATAGATTTTTAGGACTACATAAACTTTCAATGCAGCGTAAGTAACCTTAGACTCGATGAGAAGGTTTCTTCAGCCGTCATCTGTACAATTTTGAAGGTTTCGGACGTTTCGCCACCTATCCAAGAGGCTTCGTCACCAGTTCGCTGAGGCGAAACGTCCGAAACCTTCAAAATTGTACAGATGACGGCTGAAGAAACCTTCTCATCGATGGACCACTCCTGTACGACTGAGAGCTTACACAGACGTAACCTTAGACTCGCTTGTTTAAATTTTTTTAAAAAATAATTAATTCCCAAGTTATATGGGTCTGGAGTTATCTGAACTTGAAATGGGGGCAGCTGTACAAAATGCAATACAATACATACATATTGATTTATATAGCGCTTTAACAACAACTGAAGCTGTAATAAAGCGCTAACATGGACAAAAGGCAAATGCTGCTCCCTCATGGAAAGGGGAAAAAAAACATTGCCAGAGGTCTGACCAGCCCTTTATTGGCACGCCCTGCAAGAAAAACCGAAACCCAAACAAATTTGGGAATGGCGCTCCACGTCATATTTTCAATTCCTGAATAAATTTGGAAAGTGCCGCGAATGAGTTAAAGACGTGCTGATGTATTGAAAGAAAAAAAAAACAGAGCCGAAGTGTTCCAATCCTACATCGTGCCTTCTAAATGTCAGCTATATCGCTGCTATATTCACCAATCATGAGTGGTTTTCGAATACGCCCCCAGCGATATACGAGGGCCCACAAAATTCAATTTCACTAAAGCCACTTTCTCATTGACAGTGAGCTTTGTGAGCGGAGCTTCTCACCTGTGTAGTCATCCATGCACTCGCAGGTGAAGCCTCCCTCTCTGCTGCGACACACACCGTGAACGCCACATGGTTTGGAGTAACAGAGGTCGATCTCAGTCTCGCAGTAATCTCCCGTAAAACCGGCAGGACAGCGGCAGCGCAGGCCGGCGATGGGATGGATGGGCCTGAACAGGATGGTGTCGGATGCTACGAAAGGGGCAAGGCTGTCGAACTTGAGTACGGACACGCATTTCATGTAGTTCTCACATGGCTCACGCAGGCAAATGTTGTCATCAAAAGGCAAAACTTCCTGGGAGGAGATCTGAGCCAGAAGACTGCGGTTCAGGTACAGCCTCTCGTGGAGCTCCTCTGAGCCGAAAAACTCGCCTCCTACGCCTTCGCCGCCTCTCCCAGTGCCGTCTTCCACATGCTCGTTGAGCCCCGGGAGACGCTGGGCGGCGTCGCCAGGCACGGCCACGGAGAGGCTGACGTTCAGGATGCGGGCGCTGACGTCGGTGTCATCCTGAATGTTAAAGATGACGACATCTTCGGGGGCTGCGGCGAGCACGCGGGCTACGCCGTCCAGGAATTGAGTAAGCAGCAGGGAGAGGAAGTGCTCCTGAGAGGTGTTGGCTAGCCTCAGTGTGATGCTATTGGACAACATCTCATCCGTGATGATCGTGACCTGAAGAAGGCACTGGGCTGACACCGAGTGCACGCCATCTACAAAAACGCACAAAGGATAAAGACATGTTTGTTAATGAAAATGTCCCACATGACAAATCAAGTCTCATGCTGATCAAAATCATCAAGACAAGAAAAAAAAAGTGCTAAACCATCTTCTCTGAAGTTGGGGTGTTGTGTAGTTTGGCAAAGCGCATAAAGTTCTTCAAAAAGAACATTTGCTTGCTTCAAAAGCATTTTTGACGCACCCAGTTGAAGTTTACAGTCACTTGAACACAAATAAAAACTGAATTACACATTAATATATTCAAGAAAACACACAGCTTTGATTTGCATTTTATGCTAGCAATAGCTTAACGCGAAATGAAGAACACAATAAAATGTCCGACGAATAGCATGGATGTCACAGGACAACATTTATGTTAGTTTCTATGTGAATAAATCTCATATAACACCTTCATTAAAAAGTTTTGTATTTTGAACAATATTTTATGAAAACAAAAACAATGCTAATAACGCCTTGACTTCAAAATGGCGCCGTGAGAGTGGCCGCCTTGCCAGCAGCTCTTGTATTTTCTTTCTTTTCCTCTTCTTTTCATCACTTTGCTTATGTGAAATGTAAATGTCTCCATTGCGAGATGAAGAAAGGTAAATTCAATCCAATCCAATAAAACAAGGTTACCATCAAGAATTGGGACTTTGTATTGGCAAGCACTCAATTGAGGAGACTTGAAATGAAATTGAATTTCAACAAAATGTCAACGTTGACCAGGTCAAATTCAAGTTTCAAAACAATCTTGCGGATTTACTGTTTCTATCGATGTTCACTCTCGCAAATGAAACCAAACCGGAGTTCACTTGCAAACCAAACAAGACCAACTCTCCAAGTAGCAGATTTCAAGTGATATTGTTCACACTCGACCGAATGAACCGTACCGTTGAAGCGATTGTGTTGAATCCCCAAGCACACCTGCCAAATGTGAACACTCCCCACAATAGGACGACGCTTCCATTAAATACTTTCTTTAAATTCTCAATTCAAAAGAAGAGTTTGTCTCCTGCTATGCGTTCTACAAATGATAATAACGGACCCCAGGCCCAAGAAAGAACAAGCTTATGTTTCCTTTCATTCCATCCCAACTCCTAATCAAGAATTTTACGCTTGCATTGAGTGCAAAACTCCTTCTTTCTTTGTCCGGAAGCAGAAATGCTTCTTCATTTTATATGCCAAAGCTCCAAGTTCAGCAGTTGAAGTGTTTCTCAGCCCCGGTTAATCACTTGTCTTGTCTCCTCTTGTTTCCCATACGACATTGTGGTATGGAAACAAGAGGATGTGGTATGTTAATTTTTTACTTCCTAAAAAGAACTCGTTTTGCCCTGTATTGTTCAGGTTAACTCACTCACTGCCATTCCCGAATTTATTCGGGAATTGAAAAGCATGACGTTCCCGAATTTCTTTGGGTTTTGTTTTTTCTTGTTTGAGTACTGATAAAGCACTGGCCATGGCCTCTGGCACGGTTTCCTTTCCACAAGGGGGCAGAATTTCGCTTTTTTTCCATGTTAGCGTTTTGTTCCAGCTTCAGCTGTTGTTAAAGCGCTATCTAAACCAAGATGTATGTGTTGCATTGTATTTTGGACAGCCGCCCTCATTTCAAGCTCATATAACTCCAGACCCATATAACAAATGAATTAACTATTTTTTTCTGGTGAAGGAAGAGAGTCTAAGGTTTCTTACACTGCATTGAATGTTTATGTAGTTCTAAAACTCAATATTCTGTGGGTCCTGGAATTCAAGCAACAATGACAAAAACCCTGGCACTGGAGTGGACACATTTTTGAATGAGTTAATATTGATGACATTTCATTGGGTGCGGTATTTCATAATCAGTCCATGAGCAGCAAACACAAAACCAGTTCAATAACGTAAACGTGTGCTGAACACAGGCCCACCGTCTTCCCCACTCTGAAACAATCAATGGGCCGCTTTGTTTCAGGAACCTGGATGTCGGCCAGAGGGGAGAACCTGTATGCACAACTCGTGCAAACAATCCTAAAACTTCCCGAAGTTACCAGATCACCATCGGGCGGGTTTAAATAGTAGGCAGGCAAGAGGGAGAGGGAGGAAGAAGAAAAAAGAGGCGCAAGAGGGGCAGGATGGGGGGTTCTCAAAAGTGGAAGCAAAAGAGAAGCATGTTCGACACGGTTCTAATCCCTCTGGTTTCAGTCAAGAGCCTTCGACACAGCAATAATACAAGCGGAGGAAGTACAGAAACAAGCGGGACTAATTCACACTGTACTGTCAACACACGTGCATGTGCACACACACAACACACACACACACACATACACTTGTGTACATGAAAAAAATGGATTGGATTAGCCTTTATTAGTCTCGCAGTGGAGAAATTTACATTTCACAGCAGCAAAGTGATGAAAGAAAGAGGAAAGGAAAGAAAGAAGAAGAAAAACAAAATACATGAGCTGCTGTAAAGGCAGCCACTCTCGCTGCGCCATCTTGAAATCAAAACAACAACAAAAAATACTTGTACATAAACAACAACAAATACTGTATGACCACAAAAAAACTGAATAGCATCCTTCAACAGACACACAAGTTCAAATGATGATTGTGTCCGCTCCAGTGCCAGGGTTGTTGTCATTTTCACTCAAATTGCAGGACCCACAGAATATTGAATTTTATGAATACATAACGATTCAATGCAGTATAGGAAACCTTAGACTATCTTCTTTTATCAGAAAAAAAAGAGTTAATTCCTAAGTTATATAGGTCTGGAGTTATCTGAGCTTGAAATGGGGGTGGCTGTACAAAATACAATACAATACATACATAATGATTGACAGTATGTAGCGCTATAACAACAGCTGAGGCTTGAACAAGGCGCTAACATGTCGCCCCCTCGTGGAAGTGAAAAAACATTGCCAGAGGTCTGACCAGCGCTTGATCCCCACCACCCCGCACGAAAAACCAAAACCTGGAACAAATTCGGGAGTGACGCTCCACGCCATGCTGTTTAATTCCCGAATAAATTCGGGAATGGCAGTGAATGAGTTAATAACTAGGCAAAACAGCAAAAGTTCTGACCCACTTCATCCATTCACGCTCATTATGGCCGCGTTTCTGCAATGACAGTATAGCCTGATAAACAGTTCTCAATAAAAAAGGGGGCTTTTCAAGGGTCTGTCCCGAGTATGAGGACAGACGTGTCCTTAATTATGCCCGCTGCCAACACGCATTCTTGGATGGAGGACTCAGGCACAGCTCCAGGCGTGGATGCAACGCTGGGAAAGTGAACACGAGGAGAATCTTCTCTGAAAGGAAGCAGACCATCCTTCAAATAGGTCATTCTCCATGGAAGGATACTACGTGCAGGAAGAGGGAGAGGGGCCGGTGGGGTGGGAGGGGGGGTTGAAGGGCCTTTTTGGGGGCCAAATGAGGGACATTTAGATCCCAGACCTGGAGTGTGACGCTGCTTTCACTTTGGACCTTTGTGGGCTTCTGGGAGCCTCTCGGCTACAAAGTGGCACCAGGAAATAGATTAAACGCACACTGCAGGCTCGTTGCAGTGCGCAGAACTGAGTGTGTGCATACGTGTCTTCATGAACACCTCAAAATAGGGAAGCGGGAATGATTATTTGACATTTAACTATTTAACTTATGGAAAACAATGTCGAATCTTGTTGATAGAGTTATTGACTGGATTATACTACAGTAAAGTCTCGTTATATCGATATTCTCGGGAGTCGGAAAAAATATCGATACAACCGGACTATCGATATATCCGATCCTGCGGCATGTAAATTTTCTCCTTGCGTTCATAGAAATAGTATCGTAATAAGCAGTACTATCGATATAACTGATATCGATATAACAAGACTTTACTGTATTTGATTGTGATCACAGATTTTACTTGTTGCTTACTGTAAATGGCTCAATGGAAAGAAAAAACATTTTTACGTTCAGCTCTGCCATGATTATATACAGTTCTCTGACAAACACTTTTCATTTTGATGTAGATAATGCAAGCACTGTTTTTGATTGGGATGAATGCCGGTGCCATTTGATTGTCATGCAAATTTCCCCATTGTGGGACGAATAAAGGTTTTCTGATTCTGATTCTGATCGCTGAACAGCTCTGGGGCGATTGTGCTTTTTTCACGCCTGTCATGGGCAGCATTTTCATAGCCCCGCTTTGTTCAGCGGAAAGGTTGGTGCTGTTGGACAGTCTGCGGCTGGATGCATGGTTTGAGAGAGAAGGAAGGAGCGTCAGCGTAGAGCGCCGATGCGTATTTGGAATGGTCGCAGCTTGGAATTGCAGCGGATTTATGTATGACAGGAGACGTAAGACAATCTTTTTCGTCAATGGTTGCTAGGGCTTCATGATTGCTTTCAAAATTTAACGTTCCTGATCCATTGGTGAAAAGGACGCGGTGCTCTTTCATCTAGAACTGCTTCATACAACAAAGAGGGTGCAGAAAACGCTTGGCATTGAATGACCGTGTCTTTGTTTTGTCATATGTTGTTGTTATTTTGACTTCAAGATGGCGCTGCGCGAGTGGCTGCCTTTACAGCTGCTCCTGTATTTTGTTTTTCTACTTCTTCCTTTCCTTTCCTCTTCCTTTCATCACTTTGCTTCTGTGAAATGTCAATTTCTCCAATGTGAGACTAATAAATGTGTATTTAATCTAATCTAATATTGCAGCACATCGTATTTTCATTGTAGCATTGCTAAAACAACAATTGTGACTTTTGCACAGTAGTATTTGAATACAAATATTTTTTTTGCGGGTAATACTGTATTTTTAAACTTTAAGGAGGGTTTCATTGTCGTGATAATTGTCTGCTAATGGACAGGCAGTTAGAGAGCGACAGAGAGAAAACAAATTGGTGAAGACCAGCCTAATTAGTTCTCAAAGTTACCGTCCAGTGTCCCAACGGATTCCCAGAAAATGTCAACCAAGTCATGGTGGATGAAGAGCAGAAAGCCACTGTGACCAAATGGCGCAGGAAAGAGACATCAGCAACCACCGCGCATCGTAGTAACTCACAGACATTTTTAGATGCCCCCACCAACCCCTCTAAAGAAGATGTCAATGATTGAAAACCTGACTTTATATTATCAGTTTTTAAAATAAAATAAACAATTTCCATACAGTACATTTGTAATAGACTAGGACAATCGACGCCTCCGGACAAGTTGTGTCCATAATTTGTAAAATCACTTTCAATGACCTCTACTGAGCGTATTTTACAAAGATTCCACCGCATATAGCTATATTTTACGTTTTAAGACTTGCGCTGAATATTCAGGAAGTGAAAATTTGACAATTTCAATTTGTATTTAGTTTTAGCGACCTGATTCACACTATACAATATTGTTAATGCGAATGTGAGTGTTGTCTGTCTCGATATATATTCCATTATCAATCCACAGTAGTTTACCCTGTTTGCCTGATGCCAGGAATATGATTTAGGCCACCACAACCCGTGCACAAGCATCAGCGAATTCTAACCAGAAAGCCTGCAGCGGGTGCGACAAGTTACTCTCCACCTCCACCGCAGCCGGCGAGCGGATGTTCAATTAATAACAAAGAGCAGGAGAGATCATTTCTGCCTTGAACTATCACTAATGAGGGCAAATGTAGGTTAAAGATCAAAAGAGTAGAAGATTTTCAAAAGGTCTAGGTCACGTTGTCAAGCTGTCTTCAGAACAAATTGAGGGTCGCTTTTCATTTGACAGTGTCAATTTGTTAAATAGGAATTCGGGTGTTTGGCCATGTTAAAAACTGTAAAATATAGCATGCATGTGTCAGATGGAATATAACTCTTTTGTCTATTTTGACATAACCCATATAGTGAAACTGTTTACATGTAGACATACTCTCTTATTATCTGGCTAAACTATATATTTTTTTTATTATTATTGTCATTCAAACCAATGGGCCACAACTGAACATGGATTTAAAAGAAAAAGGCTGCTGGGTAGCGGCTGGCATGAGTGAACTGGGCTGAAAGTTGAAAGAAGGCTGCTCGGGGAGGTTAAGCAAAAGGTGTGGAGCTTGCTTATTCTTTTTATGTCATTTTGCTTGTACCGTGCCTCGGCATTAAATACAACTATCCATTAGTTTACAATAAAAATAATTTGAAGTTTCTTTTGGGAAAAAGAGGCCATATTTTCCTGTTGAGATGTTTTTGTAACTTGAACATTTCTTATGAAGAGAAAAGTAAGTACCTGTACCATTATACTTTGATGTGAAGTTTTAAAATGAATCATGAGCATATTGCTGATGGATTAAAAAAATAACTAAATAAATAAATAAATAAATAAATAGGTATTTTAGTTTGAGTACAAAACAAAAAGTTGTTTAAACGTGAAAAAAAAAGATGAAGAAAAATTAAATGAACGAAACTTTTACAATTTGTTTTTCCTTCTTCCATTAAAGAATCAGAAATGTATATATTCAAGTATGATTTCCTTTTATGAAACAAACTTGGTGCATTACACTAGCCCATGGAACTGTTTTCGGAACATTTCAACGATCTTTCAAGTGAAAATTTTTAACTCAAGTATGTACACTGTAGAATAAATAAATATAGCTAGCTCGATAGCTAGCTAGCTTGATATCTAGCTAGCTCGATAGCTATCTTGCTCTATAGGCAGCTAGCAAAATAGCTCGATAGATCAATAAACATATACAGTATATCAATCAAAATAAATCACTCAAAAATAAACACATAAATAACTACATAATTAAATAACCCAAAAATGAGATCGGAAGAGATATTTCCATCAAATATAGTTGAGCAAAGAGTTTGGTGTAGGAAAGAAATGTTTGCTATCCCAACACAGCTAAAGGGGTTAGAAATGACATTGGTCGCTAATGATAAAAAAAGATTTGTCAACAACTGAGCCAAAACAGCACTTTTGTTCGAAGTTGTTGTTGGCTAGCAGCCACTCACAAGTTGATCTGTGCACAAATAGCTCAGGTGAAACAAAAAAGCCTCCCACGCAACAGATTTGCTGTTGTTTTTATCGGAGCGATGTTAAATCTGTTAAATAATTTGAGATTAAAATGGAATACATATTCTCTCTCTGGTTAAAATGCTACAAGACTATAGACTTTTTTTTAAATTAATCGGCAGGTAAATAAAGCCTCTGTCGATTGATTAAAAAAAGGCAAAGATCAGCGATAAAGACAACAGCGACAAACGCGAGTCAATACTGACACAAGCTTCTGCAGCGCAATGTCAACCCAAGGATTTCAACCCAGAGAATTCAAAGCGCAATGTGCTGCTTTGGCCATACTCATCTGTCGCGCCTTCTAGTTTATCCCCAAAGGAACACTGAGCACTTTCCTGCTGCGTTGCAAAATAAAAATACCAGACTCAAGAAATTGGCACGCTCCTTCCAGCGTGGCGGCTCAGGAAAGGAATCTGACCTCTCGCAATCAGATCATTTGCATATCAAACGAAATTGCTGTCAGTGCAATAGGGACAAGACATTTGCATGCGGAGATGCGGGCGAGGATGATGTCATTTGTTTCAATCGACGGTCACTTGATATTTGCTACAAGACAGAGGTGAACATAATCCAATTAACTGAACAATTGTACAAAATTGATCATTGATTAACCAAGTTTTGAAGCCATTAAGTATCAAATGTTTCCTGCCTCACAAGGAGTCCGTTGTAATTCATAGATAGCACATCTTTCGGCGTGAGTAACAATATAGGCTCTATAGTTTTATTTGGAGTGTAGCAGAGCACCCTTGGAGTGCATTTCCAAACATACCCTAAGTAAAAATAAAGGAGGGTAACAGTCGAGTCTGCTAAGGGGTGTGCCAATATGGCGGCCATGTTGACAGGGGGTGGCCATGTTAGTTGGGATTACTTTCCCATTAAAATCAATGCATGTACAGATATGGCGGCCATGATGCTAGGGGCAACTGTCGAATGAAAACTAATACAAAGCATGAACGTTAGCATAGCATCATGGTTAGCATTAAGCTCAAAAGGAACATTTCATACCTACCTATTCATACCTGTGGCTGTTTTTTTTATATTCACGCACTATTCATATATATTTAGTATAGCATATAGTGTTTCTTGTGAAGCACATATTGATGCTATCTAACTATAACAAAGACCAAAAATGGAATGCACACCATTATCCATTAATCAACAATGTAATTTGGGATTTTGCAAGTTTAAAACTTTTCAACTCATTGTAATTAATTTTCTTGCCCATATTTAATTCCAAAATTATATTTCTCAAAGAGAAAACTACAACCTGCATCCAATCACACATTGCCTGCAAACTGTGAAATCCCAATCACAGTTGGAGTGGCTCACAGGGAGGACCATCTGTTTCACTACATTGACGCCCTCCTGTCACGATCAATACAAGGCCCTGGTGAGACAGTTGAAAAATTTCCACAGGTCAGAGATCGCTGCAGCTCACAGTCACACCACGCGTTTAACAGTTTAATGTTGACAGATTACAGTGTGTAGCCAGAGCATATGAAACCAGGTCATTGAGAAATCTCAATCTGGTTGGTTCCATGCTAAATGGGAGCAATGTAGCGCGAATGTAACATTCAGAATGTGGGAACTGTTCGCTGGCAGCGATGTCCGCTAGGTTCAGCTGAGGTCTGCATCCTGAGAGGATATGAGTATATTTTATGATCTGGACAAAAATTAGGGAACAACACGAACATGGCTGAATATATGAAGCAACCTGTGTATCAAAACAAACAAGCACCTTTTATAATAGTAAGTAGGGCTGTGGCATGCCAAGCAGTGTCACCATTAAACAACTACAGTAAGTACTTACTCCATAAAATTCAAACAAGTGGACAGAAAGACAGAAAGTTGCTCACAGCCCCTCCTCCAGACCAACAGAGGCCACTCCCATTGTCTGCCAGAAGGATCTGTACAATGCGGGACAACCCTAATAAATAAGGCCTAACCTTGTCATTGCACCAACCCTAATCGCAAACAACTTCTGTCTAACAGATGATGTCACCCCCCTCTCTAACACACACCTACGCTTCCTCTGCGGGACCCTCATACTGCAGTCAAGTGTAGAGAAACACACCAATGTCCCGCTACTGACAAAAAAAAGCCAGAAACAAGAAATGGGATACCCTCTGAGTGCTTGAGAAAGACAGCAGAACCATTATACCAACAAGAGGTCTCAGGTGCTTTTAGTCTTCTGACGTTTACCACATGTAGGTGTAAACTATGAAAGAAAGAAAAAACATCACGAGAGAGATGGTTTATATCGGAGGTCAGGTGTCGGCCACCTCGCCGCACGGCCTATAAAAACGTCTGCACCCGGCGGGACAGGTCAGCGTCTCCCGGAGTACCACAGTTCCAAAGAAAACCTGACATGCTTCACTGCCAAAGTGGGAGACGGGGACAGTTACTCTTTAGAACTTTATGTGCCAACCCCTCCCCCGCATCTTCGCCCCACAAAAGGGGACCTTAGCCCACATCCCCACCCACTAGGAATTTCTCAGGCATTGCTGGGTTCACCATGACAACAGGCCGCTTAACAAAGCATTTCTCTTAGGCATTCTTCCTTTCACGGACCAGGGAGGGGTAGCTGGGGGATGGCGTGTGGGGGACTCACCGACGAGGGAGGGGGTGAGAGTGCACAACAGTCTAAAAAGACGGGACAGACTTAGAGGGGGGACGGAGGAGTTTGAAATGATGGGAGGGAACATTGGAGGTTACAGAGGTGAGAGTCAGATAGACTCAGATAGGAACAACATGGGAATGGGAGACATGATGACAAAAGGGGGTTACAGGTCACAGGTCACAGGTCTTCTACTGTCCCAACAAGGACAAGAACTTTTCCAGAGTTGCTGGGCTCCATTTTATCAAATGGGGACTGATGCTATTTAAGATCATAGGATGCAGCATCACATGATTCATTAACACTTCGCAAGGTTAAATTCAATCACATTAAATTATTTTACATTAAATTATATTACATTACATCAAATTAGATTAAATTAGATTAGATTAATTTATATGAAAAAATGTTAAATTAATATAGTTTAAATTATATTAAATTAGATTAAATTAAATTAGATTAAATCAGATTAAATTAAATTAAATTACATTAAATTACATTACATTAAATCATATTAAATTAGTTTAAATCATTTTAATCAGATTCAATTAGATCAAATTACATGACATTACATTACATGACATTAAATTACATTACATTCGATTTGATTAAATCAGATTAATGAGATTAAATTACATTAAATTAAATTATATAACCTTTATCGGTCTCACAACGGAGAAATTCACAACTCACAGATGTTTGGTTGTTTACAATATAGGTTATGTGTTATCCAATCATTCAGAGAAAAAAAAACTATGTCAAAATGAATGGATTTTTGAACATATCACATCAATAGCAGTTTTAAGATCTGTTTTAAAGTTAAGAAATAATAAACGCACATATTTAGCATTTGTCAACCCAAATCATCCCTCAACTGCCTCCTTCCAGCTACACGCATTCCCAACAGGTATAGTGTGACTGACATCTTACGTACAGAAAAAAAAAATTACAGGTGCCTCCGGCGATTGTCACCTCATGTAAAAGCAAAACACACACACACACACACACACACTCGACAAATTACTCAAGTTTCACTATTGATGGAGAGATCAACCACAAGAACCTTCCAGAGTTCTAAGCAGCTTCAAAATTTAGATGATTTAAAATAAAATGAAACTCACATCAAGGATAATGCGTTTCTATAGAAATTCAAGTCATGCAGTATTGTCTTACACAAGAATAACTACAACTTGTTTCTACAAGACGGTAAAGGGAGCATCTAAATATTTAAACTTCTTTGTGAAACCAAAGACCCGATGGAGCCTGTTTGGTAGGCTTCCGTCTTGGTAATACTACAAGGTCATCACAAGTATTTACAGGTAGTATAGCCTTGGGAAGGAAAAACTTCATCTTATTGCCGGTCAGAAGCATTGAGCACAAGAAAAGAAGTGAAATACCGCTGTAAAACAGAATGTGGATAATGATAAGAAAAAAAATAAGATGGAAAATTAATTGAATCAATATTCTTGTCAAGTGCTGAAGAATGAATGACTGTGTCTTTGTGTTGTCATATTATTTGTTATTTAGTTGTTTTTGTTCTTTTGACTTTTGTTTATGTAGACAATAGTAAGAAATATTGTGCTAAATCTATTCTTTTTGTCTTTTCTGTAATACCGTACAATAGCTATTTGGTTGGCTGGCTAGCTATGTAGCTGGCTAGCTATTAGCTATCTATTGGCTTGCTAGCTAGCTTTCTATCTATTTGTCTTACTATTCTATTTGAGTTACTTCCGGGTTGAGTGAACGCTGGCGCGTGTGGCTGCCGCTACTCATCCACAGAAAAACTTATCCTGTGACTGTAAAGTGACCTTGAGAGTTTTGAAAGGTGCTTAGAAATGAAATGTATTATTATTATTGTTATTATTATTATTATGAATATTCTTTGATGAAAAATAAGTGATTTTGGAAAGGTGCTAAAAAATGAAATGTATTATTATTATTATTATTATTATTATTATTATTATTATTATTATTATTATTATTATTATGTAATACCGTACAATAGCTATCTGGCTGGATGTCTAGCTATCTATCTGGCTAGTTATTAGCTATCTATTGGCTTGCTAGCTAGCTTTTTATCTATTTGTCTTACTATTCTATTTGAGTTACTTCCGGGTTGAGTGAACGCTGGCGCGTGTGGCTGCCGCTACTCATCCACAGAAAAACTTATCCTGTTACTGTAAAGTGACCTTATTATTATTATTATTATTATTATTATTATTATTATTATTATTATTATTAAGAATATTATTTGATGAAAAATAAGTGATTTTGGAAAGGTGCTAAAAAATGAAATGTATTATTATTATTATTATTATTATTATTATTATTATTATTATTATGTAATACCGTACAATAGCTATCTGGCTGGATGTCTAGCTATCTATCTGGCTAGTTATTAGCTATCTATTGGCTTGCTAGCTAGCTTTTTATCTATTTGTCTTACTATTCTATTTGAGTTACTTCCGGGTTGAGTGAACGCTGGCGCGTGTGGCTGCCGCTACTCATCCACAGAAAAACTTATCCTGTTACTGTAAAGTGACCTTATTATTATTATTATTATTATTATTATTATTATTATTATTATTATTATTATTATTATTATTAAGAATATTATTTGATGAAAAATAAGTGATTTTGGAAAGGTGCTAAAAAATGAAATGTATTATTATTATTATTATTATTATTATTATTATTATTATTATTATTATGTAATACCGTACAATAGCTATCTGGCTGGATGTCTAGCTATCTATCTGGCTAGTTATTAGCTATCTATTGGCTTGCTAGCTAGCTTTCTATCTATTTGTCTTACTATTCTATTTGAGTTACTTCCGGGTTGAGTGAACGCTGGCGCGTGTGGCTGCCGCTACTCATCCACAGAAAAACTTATCCTGTGACTGTAAAGTGACCTTGAGTTTTGAAAGGTGCTTAGAAATGAAATGTATTATTATTATTATTATTATTATTATTATTATTATTATTATTATTATTATTATTAAGAATATTCTTTGATGAAAAGCGTAATATAAAAATCCTGTACGACTGAGAGCTTACACAGACGTAATATAAAAGGGAACTCAACGCTAAGCCCAACCGATGGTTCTCGGTTCTTGGTCACAATCCCTGCAGTGGATTCTTTCAACAATGTGTCAATAGGATTAAAACAAAGGACAAAGTGTCCTTGTTGCATATTAAAGCGTATGTATACATTATTTGTAACAAAGGAGGTTAAACTAATCAGGTCACTGTCTAGGCCATCCCCACATGTACAAAACAATAGAAACACACTTCACTCACACAACTGCCGCCATCTTATTAAGAACATTAGCCGGTCTTAAGGATGCAATAAGAGGACAATGGAGAACAAAATGCGGCTTCTGATACAAACACCTATTAATGCAAGCTCACTCGCGGCCCGCGACGGTTGATCTGCCGCGAGTGAGTCAACACTGATCTGACACATCCTAGGAAAGAGATGCAAAAGCAAATTTAATCCCACGGATGATGAAAAAGCCCCCCTCGGCTACTGCTGTGACCAGAATACGGCCGTCTATATCGCAGATTCAATTTGTGCAGAAGAAAATCAGAGGATTAATTTCACGTCGAAGTGTCATACCACAGCGCATGAAGACTGCAAATCCGCCAGCATAGCTGTGACTCTTAATTATACGCTGACTACTAAATGATCAAATTGTGTTTATTACCCAGGCAAAGATGCAATCACTGTTTTTATCTTCTCGTTTGTTTCATTGACGTGAACATTGTCGTCTCTTTCAATGATTAAAGGTTGACTCCAATGGCGCCTGCTCATTTCTCTGTAATGGCTAATTAATTTATGAATATAGGTCAGTTACATGGGAGGTGGTTGGGGATCTTTTGAAACATTATTCTGCGTATTGGATCCTTTCAAATTTTACCACATTGTTGTTAGGGTTTCCTCTTAGGGGCCGTTAGGAATTTGGGAAAACCATTAGAATGTTTCATCCCCTACACATATTACATATTGAGCGTGCAATAAATTAATGAATTACTAGTTTTCAAATTTGAAATAAAAAATAATGACTGTTGTGGTTTACATGGGACAATTTGAAATTTTGATTTGGACTTGAGCAAACATCATGCAATTTCACAAGTTTGATTTGCTTTCGCCGGCCGAATAAAATGATGTACCGCACAGGTGTCAAAGTCAAGGCCCGAGGGCCAAATCTGGCCCGCCACATCAATTTATTCGGCCCGCGAAGGCAAATCAAACCTGTGAAATTCCATGATGCTTGCTGAAGTCTGAAAAAAAAATCAATTTGCCCCATGTAAACCACAATAACAGTCATTATTTTTTTACTTCAGATTTGAAAACTGGTTATTTCTCAATTTGTTGTGCGCTCTATATGTAATATGTGGAGGGGATTAAACATTCTAATGGGTTCCCTAAATTCATAATGGCCCTCGAGAAGGAACCGTAGGTAAAACGTGGCCTGCGGCAAAAAAATGACTTTGACACCTCTGATGTAGCGGGTCAGTTATGGCCCCCGGGCCTTGACTTTGACACCTGTGATATTGGGTCTTACAATTAGCATTGACGGTGTGCTATAAAAAGGGTGCATTGTTACAATTTTTGGAGCAATTTGAGGAAAACATCAATGATATTGACATTGGATGGGGAAGCTCATTTCAATATCATTCTTGTGGCATAAAGCTTTTACCTTTAGCTGAATGTGATTACAAACAAAAAAATTAAGTGAGCGCTAAAACATTTTGAAAATCATTGACGAGAAGATGATGTCGACTCCAAGTTTTGACTTCTGAAGCTTATAAGGCAAGTTCGGCTTCATTCAAACCATTTCACCACTGGAAAGCGGGCGCTCAGAAGCTCTGTTAATCACAGGCCAACGACAAACAAAAGAGCCCATCACAAATCGTCGATCATAAGGGGCCTTCTAAACTGCTGCATGAAGAAGAAGATAATGGGGAAGACTTGAGAGGTCCCCGGAGGGGGAAAGCCTTTGAAAATTGGGGTCAGTGGCTTCAAAAGGAGGAGACTTTCCCTTCTTGCTTCTTTCTTTGCTGCAACTTTAATCCAGCTCACAGTTCAAACATCTGCAACTTCAACCCCCCTATGCCTTTAGCAGAAGTGTTAGCAGATCCATACTCCAAGAAGGTGCAAGAAGACGCAGATGGTAATTGCTTAGCTATGGCGTCGTAGCTGCATCACCTTGACCGGAGCCTGTTATGACTTTGAGAACCAATTCATCGATCAATCACTCACTATTGATCTCCAGAGGCACAAAAGGCTTTTAATCCACTATAGTGACAAGCCACACTAATCATGCAATGATCAGCGTTTGTAGGACTTACCATTGATATTCCCAACTATTCAAATTGCTCGGCCAAAAGTAAACCAAATTGGGTGAAAATACCATTAGTGAACCCAGCGCTGGGTTATAAAAAAAAGGGCAGAGGCAATGATAGGTAATTTATAGCAAGTGCATTTGGTTGAGGATTCAACACACGACATTAGGTCAAAATCTGGATCAAACAAGGAGTAATAAATAAATGAATAAATAAATTCATGTCTGGAACTGTCGCGGCTTGGAATTGAAGCAGATTTACATGGGGCAAGAGATGTGAGACATTTTCTTTTTGTCATGGGATGCTACAGCTTTGTGTTTACTTCCAATATACAGCTTGTAGCACACATGCACATTTCACCATGACGTCCCTGATCCACTGGTGAAAAGGAGGCTTTGATCCTTCTTTCGTCTAGAACTGCTTCATACAACAAAGAGAGTGCAGAAAGTGCTTAAGAGTGAATGACGGTCTGTGTCTTTTGTGTTGTGTCATTTTATTTTTTGTTCTGTTGACTTCAATATGAGAGTGGCTGCCTTTACAGCAACTCCTATATTTTGTTTTTCTCATTATTCCTTTCCCTTACTCTCCCTTTCATAACGTTGCTGCTGTTAAATGTAAATGTCTCCATTGTGTGACTAATAATGGCGAATCCAATCAAATCCAAAAATAATAATAATTTGAGGTTTCATTTGAATGATCTATTCAAACATTTTGTTTTATGTTTCGGGTGAGCTGTGGGCTACGTTCTAGTCAATTAATTGCAATGTCAAGAATAAAAATTTGAAATGTACAGAACAAGAACGTCTTAGGAAATGTGGCAAGAAGCCGGAGCAGCAGGGGGAAAAGAATGCGCACATGTGGTAAATGTACAAACTTTGGACACTCAGACCTGAGATTCAAGCTCTAAACCTTGAATAGTGCGACAGATGTGCAAATACCCTTGCGAACCATTCATCCAAAATGAAATCGTTCAAATAAAAAAGGCAGTACTGAATATGCATACTTTGACCTATGACAATGACATTGTCAAAAGTGCATACACCCGTACGGACGTTATCAACAACACTGATGCTATATCTACTGCACAGTTAATCACCAACCCACTTAGCCAGCTCAGACAAATCCCCAAAATGCCCATCAGCTTTAATCCACATCCACGTTCAATTTAACCATTATGCGCAGTGTCTCTTAATTGAGCTCCCTGTTGTGTTTCGTTTTCTCCTCACTTCTGCCAAGGTCAAAAGAAAAGACAGATTTACAGTCCACACTCCTGTGGCACATAGGGGGGAAGGTTGCACTCGAACACTTTAGAGTGTAATTCATGTTAACTCACATTGTCCAAGTGAGAAAAACTCAAATTCTGCTAAATTAAAGCCTTTATCAAGACAATTGGTGAGCCAAAGCCATGAGTTCAATCTGTTGTTAAAAACGCAGTTTGCCTGTCATCAAAGATGCAGTTGCTCTTAAACCTTAAACACCGTTAAATAATCAAACAAACAACAATGGAACAATAAAACAGTCCGCGTAAACAAACTCTCAGGTGCCAGTCTAAACAAGCTCCAGAAACGGACCATAATTGAATGAGTTTAGTCTTTTTTTTTTTTTTTTTTTGGGGGGGGGGGGGGGGGGGGGGGGCAAGAGTGATGATATAATTGACAATTATGGGTGCAGATCAGTCTGCCCACTGTGTGTGAATCACGCAGGATACAGACAAGCTCAGTCTGGCAGCTATTTAAATCTTCACAATAGATGGTTACAAATCAAGCTAGTCCAACTAGGAGAGTTTCCTTTTTGAGGCTCCAAGTAATTACAGAATGTGAGCCACATCAAACAAACAAAACAATTCAAATCCAAGACCTGAATTTGAATGCTTTGGAATGTCTTGTTTTCCAACCTGACCTGTGGAGAATATTAATCCTACCTCATGAATATTTCTATTGCGTTGAAAATCACTTGGTAAGCAGAAGAAGCCATACATAAGCCACTGTTCGTTTCCATTATCAAGTAAAGCGATGTGAAAATGGAAATACAACAAGAGTACATCTGAGTGAGTCTGGGCGATGTTATTTTCTTACCTGACACTGATATTCTCATGGAGGCCTCCAGGGGACGGTTGTTATCAAGTGCCTGGCTCAGCTGAATCTCCCCTGTTGTTTGGTTGAGTAGCACTAGGTTCAACTCATTGCCAACCTTAAAGCTGTAGTGGAGCTGGTCCGACACATCCGGGTCGTGGGCGGGGATGCGGCCAATCACTCCAGCCGGGAAGCTGCTGGATTTGTCCGTCACGTAGTTGTTGAAGATGATCTGGAAGTTTTTGAGCACAGGTACGTTGTCGTTCTTGTCCACCAGTTTGATGTGGACTGTAGCGCGGCTGACCAAAGGGGCAGAGGTGGCCTGGACCACGATGATGTACTCAGACCTCATCTCATAGTCCAGGTCGATAAGTGATGTCAGTTCTCCTGAGAAGATATCAAGCTGGAACATCTCAGGGATGTTCCCTTCCACGATCTGGTACATGATCTGTGCATTGCTGCCTTCATCCGGGTCTGTTGCTGAGATAAATGCCACCACAAGGCCAATGGGGGTGTTTTCGTCTACCATAATGTCAAACTCATCTTTCTTAAACACGGGTGGGTTGTCATTCACGTCTAGAATTGTCACCTGGATGCTTATTGGCGTTTTTAGAGATGGAACACCTTTGTCCATGGCAAAAGCCTGCAGGCTGTAAACTGGCACATTTTCTCGATCCAATCTACGTAGCGTGCGAACAATACCTGATGTGGATTCGATGGTGAAGTCGCCTTCACCATCTTCACCACCCAGGAAGGTGTAGAAGACGCGGCCATTGAGTCCAGAGTCGCGATCAGTGGCGGACACCTGGACCACGCTGGTGAACACTGCCACGTCCTCCATCACAGAGCCCAAGTAATTGTCTCTGAGGAAACGCGGTGAGTTATCATTCACGTCGTTCACCAGAATCTCCAGGTAGGTGGTGTCAGACTTCTGGGGGATGCCATTATCGCGGGCAGTGATGGCTAATGTGTAGGACACCTGGTCCTCATAGTCCAGTTCCATCTGCGTCGTGACGGCTCCCGTGTCAGGATCGATGTCAAACTGTGGAATGCTGTCGTCCATATAATAGGTGATGCGGGCATTCTCTCCCGTGTCTTCATCCGTGGCGCTTATAAGCACTACCGTGGTACCCGCCGGTTTGTCCTCATTGATGTTGACAGTGTAATGGGAGCTCTGAAACACGGGCCTGTGCGTGTTGGCATCTGTGACGTTAACAAACACTTTAGCCGTGTCAAAGAGTGTACCATCGCTCGCAGTCACAGTCAGTACATATTGCCGTTCTAGTTTATAGTCCAAAGGCAGTGCCAGTGTGATAAGACCACCTCCGCTCTGACTTGTGATGGAGAACCGGTTGCGAGTGTTTCCACTAGAAATCTGGTACGTCACCACGCTGTTAATGTCCTGGTCCACAGCGGACACCGTCACAACACTAGTCCCGACAGCTGCATCCTCATTCAATCGCATGTAGTATGACTTCTGGGTGAACTCTGGATTGTTGTCGTTGACATCGAGAATGGTCATGCTAATGCTGGCTGAGGAAGACATGGCAGGGTAGCCATGATCTCGGGCCTCCACGCCAAAGTTGTAGAAGTCGACACTTTCTCTGTCCAGTTCGGCCGCCACTATGATCCACCCTGTGCTGTTGTTGATGGTGAAAGGGAAGTTTGGCATGGTTTCTGTGAGACGATAGTCCAACCTGGAGTTGTCCCCGGAGTCGGCGTCCACGGCTTGGATGTGGATGATGGAGTAGCCTAGTGGCACGTTCTCCAACACGGTAGCCTGGAATGGGGTGCTGACAAAAATGGGGGCGTTGTCGTTAACATCCATCACCTGCACCGTGACCAGACCGCTGATATTGGAAAGAGGGGGACGGCCACCATCCTGAGCTCGGATTCTTAAAGTGTATTCTTTGCTTGCCTCATAATCCAGGTGACTCACTAAATCCATTTTTCCTGTCTGGGCATCAATATAAAACTGTCCTCTAGAGTTCCCACTCATGATGCTGAAGTGGACCATGGCATTGCTACCCCTGTCATGGTCTGTGGCGGTCACCTGCAGGATCTCAGTATTAGGAGCCAAGTCCTCAGGAACCTGGACCACGTAGCGTTTCTCACTAAACTGGGGAGCGTTGTCATTGTCATCCTCCACCACAATGTATACAGTCGCTGTGGCACTGCGGGGACCGGGGTCACGACCTTGGTCATTTGCCTGGACTACCAGCATATACGCATCTACCGCTTCCCTGTCTACGAGGCCTTTGGTCCGAATAACACCTGACCTGGGGTCAATCTCAAACACATCATTTGACCCGTTATTATTAAGGATCTGATAAAGAATGTTACCATTAATTGGCGCGTCCCCATCAGTGGCCCTTACCGTCAATACTTCATAGCCGATCTCGAGGTTCTCCCTGATACTTTCCTTATAGTCCTGCTGCTCAAAAACGGGATTGTGGTCATTAGCGTCGCTGACTGTGATGGTGAGTGTGGCCATGGCCGTGCGCCGAGGGGTTCCATGGTCCACAGCGGTTACGCGGAACACGTGAGTTTCTTTGGTCTCGCGATCCAACAACTCCACCGTGGACACGGCGCCACTGGCCGGATCCACAGCAAAAAGGTGATTCGATCGGCTGTCAAAGAGAGCCTCGATGAAATACTCCAGCCGCCCCGCTTCACCTTCATCTGCATCTATTGCTTTCAAAACAACAACAGAAGTTCCAACTGGCTTGTTCTCTGCCACTGACACCTGGTACATTGGGGGCTGAAATTGAGGGCTGCTGTTGATGCTTCTTCTCCTTCTTCCAACAATTCCCAAGTTGGAGCGCACCGCCTTTTCAAGCAGCTTTTTGATGTGGCCCTGAAGAAAGGGGCCTTGTCCTAAACGCCAGTGGATGAAGATGGGGTCAACTCGCGAGGATCCGTCACCGACCAGGACATCGCAGAGCAGGTCCAGCTCCAGGAGGGTCTCCTGGCTCCAGCACAGAGTCTTAGACACAAACAAGTCCCCATCTGAGAAGTAGAAGGGACCCCGGCTGGTGACCCGGCAGCGGGTGGGCACTCCAGGTAACAGCCCCCTCACTGTAAATAAACGGAACCCTGCTTGGTGACACTGCGCGGGCTTGACACATAAACTGAGAACTTCCATGTCCCAATCTATTGTCCTTGTGGGCTTTTTGGAGCAGTTTCTTCCGTGGATGTGAATATCATAGCGGCTGGTGATGAGATGCCGGTAATCAGAACCCACGGAGTCCACGCAGTCCGACACGGTGTACAGTGTAAATGGGTTGGAGCACAGTAATGAGCACTTTATGCAGTTCGAAAGAAACACAGTTCCTGTCGCGGGGTCTGTGTCCAGGAAACGTTCGGTGGCTCTAGGCGCAAGCACCTGATCCAGAGCGCACCGAGCACGCTGTTCGACGCCGGCCAGCACCGTCCTTGGTCGGACATCCTCGCTGAGGTGAATCACGTAACTGGACACCAGGGGACCCAACTTCCACCAACAGCAAAGAAGCAGAAAATCCAACTGAACGAAGTGCATCGCTCCTCAATGTGCATCCAAGGGTTCGTAGAGAGCAGTTCAAAATGTGTGGCTCCTTAAACTTTCCACCAGTGACTTTTCTTTTGTTGCGGAGGAGCCCATGCTCCCTCGCAGTTCTCACTCCAGGAGGATATTTTGTTTGAGGTAAACCCTTTGCAGGACGGACTCTTTCACACAAGCGTACACACAAACACATTCACACACGCCGAGAGGCTCGCTCGAACATCCTGAGCGCCAGCGCAACTCTGCTTGAATGGTGAAAATGGCTCCTACTACCCACTCGGGGTCCTCATTAACATAACCCGGCGTGCGTGTAAGCAAACGTTAGACAGTTACGCGAAGGGGTCCACAAATCCTGCCACCGGAGATAAATGAAGACTTCCTTCCCGCTGCTTCATTTCTTAAACGTAAACACGAGAAAGTCAACAGTGGCTCCTGTCGGTAAAGTTAATTTATTTCACTCATTCTCTTATTTACGCCGAACATACTTTGCTCGACTCTTTTGTGCCTTCTTCAAATGCAGATGGGACCCAATGGCGATCTCCCACAACGTGTATTAGAATTAATGAGTGACAAACATCCGTGACCCTTCCAAAAACCACCCCAAGGGTGGTTTACTCATTAATAGATGACATTCTTCAGTCTTTGACTCACGTGTAAAACACCGCGCAGTCAGTTTGCCCCTCCACCGGTTCATTCGTGTGGAAATCATTGAGATCATTAAGCAAGTTCTGCATCTTGTGACATACTTGGATTTTTGAACCTTCAAAGTTGCTTGACTCTGATATCAAAACGTGTATAATTGTTGAGGTGTGCCAAGTAAACATTTTCCAGCTGCGATTCATTTTCACTGTGTGTCTCATAACATAATAAAAACCAAGTAGATTTCATCTCAGTGTGTGATAATCAACAACCTTTTTGAGACTGGGTGCATAGAGACCCAAAATACTAAAGTATATTATAACAATAATAAATCTAATTAAAATCGACACAATGTACAAAAATAAAAACGTTATTCTTGAGCACTGAAAATCACAAGGCGCAGTACGTATTCATTTGACAATGTCTTTCTCGTTTTTCAATACACAACATGAAGCATTACTGCCATCTTGCGGACAAACGAGCAAAGCGCTACTTCTACATTTGCATTTCTATGGTTAAAAATACAAACAACACAGACAGATTAGCATTTTTATGATTATAAATACAAACAACGCCGGTTTGGCTAGATAGAAACCGAGTCTCTTCAAAGTTAGAAGGGTTGGTTTTCAATCTTTTTTTTTATTACGATGACTTTGCCCTTCCGTCCTGGAATTTTGAGATCAGTCAAAATGATATCAAAGACTCAATCTTGAGTTTCTTCTACTCAGTCTCTGACAGAATATTAATGGAATCCTGCTCAGGAGGAAGTTATTTCTCACTGCAGAGAAGCCTTGATTGAAATAGGTGAATAGGAGTACGCAACAATTATGGTATTGAATTGTAAAATGTCCGTGTCACATATAGAACATGTTAACGGTCTCTTGAACTACGCACTAGAAATGACCATTTGACTACAATCTCTTTGTCAACTAAATGTATTTCATATTTTTGAAATAGGAGAATCAGTTGAATGAATCCGATTAATTGGATTTTACACCAAAAACTAAATGAGAGTGAATTAACAGCACATCCGCTTTTTGGTGCAACAACTCCACACAATCAACTAAGTTTGTAACATTTAATCAATTGATTGTCCATCCCCAACTGTCTGACCTATGAAGAAAGAAAAAAAGTGGCTTTTTTACTTTTTATTGTTGCTGGAGGCTCTAATACAATATGAATCATAAGCTTTACAAAATTAAAACAAAAACAAAATACAAAGTTTCCCCTCCAAAATGGAAATGGTCAAAGTTTTCCACTGACAAAAAAACTGTGACCCCCCCCAACAAAGACATAGAAGGTGAGCAGAGGGGAAAGTTAAGATACTGTCGAGGGGGGGGGGGTTAAACCGTCATGTTATACACATTGTGGCAAGGTGGTCGTGGGTCATTATTATGGCGGTGAAGTATTTTCCACTTACTGCAGTTCCTCGCTTACACACGGGCTCACATGCATGCCGACAGATGATGAGAAAAAAAATCTTCCGACACAAGGCAAAAGCCTCCATGTGAAGGGAAGACTAAAACGACAGTTATCAATTTGGACAAACAAATCGAAAGTTGGGTGGGGAAGGTTCTGGGGGGGGGGGGGGGTCGTGTGTTCAAGGAAGAGGACATATTGCAGAAAAGGTGAGTTGGGGGGGGGGGGGGGTGGATTAGTACCACACCGACCGTCACGCTGCAAAATTATTGTTAACCGTTAATCTTAATTTCATGGGACATGGAAGGGAGTGTGAGCAAATGGCTTCAGAACATGTAGAAATACATGAAAACAACAAAATTTGACAGGAGAAAGGGCGAGAGAAAAGCTAAGCTTTTTCTCTTTTTTATTTTAATTTCTTTTTTTTTAACTTTCCCACAAATAAACAAGAGTGCAGCGCTGGATGAGGAGGTGGTGAGAGAGAAAGAGAAAGACAGGGAAAATTAACATGAGAAAAAATGGCGGAGAGAAACAGACAGAACAGTAGCATCTCTAGCTTTGGTTTTTCAGTTTGAGCGCCTTGAAAAGTTCGCTTTGGAGAGCCTCCTGCTTTGACTTGTCGGCCAGAGATGTGACACTCCTGCGAGGGCGAGAGACAGACGTTAGTAGTTACTCAGTGTGGATACAGTAACTATGAGAAAATAAATCTGGAAGAATGTTAGTAAAGTCCAGTTTCTTCTCCTGAATGTTTACTTACTGTGTCAAAGTACAAACTTTCTCCAGAAATCCAATTAAATGTACTCATAACTCTCGAGTGAAATATATATATATATATATACACACACATTTTTACGGAGGACACTGCAGGATGCTATTCGAGCACACATTGGCATGAACCACAGAGATCTTGAAGGCTGCTTCAAAATACCGTATTTTCCGGTGTATAAGGCACACCGGAGTATAAGGCGCAACCCCAGTGAATGGTGTATTTTCAAACTTTTTCCATATATAAGGCACACTGAACTGTAAGACGCACCTTCAATGAATGAAAAGTTTTCCAAATATATTTAAATATGTAAAAGTCTTCCAAATATAAGGGACAACAGGCTGAGGTTACACACTACTTCTACAAGGAGGAAATGGAGTCGGTGGCTGCTGACAGTAGTTGTGAGACCTGTTGTGGCTCAATGTGACTTCACATATAAGGCGCAGGGTCATCTTTTAACGAAAATCAAGGCTTTTGGGTGCGTCGGAAAATACAGTAATCTATGAAATGAGTGTCTCCAACAAAAGTGTCCCCGCCAATACAAGTGTTTATTTCATCACTCTCCTATGCATGTTTCAATAAACGAATGACAAGATAATAATGATCTTCTTATTGGAAAGCTGAACTTAATGTATGTTTCCTGTTAAATAAAGGAAGTTTAGCAGTTGAATTTAAAGAATACATGCATGTCATGGTTGATGGTTAGTATGGTACCACCCCTGGCTTAATTTGAGCAAAGAAATACACCTTTATATAAAACCATATTTTTTGAAAATTTAAAGCCTTCTCATTTCACGACCTTCAGCTATTTAGAAGTACTCAGGGTCAAACTGTCACTATTTTGGCTCATCGCCTGTTAATGTGTTTTCAATTAAACACGAACAGAACCGAGCGTTTGTCCTGCTCAGCTTTTTTTTCATGTTTTCCACACACGTGCACACTCCTCATGCCAGGCTGTACCTCCGGCCCTAGTCAATGAAGATCTGACGCTGGGTGAGGACCTGCGACAGCTCCCTCTGGAGCTGTCGGTACTTTTGGTTATCAGGCAAAGACTCAATAGATCTAGAGCAGAGATAAGAGGAAGGGTGGGAGGGAGAGCTTTACGCGGTGGAGAGAACGTGGAAAAAGCCATGTTTGAAAAGTAGAAATATAGGAAGATTGTGGAGATCGTGGAAGAGGACAGGCTGTACATATAAAAAAATAGAGAAATTAAAGGAGAGATGCTAAGAAGGCTCAGGAGACAAATCAGTTTTTTGTAAAGATACAGACGCACCCCACCTTACGAACGAGATACGTTCCGAGCGGTCGTTCGTAAGTTTCTTCAGTGCTACATTTTGCATGGAATGTATGTTTAAGTCAAACGCTGAACGGGGAAGTATAACACACAGACGCTCTAACAATCATAAAAAAAATTGACACCGACTGTAGTACGACGGCACATATCCTTGGGTCTTCAGTGAATTACGTGGCAGCAGCCATTACTTTTTGTTATCCATCACATCCTCCTCCAGCGTCAACTGGTAAGAGGGATTTGCACCCCGCCCACATACTCTACGCAGCCAATCATAAGCGAGCTCGGCGGATCAGGGCCTGAACTCGTTGGCAACACCTCAGTATAGCCGGGCGCTGATTGGTCAGCCTTGGTGTCCGTCGCGTAAACATCCAGGCGCGCAATACAAAATCTAACTTACAGCATCTCCGTCCGAACATTTTTCGACATACCTGCAAAAAATGTTCGTATGTACCGTTGTTCGTAACTCAAATCGTCGTAAGTTGGGGAGTGTCTGTATATCATATATCAGTCTGAATTTAGCGTTCAAGATGGCCCAATAAGGGCAAAGTTTTTTTTTTCTCCTGTTTGCTACCAGACGCATCTTTTAGACGTCTGTAATGTTGGAAATTGCAGATTTTGACTCCTGGGCATACCAGGAAATCATGAGGGCTGGCATCTCTCTAAAATTAGCTTGTAGCAGACATTAAGTCTGAAACAGGGAAGGGGAAAAAAGGCAGAGTCTTATCAATAGGAGCTGCGGTTGCTGCTGGCGCTTTTTCAAGGAAACATGAGAACACTCATCCCCTTATAATCCTTACCTAAGTCCGTTGACAATGTCCTTAGTTTTCCCAAAGTAGATATCATTCAGTGTGGAGCGAATCTTGTTCTCCATTTCCTGCAACGAGACATGTCAATGCTTAATGGAAGAGTAACAGCAGGGGGGCATTGCCCCGGGGGTGGGTGGGTGGCGGGCATCAGCTTGTCACTCCACTGACTTCGACAAGGCGTCCGATGTTGGCGATGTGGGGCGAGGACTCTCCAACTGTATCGTCTTTTTCCGCCTGCGTAGAGGAATCAAAAAGGTTGGTCAAGTTGGTTGCGTTCAAGTTTGAGACCGTCCGTACTTGTCTTGTGAGGCTGCCGCCCAGATTCATGGTGCCAGAGTCACTCTTAGTCGTCTGAAGCCACAACATGACGGTGGAGGTGAGTTTGTAGTGCGCGTTGCGTCCAGTGGACTTTTCCTGAACACGCCAAGATCACAACTTGCTCAATGGTGCATCTTATATTCCGCTCCGGTTTTGAAAGACTTCTTCTCTGGTCTGCAGTTGACAAGCGCAGAACCAGTGAGACTTGAAACTCACCTGCACCTCCACTACA
Organism: Hippocampus bargibanti; assembly: GCF_051943395.1. Classification (NCBI taxonomy): domain Eukaryota; kingdom Metazoa; phylum Chordata; class Actinopteri; order Syngnathiformes; family Syngnathidae; genus Hippocampus; species Hippocampus bargibanti. Next base: position 5,585,388 of record NC_142745.1, on the reverse strand, counting down.
TGGATGGAGTCCCAACACCCTTTGATCTTTTTGGATCCATCTCCAGCCTTTTTGATGAGAATAACGCCGGCGAAGCCGTGGTCCAAATCCCAAAGGTACACTGATGAGACCCCACCTTCAAAGTACCTGCGCACAAATTATGGGGTTGCGTGAGGGTGAATGTATTTGCGTGTGTTTTTGTGTCTGTTTATTTCATGTAAACTCACAGATCTCTGTACTGATCAAAGGCGTTATTGGCTTCCACCTCCAGTTTCCTCAAGCGAGACGAAGGCATGGCACCGTCTTCAATGGGGGGGTCGTACTTATTACTCCACGGGGATCTAAAGTATCAGGAAGTAGAGCAGGATAAGTGTTGAAAGTACAGTAAAGTCTCGTTATATCGATATCGGATATATCGATAATCCCGGTTATATCGATACTATTTCTATGCACGCACGGAGAAAATTACATGCAAACAGGGTCGGATATATCGATAGTCCCGGTTATATCGATATTTTTTCGGACTCCCTTGAATATCGATATAACGAGACTTTACTGTATATAAAATTACATATAAAACACAAAATTAACTCATTCACTGCCAGACGTGAGCAAAAATGTGTCCACTCCAGTGCGAGGGTTTTTGTCGTTTTCACACAAATTTCAGGAACCACAGAATATTGAGTTTTAGGACTACATAAACATTCAATGCAGCGTAAGAAACCTTAGACTCTCTTCTTTCATCAGAAAAAAATAATTAATAAGCTATATGGGTTAGCTGAGCTTGAAATGGAGGCAGCTGGACAAACTACAATACATACATATTGATTTATATAGTGCTTTAACAAGAGCTGAAGCTGGAACAAAGCGCTAACATGGACAAACGGCAAATGTTGCCCCTTCGTGGAAGGGGAAAAAAACTTTGCCAGAGGTGTGACTAGCGTTTTATAGGCACCCCGCAAGAAAAAAAAAACAAAACCGAACAAATTCAGGAATGATACTCCACGACATACTGTTAAATTCCCGAATAAATACGGGAATGGCAGCGAATGAGTTCAGGCGGTGATGTCGCTCAACCGTTCTTGTTTCCACATTGACCAAAAAGCTGATTAAAATGATAGTGATATCTGTTCCAAAAATATTTATTGTAATATTTAGACTGGCATGTCTGCATATGACAAAACAAAATATTCATATGTGCTTGTCTGATGAAACCGTATGATGTGAATGTAGAGGGGGAAAAATACAGCACAGATATATAATATAAAGCTGCCTTCTCTTGCATTTGACCATGTTCGCCTCTCCAAGAAATGTATGAACCTTATCTACGTGCACATTGGTAATTTGCGGTGTACTTGTCACGGTTTTGAGTCCTTTAAGACGTCTCGTTTCAGCCATTAGCATTTTGCAGTAACGCTCTCTACCTGTAGGAGTCACCATCCCGATTGTAATCACAAAGCAGGTAGTCTTTGCCCACAGCCTTATCACGGGCGATCTTCAGGGGTTGGTCCACAGAGGAGAGAAGGTCCTCGCACAGTCTGGGCACCTGGACACAAATACACAAAGAAAAAAGCTTTGTAAGGTTTTACAGAATCAACATGACAATGTGACTGCATCTCAAAGAGAGACCAGGGGGGCTAAGTTGACAGTTCGAGAGCAAACAACAACCCCCAGGGTTCTCGTGACAACATGACACGCAACGGAAAAGAATACCCCCATTTAAGGCAAGAAATGGTTGAATGTCTCCGACTGACATTCCAGCGTCCTTTAATAAGCAGAGGAGGAATAAAATATCAGTCGGAAACATAATATCTTGGGGATATGGTGGTACAAATTAGTTCTCACAGACTGACACGGACCCTCTATGTCCGCTGCATCGTTGCACAAACACAAAAGAAGCCCTGTTTTCTCTAAAAAGGATCCCACATTCCCAGTGTAAAACACACACGGACACATGCACACCTGGCCATCTTAAAAAAAAAACGAAATGAGTGTGCAGGACAAAAAAGTAATTTCAGGTGACTTAAAATCCTTGCGACTTGAGATGGAACCAATATGGTGAAGCTCAAAGTTCCGGGCAGCGAAGACGGCAAAAAAAAAAAGTGATTGGGAGTAACGATAATCATCACAAAGTACTATACACAGTCAAATGGGTGAGAGGAGAGCGGGGAGAGAGGTCAAAGGTGATGAGCAAATAAGGTGAGCGGGTGGGGTAGTGGAGGAATGTAATCTGCTGTAAACAAGATGTCGCATTCGGAGTGTGACTTCATTTCCTTTCAAGACTTTGTATTAAACTCTTGGCTTGATTTGTTGTGGTTAAACACAGCAAGGCTTATGTTCACACTGCAGACAAGATCATCAATTTGGATGTTTCTTTCTTTTCAGGTATTATCCTGTAAAGTGCCCGTGAGTTTTGAAAGGCGCTTATGAATACAATGTATTATTAGTAATTTTTTTTATCCTGTATCCAGCTGTAATGGCAAGTATTTTCACATCTCCGCTTTATTCAGCAGAAAGTCTGGTGCTTTTGGACACTCTGCGGCATGGCCAGAGGGGCCCGCGATGAGAAGAAAAAAGCATCAGCGCAGAACACCGACCTGCATGTGGAACTGTCGCGGCTTGGAATTGAAGCGGATTTACGTGGGACAGGAGATGTGAGACAATCTCTTTTTGTCAATAGATGCTACAGCTTCGTCTTTGCTTTCAACATTTAGCTTGTAGCAGACGTGCACATTTCATCATGATGTCCCCGATCCACTGGTGAAAAGGACGCTTTGATCCGCTCATCATTAATCTAGAACTGCTTCGTTTAACAAAGAGGGTGCAGAAAGTGTTGAAGATTGAATGACATGTCTATGTCTTTTGTGTTGTCATATTATTTGTTTTTTTGTTCTTGTTTTGACTTTGGGATGGCGCTGCGAAAGTGGCTGCCTTTACAGCGTTATTTATTTTGTTTTTCTATTTCTTCCATTCATCATTTTGCTACTGCGAAATGTAAATTTCTCTACTGTGAGACTAATAAAGGCTAATCCAATCTAATCCAATGCTGTTTAATATCGTAAAATATCTCAAATTTGGAATTATTTTTAACATACATGAATGTTCAGGTTCATAATAGGTGGTCTAATAAATTTATGAAGCGCCATCATTGGCCCGACAATGAGTATCGCCATCATCGTATTGTAAAACTTTGATCCGAGACGGCCACACAGAGGGGAGGACATTGTGACAAAATAAGCAATGCAAGACTCACCAGGTCAATGAGGTCGCTGAGGTTCTTCTCGATCTGTTGTGGCGGCAGACGCCGCATCAAGTCCAGGGCACAGTCTAACTGTTGTTCACTCTTAAAAAAAAAACACAACATTTGAATCAGTCAGATCGAAAAGGCATGTCCAGACAAACATGTGCCTGTTTCAAAACACGACCGACCCGCCTTCATTTGCACTGTTTGCATTCAAAGCTTTCAATCTGTAGGCTAAAAAAAATGTTCGCCATCGACGCTAGTTACCCACATCGTAAATGATTTCATTCTCAGCATAAAATTATGATAAAGCGCAATCGCTGTTCGTACGAGTTCGACATAAATAAATAAATCACACACATCCTATGCGGCCCAAATGCTGCTCGCCCTGTTAAAGTGCACTCAGAACATTTCCAGCTCCAGCATGAATTGCACTCACATCTTGTCACGTGAGCAATGTCCTAGTACAATATGAATTAGTAAATTGAGTCTTCAGAAGCGCTCCGTCAGTGTGACCCAGGCTTCATTGTTGAGATTTTTGTGTGATGAAGTGGTCTACTTTTTTTTTTTGAGACCAACAATTTTTTTGATGAAGATGCAAGGGAGTCGAAATAATACCCATCTAGTTTAAGGAATAGAATACACTGTAGAGTCCACTCATTAATGTCCCGTTGGTCTTTTTTGCGGATGTGTATTTTCTTACACCTTTGCTTACTTACAAGAATAAAAGCAGTTAAGATTGTCTGTTAACTAAAAGTTGTGAGTGAATATACTGCATGGTGTTTGGACAAGCCGACTAGAAATCACATTCAGGTGTGTAAAAGTTGATATGTAAATGATGAGTTGAAAAGCTGCTGGAAGAATTGTGGGGATAATCAAGACTATCATGATTCAAGAGTGACAAACCAAGATCTGAGGTCAGAATGAAAAGTGTCGATTAAGACTGCAAGTGAGAACGGAGGAGTACACCGCAAAGTCTCTCCCAGGGGGGATTTTCTTCCTTAAATATGCATCGGAAACCAGGGCAGACCAGCCACAACACGAAACGCTGGGGAATGTGAAGAAAGGCAAACTGTAGGCGGCTGTGGAAGAGTAAAAGGGGGAAAAAACACAACGGTGCAACTTCGACTGATTAGGAAAAACCATTTAGGGACTTTGTTGATTTGATTTCCCAATACATAGTTTTAGTGCATCCAACACATTTAATGTATCAAATGGACTGTTATAACCATTCCAAATGCAATTCACTGACTTTGTTCAGTACAGAAGTGTACTCATGCAGCTGGACAAAAACTGGACAAAAATGTCACAGATGGACGGCCAGCTTCCTGTAAACATTTTCATCAAAGATGACCCTTAACAAAACACTTGTTTCAAGGTCATGTCAAATTGACTGCAATGTTTCTTTTTGCCTCGTCTTAAGAATCGCTCTCAGCCAATGCGTCAGGTTGTTCCATCAGACACCTGCGCCTCCTTTGACGTTGTGTTTAGCAGTGCTCCCGTCTTCGAGTAAACACTCGCTCGGCGCAACAACTTTGGGGTCAGAGGGGGAGTTGAGCCAGCAAGATGGATGAAGTGAGGCCGGGGAGAGCGGGTGACTGGGGAGAAGGGACAGCTGCTTTTACCACTTCAGAGAGAAGACATTTAAGACCACATGGACATGTAAACTTGGGGGGATGACAGTGCAGGACTTTCAAAAACACTGCATAGAGAACCAGATCACACACGAACAAGAATGCAAGGAATGATGTCCAGAGTGAAAGTGGTGTGAGATATTGGGCAGGCAGGGGTGGTTGGTTTGTGTATTGCTCTGCTCAAAAGCACCTCAACATTTGTCAGGATGTGGGTTAGAATGGCTCTAGAAATTATTTGACATTTTTGATTGCCAAGCTAAAGTCCTTTGGAGAAGACGAAGATTAGCTTCTGTCGACGTAGTGAGAACTTCATTTACTTTTATTTGTTGCAAACATGAGCATATTCAAGGTAATTAGCCAATAACAATAGATTTGTTTTGAGACTGTCCTTCTGAGAGATAAGAAAAACAAGAAAACTGAGAACAAACTAACAAGAACAACTTGAAAAATGACCACTTAAGACTGACAGCCAGCTTGTCATGATCGCGAATGTTGGGAGCAGCCAGTCTTAATATAGCAACGGGCACCACGTTGAGCTATTTTAACTTGCGTGTACCTGGGTGGGACACGAGCAGTGGGCTGAGTTCTGCATGTGTGTTCTATCGGGACTGCACTCAAATCCATTTCACGAACTCGTGTCAAATCCAAAACATCCTGTGCTAACTTTACGCCTACGGGGAACCCCAGCTCAGCTAACGGTTAGCTCACAAACTAGCTGGAGGAAGCCACTGTTCGTTTTGCCATACGTTAAAATATTTTAATTCCACGGTAGGTCGAAAGTAATCGTAACGATAATCAAACCGTGTGTAACTTATTGTCAACTCTCCGACCAACTCCAGCTGTTCCTCTCAGGTTACTATCAGCTAGCAGCTGGTGGCTACTGCTAGCGTTAGCTTAGCCTCGCGTAGCACCAATAGCAGTTAGTTAGTTAGCCACTAGCCCCAGCAAAAGTCTTCCACCTCTCGCTCGCTCCAGGTCCAACCGCGCGAACCTTACCATGTCTGCGGCGTTCTCAGCTGTGCAAGGGAGGCACAATATCACCGGTGACTGTACGCCTTATATTCTTCGAATGGTTTGTCAAACTGCTCTTCTCGCTTTCTTGTTTTTTTTTTTTTTGCTGTCCCCCCGCGGAAGATGTTTTGTTCGCCTCTCCCTCAGTGAACCCAGCCCTGTCAGCGAAATTCACTTCCTCAACCGGTCTTACAGGAAGAAGAGGCTGCAGTCAGTAAACGGGCCTCGGTTGCGTGTCCGGGTCACTCAGGGCCTTCTCGGTTCCAACCAATCGCGACGAAGCAAGAAAGGCATTGCCAAGTATGGCAAGAGAGGAGTGGTGCACTTGGGCTGTGCGGTTACTTTCTCACACTGCATTGACAGTCTTCCTGTGGAGTCGAGACCTTTTTCACGATCCTTTTCAAGTCAGGACGTCAAAGATAGAATTTTATTCATTAATTTTTTGTTTGTTATTTTTTTTTAAAGCAAAACCCCCCTTTGAAGTTCATACATTACACGAATGCATCAATACAATTTTAAAAAGGCGTCAACAATATTTTCTATGACAGTTTTGGAGGTAGAATCAAAATGTGTCGTTCGTTTTTACACACTGCCATACAGTGTGAGGGGCCCTTTTATCTTTGTTCCCAATGTCAATTTCAAAACAGGCTTTATAGATTTGTTTTACTCTCAATGTGATTTTAGGTCTCGGGCCACTTTGGAGTTACTTTTGACAGTGAAACCACAAAAAAGGGCTAATCGCATTGTTACTTGTTACAAATTAATGGATTACTAGATTTGGAATAAATCAGGTCAACTAAAATAGTTCTTTTGATTACTGTTCAAGAAAGTCTAAACAGGGTATCGGATTATTGTAAAATCTAAATAATATTTATCACGCATGACAATTTGACATTTCAGTACACATTTCAGCAAGTTGACACATATGATTTGCTATCCACATAAAATGATATGGCGGTCCGGATCTGGCCCCCTGTGGAGTTTGACACCTGTGGTTTGGGCAGTCGATACCTTTTCACATACACAGCAAAAGCAATCAGAAAGTCTTGAATGTATTTACCAGATTATATACTCAGCCTTGTTTGGCGACAACCAGGAAAGGACGGGCTTACCTTTTGGTTGTCCTTGAAAGCTCCTAATAAAATGCAGTAAAGTCTCGTTATATCGATATTCTCGGGAGTCAAAGGCCAAGTTATTTATTTTTTAAACTCTCGCAATATATGGACTATTAGGGAACAAGAAACATCGCGGCGGAACTTGGACGGAAGTGGCAGGAACCGCAATGAAAACTGGTGATAGCACGTTTTAACAATTCACAAAACTGACTTTATTGTAAAAATATTTTGCATTTTACCTTTTGTGGAAATAATTATTAGTTGAGCGAAATGCCGAAATCATGAAATGACGCCCTTTTGTTGGACGTTGACTTGAGTACTGCGTGCGTGTTTGACTCTTAACTAAGGTCAATTTTACAGAAATTCAGAAATTCTCACGGCAGGTCGAAATAAAAAAATATGCACGTTGCAAATGTGTTGGCTTGCAAGACAACCCAATTCAGATGAAAGATCTAAAAGTAGCCAGGACTGACGTCATCCCACTTCATACAATACAATACCATGTCTGATCTGCCTTGAAATTGACATTTGAAGTAATGCCGGCGTTTCTTTTTTAAGGGAGAGAAAAACCGATTCACAAAATCCCCATGTTTCTGATGTCAGTTTAATTTGAAATGCATATTCTCTTAACAACCTTGCACCGTAAATGAGGTACATGTGCGTAATTTGCATCAGGTCCAGCATTGAAATGGGATTCTTCCTCCAGATGGTACTTGCTCCAAGTGTCCTCATGGAAAAGCACTGCGCAACAAACCTCAGTTGACACTGGATGTAATTAGAATCTAACTACAGTATACCTCATTCATTTGTACAAGGCTACAGTAAACCCTATACGGTCCAACCTTCACCTAAGTAGAATCACATGCATACTTCCTGTCCACTCGAGACAATAGCATCTGGCTTGTTGTTACCTTTAAAGGACAACCGACGGCCTCCGGACAAGTTGTGTCCATAATTTGTAAAATCACTTTCAAATGACTTCTACTGAGCGTATTTTACAAAGATTCCACGGTATATAGCTAGATTTTACGTTTTAAGACTCACGCTGAATATTCAGCGAGTCTTGTTTTCGAGTTGATGACGATGCCCTAAGTGACGTCACTGAAGGAACGCCCCTGACTGAGAAAGCGACACACAATGCATTTTGGGTACTCTGTTTGGTCTGAAAACTTCGTGTTGATAGCGAAATTTGAAGAAAAACACATAAATAACGCGATGGTGAATCATTGTGTGTTGCACAAAGATACTAGCTGACACAATTCCCAACAGACAAATCAGCCCATTTCCAACGGAGCTTGGGCGCCATCTTGTGCATTTTCTGTGACGCTACATTAGAGTCCTGACTGCTCGAAATGATACGAGAGGACTTCTTTAATCGATTGCAAACATGTATGCTTTCCTCTTCAGAACTATTTGAATTATATTCATAACTGGAGGAGTAACAAGAAAGCATCTTCTCCGAATCTGAAGCCATTGTTTTGATTTTAGAACAAGGCAAGACGTCCTGTCGTGACGTCACGAACAAGGGGGCGGGTCCTTCTGAAACTCGGCATCTCCGAGGTCATTTTGAAGTAGTTTTGGGACACTTTAATTTTTTATTGGTGTTCTTCATTTGGCTAAAAATATCAGCCTGTGTGTTTTGGGTATTTTAGATGCTATAAAAGGTTTTTCTGATGTCAGTTAGGAAACAAAAAAATGGTGTCGGTTGTGCTTTAAAGTACTACTTAGCACAAAGCATTGGCTTGAAGAGTGTACTGCTGTCTGTGATTGCCTCTGCGATGCAGGTCAGGGTCATGTTGATCGGTCTTTTATTTGACATTAGCAAGACCAATTTGTAAGAAAAGTTGTCAAGCGATACAGCTAAAACCCATGTATTTCTGTTGCGGGTCCAGGAAATATTTCATATGATATGATATGCATTGTGATAACGATACAAAAAATCTCAATGGCAAAATCAAGGCCCTGAAAGTGAGGAAAGTTCTGCTTTTACCACAGGTTTTCTGTTTATTTTGTTTTTATGAAATGTTGTTTCCTTGGACCTTTAATTATCAGTAATAATCATAGAACTTTGATCCTCTCCTCTTTCAACTAGAACTGCTTCATGTCATCACAAAGAGGGTACAGCAAGTCCTGAAGAATGAATGACTTTGTGTCTTTGTGTTGTCATTTGTTTTTTTTTTCCCAAGATGGCGGCGCGTGAACACGCAGCGGCTCCCCTCTCCCGGCAAATTGGCGTTTACATGTTTATTATGTTTGTTAAAGTAATTATAAGTGCCTTGCATGCTGGGTCCGAGAGGACAGTAATTTCATCTGTGCTGTATGTCACACATATTATCATATTTGACAATAAAGCTGACTTTGACTTTGAACTTGAGACAATTATACAGCAGTCACCATTATGTCTTATTATCTGAGTCTATGGAATTTACACACTGCTCCTCATGTGTCAACAAATGTCTTGAAAATTCTGAATATCTTTTCAGAATCAATATTTTTGATGGCTCTAAAAAGAGCATTGAATTACAGTAAAGTCTCGTTATATTGATATTCTCGGGAGTCGGAAAAAATATCGATATAACCGGACTATCGATAAATCCGATCGTGTGGCATGTACATTTTCTCCTTGCGTTCATAGAAATAGTATCGTAATAAGCAGTACTATCGATATAACTGATATCGATATAACGAGACTTTACTGTATTTTTAGTGAAGCAACATTTTTTAAAAAATAGCATTTTTCTCATCTCATCATCAATAAAAATGTGAATGTTCTTGTGTTCAATGAGGATTGATTAACAAGCTTACTTTTCATACTGAATTTACTCCATCTTGAATGCTGCATATATTAAAAAAATGAAGCATTCATAGTTTGTGGATGAGAGGGTTTTTATAAACTCCTTCTCAACTCTGGAACTACTCAAGGTCAAATCTCTTGGTTGTCCCGTTATTTTCATACTCATAAATGACGGCAAAAAACTAGTTTCACATCCGGCGAGGCTGAGACGGTAGAACAAGTGCAGTGTACCCTGGGACAAATGAAAAATGGTGAAATACTTAGACTGGCAAACAATCCACTTGACTCCGCATGACGCCACCATCGGCACAATAAAATTTGCTTCTTGCCGGGAGGAAAACATCTGCATTCTTTGAGCTCACTGGAGCAAACTGCCAGCTGCACGAAAGTGCTTCTCGTGTTCTGAGCAACTATGTAGCATATATGCCGTTGGTTAAGATGGCGCATGTTAGGTCATTTTCAAAAATATTGTCAGATGTGGCTAGCGTTATGGTAGCTTTGTAGTTCCACATGTTACGAAACACGGAATGTTTGTTTCGTAACGTCAGTTGTTTTTTTTTGTTGGTCCTTCTCCGGGAGTGGTTGCCTTGGATGTTAGTTCAACCGAATTTGCGCGGTGGAAAATGAAGATCTTATTGATGCAATTTTGTGAGGATAAACAAATGTCTAACAATAGGATACTGTGAACCTGGCGAGGATTTTCAGGCCAGCGGCTTGTATATTTTTTTGTTCTTAGAGCACAAATCTTTTCATTATAGCAAGACGAAAGCAAGCTGATTCAAAGGGACATGTTGAGTTGCTCTCATGTTTTCCAACGAGCATTTATATGAAAATCAGCACTTGGCACAAGAGCAAAGCCTACGCAAGCAAACATGGAGCCTTAAGTTGAGCAAAATATTTGTATGAAAAGGATGCACGTGGTCATGTTGATCTAGACTGATAATGAAGATGATTTTTTTTTTTTGTTTGACTTTTGTAAAGCTGTGTAATCGAAAACAGTCTAAGGGTTCTGGTTGAAGAACAGCTCTCATGCTACATAACGCTCTGAATCTAATTAAGAGGCGAGGTGGGCCAAAATTGCTCTTTTTTTGTATGTTTTCTGTGCTAGCTGAGCTACCATTGGGTGTACTTTCAGATCTGAGACAAAACATTCATGGTGATTTTTCTGCCTCCACCGTTTTAATGGCTACGCAGGGGACCAACACCTCAACGCTCTACTCCTTCACCTTCATTCATGTTCAGCCTTTTTGACCTGGCCTCCGCCTCAACTCCCACATACTCATTCTGCACCTATTTTAGTGTTTTCTGCTCACAATGTTGCCTTCCTGTTCATCACGAATAACATCTTGTCGTGTGAGTTTTCATTTGCGACAGAGCTCAAGACAAAGGGTGTCAAAGTCATTTTTTTTGCCCTGGGCCACATTGTAGTTGCGGTTTCCTGTCGAGGGCTGTTATGAATTTAGGGAAACCATTAGAATGTTTCATCTACTCCACATATTACATACAGAACGCACACCAAATTAATGAATAACTAGTTTTCAAATATGAAGTAAAAAAAATGACTTATTTTGGTTAAATGGGACAATTTGAAATTTTGGTTTGGACTTTAGCAAACATAATGGGATTTCACAAGTTTGATTTGCTTTGGTGGGCCCAATAAAATGATGTGGCGGGCCAGATTTGGACCCCGGGCCTTGACTTTGACACTAGTGCTCTAGACAAAGACCAACTTCATTTGCCCATGATATGCCTAAAAAATAGTTGTGACTTAAGTGTGATTTTTGTGATCACAGACCAAGTCAATTATGCTAATTATACCAATTCTAAGATCCACGCTTTCCGGTGTATGAGGCGCACCCCCAATGAATGTGTATTTCGAAACTTTTTTTTCCATATGTAAGGCACACCGAACTTTAAGGCGCACCTTCAATGAATGAAAAATGTTTTCCAAATATATAAAAATTTCCCAAATACAGTAAAGTCTCATTATATCGATCATTGATACAGGCAAGGAGAAAATTACATGCGCACAGGATATATCGAAGTCTGGCTACGATATAACGAGACTTTACTGTATAAGGCACACTCATTGTCAGGCGCGACAGGAGAAGCTCGCTACGAGGGGGGGGGGTAATGGAGGTGGTGGCTGCTGACATTTGTTGCGAGACCTGTTCAGGCTCAATATTACTTCACATATAAGGCGCACCTGCGTATAAGGCGCAGGGTCATCTTTTGATAAAAATTAAGGCTAGTGGGTGCGCCTTATACACCGGAAAATACAGCATTTTATTTGTTGGTTTTAATTCCAATGCTAATGCTCAATGGGTCTATTCAAAAAGATGTACAACTCCCAATCCGGTTATGCTTTTTAAGGCGTCTCTTCTGTATCCACTGCGCTCGATACTTTGTGACTGGATCGAACATAATCACGCCACCTCGGTGCTTGAGTCAAGTCCTTAAAGTTGAATTGTTTACGCCGCCTATTTTTCTTGTCTTTTTTTAGTCACTGGCCTGAGCGTGGGGATCGTCTTCTCTGTCCTTCTCTTTAAAGTCATCAGCAGTAAAGAGAACCAGGCTCTCCTAATTTGGCTGATGAATGACTGGTTTTGTTCTCCCTCGCGCAGGACGCACTTGGCTTGTCTCGGTTGGTGCAGGTTTGGATTTGGGCATGGGTTACTACTCCAACTGTCAAAATGACTTCGGGTCGTCATACTTGATCCATGGCCACGCGGTAAAGGTGAGCGTGAAGTGTTCGTATAGAGGGCTGTTGTCACATATGCAAACCTCAGGCTACACCATTTCTGTTTCCTCTCAGGACCAGCAGTGAAGGATTAAGGAGGATGCGGGAGGATTGACCACATATGCATCTGTTTCGTGTTGCTTTCCTAATGTGGCTCCACCACTTATGTCCACCGTTACCCTGCATGGGCCACTCGATGAATATTTAATAAAGTGAGTGAAGAGGGGTCTTCTGCATCGCTTTTCGTGTGTGCGTATGTGTTTTATCACCAATGAAATGCAGTTTGGGTGTGGGAGGTAATATGGTGTGTTAATGAGCTCTGAGACTTGTCCCCCTGCTGTTTTGGAATGAAGGCCAGGTTCAGCATCTGCAGCCCGGTTGGAGAGTGGGTGGAGGGAAAGAATTGTTTTGGAGGAATATCATGAAATAAAAGCAAAAAAATAAATAAATGTGTCCACTTGGGGGAACGCGAGGTGGTTTTGGGTAGGGTGTATTTACGGTTATGGATAAGAAGACATTTAGTCCAAACGTATGTATTTTTTTATATATACTGTAGACTAGAGAGAGACACACAGAAAGAGACAGATAGCTAGTTAGCATGCTTAATATCCTTAAGAGAAAGAGCGCTGACTAGTTAGCATGCTAGATTTCCTTGAGAGTGAGAGAGAGAGAGAGAGAGAGAGAGAGAGAGAGAGAGAGAGAGAGAGAGAGAGAGAGAGAGAGAGAGAGAGAGAGAGAGAGAGAGAGAGAGGTAAGACAGAGAAAAACAGACAGACAGACAATGATTCCTCTGAACTGCCCGGTAGTCAAGTGGTTAGGACGTCGACTTGACAGTGCGTAGGTACCGGGTTTAATTCCAGATCCAGCCTCCCTGTGTGGAGTTTGCATGTTCTCACCTGTGCTTGTGTGGGTTTTCTGTGAGTCCTCTGGTTTCCTCCCACATTCCAAAAACATTCTTGGCACGCTGATTGAACACTCCAAATTGTCCCTTGGTGCGAGTGCGACAGGGAATGGTTGTTTGTCTCTGTGTACCCTGCAACCGGTTCCGGGTGTCCCCCACCTATTGTCCGAAGACAGCTAGGATAGGCTCCATCACCATCCGTGACCTTAGTGAGGATAAATAAGTTCAGAATTACGACCACAACTCTAGTATTCATTGCGTAGAAAGTCGTTGGTGAAAAAAAAAATCATTATTCCTTTTAATGTACTGGGCGAGCAGATCTTTTCAATTTCTTCTTCTGTGGTATTGTTACCCTTTTACTCTTTGCTACCATTGGTCGTTCAGGGGTGTTACTACAAACTCAGAAGTGGCAACATTGTCAAAATTGCCTCGATAAAAACATGTAAAGAGGAAAATTCCCGGGCAATTTAGGAGCCTCATTGAACTCGTAATTGATTAATTACATTTTGAGTCACATCCCAATTCTTTACATATGCTTGACTTTGTATGAAGAAAAGGTCTGTATGCCACTTGCCAAAGCATCATGGGGTCGATGTGGCTTGCGTGATCACCGGCGGTGTGTGTGCGCTTCTCATCAAGATTGAGTGCATGTGCTCAGACCACTCCTGTGTTTGCACGCTTTTCCGATTGAAGAGGAAGAAGACGAAGAGCAAATGTTAGTGTGGACGTCAGTTGACGTTTAGCCCCCTGCTGCAGTAGAATCTGCGGAATGTAGAAGAAGGCCTTTTCTGGACTGGCGTGCGGGTATTATTGCTAACAGGTGAGTCCAACACGTTCTCAGAAGAAAACGGGTGCTTGAGCAAATGTTCGTTTGCCCTCTTCATCATGATTTTCACATTTGAAGCCCCCTACATTCCAGCAGAGAAAATAATGGCACTTTCAAAGGCTTAACCGCGGTGCTCGGGAAAAAACATGTCAGAGATTGAGCCTTTCGCTCATCCCTTCTTCATTGAAATATTTTTTTGTTAATTAAATGGAGAAGACTGCTCATGGACTCCAGCCAGGTTATACACCTGTGATGTGCAGGAAACTTGTGACAGGTAAGCCGAATGTGTAAAGCCAGGCCAACTTTTATATCAAATACGCGTGAGCCTTTACTTTCTTTTCTTTGCAAATCGTTAGCTGTTTGTGTAGTTGATCTCCATCGATCCACAGATTACACTGAGCAATGTTTCTTTTAATCTGTTGAAGTGGAGTTATATTCGTATCTGATTGGCCTTACCACTTAGAATTCCAGCAATTAGATGCGGTAAAATTGACCATTTTGTTAAAATTGGATCCATCTACATTCTACAACATAGCAAATTGTTTGTGTGGTCGCAATTCTGACTGTGTGACGTGAAATGCCTGCAATACTCAATAGTATAATCGAAAGCTAGCACTTGTGACCGGGAGAACACTTTCAATTGCATTTCGCTTTAAAAAAATGTTGTATTGTTAATGTCAATGCTTGTTTCATTTATTTCGTTTTTGTTTAAGAATAACTACGCACTTAAAGCTGTCTGACAGAACTGAATAAAAATCGCGTTGTCGTTGTGATTAGCAAGCGCTAACAAGGTTCGCTTTGAGTAGATGCTAAATCTCTCGGTGAAGACATCGGCTGCATTAACAGTGATGAAGTGCTGCCCTCTCAATAAATAAAATGAAATTTTATGCTTTTTAGACTGGGGATTCCAATAAATTGATAGCCCTTTACCTCTTCTTTTTTCCCATTTGTTGTCTACGCTTGAATTTTTTTTAAACTTACTGTGCTCATATTCTGTCAGGCTGGTTGTATCTTCTGTCATATGGAATATTTTAGTCGATGTTTCTCTACCATTTGCTTCTTCACCGAACTCATTGTGACATTTATTGTGGAAAAATTAATTTACACAGATCAAATCGTTTTGTATGACGTGTAATTTAATTAAATGATTTTGAATGTGGAAGTGTGCCCAATAAATCGTCCGGTGGGCGCCATCTAGTTTGCATATGTTTTAACTATTTTGGCTTTGATTGAAAATGGAAACGTGTGTGTATAAAACACATACCGGGTACATCACATGTTGCTTAGCGTGACTAATCCGTGTTATCTAGCCGAATCGCCACTTGATCTTCCTCGCCTCGCCTTTAATTTAAAGAGTACTTTTTTCAAACTGGACATTGAAGCCCCATTCGCAGCAGGACCTCCGTCCGCCTGCCTTCGAGCATTTTTTTCTCTTTCTTTTTCTTTTAACAACCACAGCTTGGAAAGAGCTTTTCACCGACCTTTAACGTGGGGCTTGACTCGGGTTAGAGGAGGAGGAAAGAAAGAAAGAAGGGGAGGTACGCGTCGAGCTGATGGAGCCTGACATGAGATATTAGCACACGGCCCGTCTTCTCAGCCTCCTCCTTCCTTCCTTCCTCGGACCCCGGACATGCCTATGGCGCTCTTGCTGCTGCCGGATGATGTGACCGATGAAATGACCTAGGAGACTCGGATGTACCACCATAGAGCAGGACACGCTCTTCATTTGCTTTAAATAACAACCAAAACATATTGTTGTTGTTGTTTTATTCCCGGGAGTCGGCTTTGACGTGCAGCTACGGTGAGCTAAGTGTTCGTTTTTTTTTTGTTCAAATTAGCAATGCAATGTCATCTTTATTTCACTAGTTATTCGGTGACATACAAAAATTAAATACCACAATAATCGAAGTAAAATTGAATCTCATAATTATATTTTATGATCTGACTATATTTGGTACATTTTGATATCACTGCAGTCGAACCTCAAGAGTCGAAGGAACTAAAAATCATAACTTGGAGTTGAAATCCCACGTGAGGTGTCATTAAATCTCGTGAGAGTTCAGGTCATTTGGCATTTCAGTTTTGGTCGTTTTTAAAAAAATAATTTGTAAAAATGCTTTAAATTCGCCTTCCCCCCACTTCTAAAGACACTATCGGTTATAGATATGTAATCTTAACCAAAGAACCAGAACCAAGTTTGACGAAAATAATCTGTCTGTGCAATAAAACGATCAATTACATCTCCAAATTAATTTCCCCAATCAGATGCGAATATAACTCCCATGTAACTGAATCCATTATGACTAATAACTACCCCAAAATGACCCAAGAAGCTTTCTAATTAAAAGTATACTGCATGTTTTTTATTGTGTTTTTTTTTTTTTCACAGCCGAAATGTCTCACTCAATTTTTAATTGAAACAAGTCCTAAAATCAAGTTACATTTTTGTGACTGTAAAATATGGCTTTCTTCATTTCAGCAGTTGTACTTTTAAAATCTAATCACATTACATTTGGTAAGTGTACTTTGGTATAATTTAAATTTCAAGTTGCATTTAGAACTTCTCAACTTTAGGTCCTATTTTTATAAAATAATTATGTACAATAGATGTGAACTGTTTTGTATTTTTCCTACCTATTGCCGGGAACATAGCATGCCTGGCAGTTTGCAATATATAAAAAAAATCCTCTGTTTTTAGAACACTCATTGGTATGTTTTTGTTATTTTATGGCATTTTCTTCCTGTCTCTTCAGGTTGAAGTTAACGTTACAGTCAAAAATGCCAATGTGTGTCCTAAAACAAAAAACATATTAACCTTCCAAAAATATTTAGGCAATTATGTTAGGTGGCCTATGATAGCTCCTGAATTTATATTCATGGTTGTGCATAATGTTATACATACTTTTTAAGAAAAAAACTTCTACCTGATTTTTTTAAATACACATCTCCATTATGCTATTGTAGATCGATATGCATTGTGTAAAAGGTTTGAGAACCAATGTCAATAGTCGTTTTATAAATGGCAGTTTGAAGCTGAAATTCCCTCGACTCGATATAGTTTCTTCTGGGAAATTTGTCAACTATTGTTGCTGAGCATATTGTGTTCACATTCAGATACCGCTGTAGATCTCACTGTCAAATATAGTTTTCCAAACTTTGGGCTGATAATTTTGTGTTTGATTTAAAGTCATGCTTGTTATGTCTTTTTCCTTATTAGTTGACACACACAATATATAGCATGTTCCCATTACAGTGTCAAACATGATCTATTTTTTTTTTGTATGTTGGTTTGGAAACGCCGTCAAGTCAACAATGTACATTTGTATATAACGCATATTTGTATTTGTTCATGTTTGGAGAGTACCAAAGAGAGTGCAACAGGAGAAACATGTTAAAACTGTAGCTTGTAAAAGACTTGACAGGCTGAGGCATTTTTTTAAGGGAGGTGAGGCTTTCCTTCTTCCAACTCTTGGACTTTTTTTTTTTTTAGGGACAATGGGAGTTGAGTCCACCCTCGTGTTCTCACTGGAGCTGATGATTTAGATCATCGTAGAGCGTGCCTGTGTTCGTTGTTGTACGTTACAAATAAGGCCAGGCAGCTTCGGAAAGTTAACGGCAGGTTTGTTTTTTTTGTGGTGAATAATATTACAGCGCAAGAGGTTGGTGTTTATTGGTGATACATTGCGGCGTTGTGCCCCTTTTAGGTGCAGTCATGTGGCAGACCATTCGTATTTTCTGCGCCCTGTTTGCATTGTATGCTGCGGCACCTCCCGCACACATCAACCGCCTGGCGCTGTTCCCTGACAAGAGCGCCTGGTGCGAGGCCAAGAACATCACGCAGATAGTCGGGCACACTGGATGTCAGCCTCGCTCAATTCAAAACAGGTCAGAATAAGCCCCCCCACCCTCCCCCCGGCGTCCTTTCTTGAATCTTTTATCTGCTAAACTGTATAAATCTACAAGATGATATTGATCATTTTGTAAAAGTCCCTTTAGGAAAACAAACAAAAACAATGATAAAAATAAAAATATCTCATGTTCATTTTTCTCATTTGATGGTTTTGCTTTATATTGCAAGCACACTCTCTTTTATTGTTACTCTGATTCCACGTATAAAACAGCTTCCAGCAAAAGCCAGGAAAATCCTATTGAAGAATCATTTGTAATGTGTTTGCTATTTACCACATGCTGTGACATTGTTGTATAAAAATGGTGGAGGCACCAAGTCCTTTTTAGGTAAAGGCTCCATACTAGGAACATTTTAATGTTCTCTGAAGTGTCTGACAAACGCCATTTGTGTGTCATTATAGAAAAGTTGCAACGGAAATGAAATTGTATCTCTAAGTGTCTTTGTAAATAGTACAGTGAGACCTCAACTTACAAACACCTCAACTTACAAACTTTTTGTCTTACAAACGTCAAATTTATGAAAATTAAACCTTATAATAAGCACAATTTTCATAATACACACCCACCACGGCTGGCGAAGTGATCTTCGGCGGAAGCACACGCCCGAACAGCACCAGAGGTTAAGTTACCAACAGTCCTTATGGAAGGTGACTCTCCTTCCATAAGCCATCAACGACCATCAAAAAGGTAAATAAAACTTTTTTACAGCACAGTTTATTTCTATAATTACATTCGTCATGTAATGCGCCTCTCTTTCCAAACAGCAATTCCCTTTGTCCTTCAACCTCCAACGCCATTCCATCAAGCCATAAATGACCATCACAAATGTAAATAAAGTGATTTTATGATACAATGCAGTGTATTTCTTTCATTACAATACAATAGCACATTTATTATACATCGAATAAGGTATGTTGTGTGTAGTTTTAAGGCTTATTTAGTTGAAAAGTATATTTTATGGAAACCCGGGAACGGATTATTCCCATTTTAATGGTTTCCTATGGGAATTTTTTTTTTAGATACACACTTTTCGCCTTACACACTCTGTCTGGGAACCAATTAAGTTTGTAAGTTGAGGTCTCACTGTATTTCAGAACATTTTGCCGGGAATTAATTTCAATAGGAACAGATTGTACGATGTCACTACTGCAGTAATATTTTAGTAAACAGTTTCGTCCATTTTGCCTGTGCTGGATTTCAGTGAGGCAAAAGTGGGGCAAAAAAAAAAACATGAGGTGGATCATGGAGCGCAATGCTACTCAGGCTTATGAACAAGGTCGCGGGCAGTTTCTGGAGCCTATTCCAGCTGACTTCACACGGAAGGAAGACAACACAGCAGAGCACATATAGAGACCAACGACCATCCACAACCACATTCACACCATCACATTTGTTTCTTTCTTGTCCCACTTGGATGTGTGGATCTGAATACAACGGACGACCACGGCCTGTGTCTTCTTTGCAGAGCTTGCCTAGGCCAGTGTTTCAGCTACAGCGTTCCCAACACGTTCCCACAGTCAACGGAGTCTCTGGTGCACTGTGACTCCTGCATGCCTGCTCAGACTCAGTGGGAAGTGGTAAGAATTATTGCTTGTGTTTTGGCTCACGTAGCAAACTGACTTTGGGCCCTCTCACCCAAAAACACGGCTTCCAGACGAGCATGCTCAGGACTCACCAAAATCCAAACAAACATGGCGCATTCATTTCAATGCTTGTTGACAATGTAAATCCGCATTCTACACTCGTCGACGGTTCGTTGTACCACCGTGACAGGAATCCGGTCTTCCCACAACAAAGACTTTGGGGTAAAAAGCACTTTGGAAGGCTCTTTTTTAGACTAGACGGACGGGGTGGGTGTCAGGTGAGGTTATACCTCTTGTTGCAGAGGAAAATATTGAAGCTCTTACCAAGAACAGTCGTTACATGATGGCTGTACTGAATTTGTGTGTGTGTGTGTGTGTGTGTGTGTGTGTGTAGTGTGTGTGTTTGAGAGAGAGAGAGAGGGAGAGCGAAAGAGCGAGGGACAGAGACAAACTGAGAGAGAGAGAGGGAGAGAGAGTTGATGAGCGAGGGTTAGAGAGAAAGAGAGAGACAATCATATATATATATATATATATATATATATAGAGAGAGAGAGAGAGAGAGAGATGGTGAGCGAGAGTTAGAGAGAGAGGGAGACAAAGAGAGATGGTGAGAGAGAGACAGAAAGAGCAAAAGAGCGAGGGAGAGAGACAAACTAAGAGAGAGAGTTGATGAGCGAGAGTTAGAGAGAGGGAGACAAAGAGAGAGATGGTGAGAGAGAGACAGAAAGAGACAGGGATAGCAAAAGAGCAAGGGACAGAGAAAACTAAGAGAGAGAGAGAGAGAGAGAGAGAGAGAGAGAGTGTGAGTGAGCGAGTTGATGAGCGAGAGTTAGAGAGAGGGAGACAGAGAAAGAGAGAGATGGCGAGAGAGAGACAGAAAAGAGAGAGTGGGCAAGAGAGAGCGAGCGAGAGAGAGACTGAGAGAGAGAGAGAGAGAGAGAGAGAGAGAGAGAGAGAGAGAGCGACAGAGAAAGGGAGAGAGAGCGAGAGATGGAGCGAGAGAGTGGGTGAGAGAGAGAGAGTGGGCGAGCGAGAGTTAAAGAGAGAGCCAGAGAGAGAGACAACAAGAGAGACTGACAGAGAGAGAGAAAGAGGGGGAAGATAGAGAGAGCAACTGACAGCCAGACAGAGAGAGATTGACAGAGAGAGAGAGACGGGCGAGAAAGAGCAAGTGGGCGAGCAAGAGAGAGAGAGAGAGAGAGAGAGAGAGAGAGAGAGAGAGAGAGAGAGAGAGAGAGAGAGAGAGAGAGAGAGAGAGAGAGAGAGAGAGAAGCAAGTGAGTCCAAGTTCAGTCACTTTTAATTATCGTCAATTGGGTGTTTTTTTTTTGCGGTTCTGATTATTGTTGCATGACTTTAACTGGAGCTGGAAATAACAAAAGCAGATCCCCTTGAAAGGGGATAGCACTCACAGTTGCCTTGGTCCTCGGACGACATTTTGATGAAAGTGCTGAGTGATCATTTTCAATGCGCAATGCAAACAGTGAGGAGGACGTTGTGTGAGGTCTGCTGCGCCAGTTGGGTTTATGAAATATCCAGAGTGGAATCTTCCGATTTGAAACCGACCGAAAAGTCGTACTGTAGGCTTCCATTAAAATGTTTGACAAATCTATGTTGTGAATGTCAAACAGAAAATGGAGTAAAAACAACCATGCAGAATAAGTCAATTGAGTGCCTGCCTTTTCTAGCAGTGCCTGTATTTTGTTTTTCTACTTCTTCTTTCCTTTCCTTTCCTTTCCTCTTCCTTTCATAACTTTGCTGCTCTGAGATGTAAATTTCTCTACTGCGAGACTAATAAAGGTAAATCCAATCCAATTGAATAAGAAAGAAAACAAAATGAAAAAAAGGGATTTCTTTGGGCCCTACTCATGGTGGAGGCAATTATGAACAGTTCCATCGAGACAGCAGCGGAGAAGCTTTCAGGAAAAGCCTACTAGAACACCTGAAATGCTTTTGGGTCTCCTCACAGGCACTTAAATATTAAAATAGTCCATGTGTGCTGACTCTCATTTCAGTTTAAATGTGTTCGATTAATTCTGAGATATTATCAAAGTGATTATTGTTTCTATTATGACAGTTCTGAGAGGGTGTGCACACTTATGCAAACTCACAATTTCAGTAGTTTATGTTCACGTCTGCGTTTACGTCTGCACAGGTGACTCTCGAGTGCCCAGGGAATGAAGAAACTCCCCACGTCGACAAGCTAGTGGAGAGGATCTTCCACTGCAGCTGCCAGTCTTGCGGCAAAGAAGGCGCCCAGGAGGGTGCCATGATGCAGCTGCATACGGCAGACAACAGCCTGGACCCCCCATCGTTAATTGACACAGCGAGCGCGACTCACTCTCATCCGCCGCTTCATTCGGGTGCACACTCGAAGCCAAGCCACACGCACGCAAGTCATCATCCTCTTCCACGCATGTCAGATGTAGGGTAGCTTTGACCCATCCTGACCCCCCAACCTTCCCCACTTTGCATTCTTCTTCATGGGTAGTCTTACAGAAGCACTTTGAAGCTATGGATTCACTTTGTGTTAAAAGCTGCAACTGCATTCCTATATTTCTTGTATCCATAGTTCATTAAACACAAGATTATATTTGCGCTTCTTTTGTTTGCTAATAAGAAATATTTGCATCCAGACCCAACCATAATCTGTTCATGAACTGTGGTAACTACTTTTTACCTGTATTGGATTCAATAAATTCGATTGTTGCAATAGCTAGACTTTTTTTTTTAACTCAATATCCCGATACCAAGTCCAATACTTCTGCAATTAATTTTTGTTTCAGCTTTGCTGTTTAGTAAAAAGTTAAAGGTCAAATAAATGAAATGGCTACCCATTTCATTTATTTGTTTTGTTTTGGGGCTTTTAACTTCCGAGGAACATAACAGAACACTCTAAAATGTGCTAATTGTGTGAGTGTAAGTGGCAGGGGGCGCTCACGCAGAATGAGCAAACAGACAGGTCATTAGTAGATAAGGAAAGGAATAAAATAAAATGAGCCTGTCAGAAAACACTTGTCACGATTTGTGAGGTGGTGATGGTGGTGGACCCCAAAAAAGTAGGAAAGAGGGAGCAGCAGGGTGTATTAGAGAAAATTGTATTAAAATAAAGTCAGCAGGAACAAAATCTAAAACGTCAAAGTCATCAGAACATAAAAGTCCAAAGTATCAAACAAAACCATGAGTGACAGGGTGAAACAAACAATGACACAACACTGATTGGTCGTGCAGGGAGTCCATTTAACTGCCACTGATTAAAATGACCAACACATGGGCAGCTGCAGGCGGGGCTGACAGTGCCACCCATTGGTCGCCAACCGGCACGTGACAAATCACTGCAGATGGATGAATCTTGATTTTGCACAGATTGTGTTGCAATGCGTTAGTGTCGTAAATGCAATTTTAGTCTGTGTTTAGCGTGGAGGCCATTTTGAAATGGGCTTTTAAAATAAACCATTTTATTATTGGTAGCATCGATCTTCAACATGATATTTCTGAAACAAGCAGCACACACTGACAAAACTGAAATGTGTTCTCGATTTTTGTGAAAGTGTCCTTGATTTATTATTATTATTATTATTATTATTATTATTATTTGTTATTGTTATTATTATTATTATGCACACCTGTGGACCGCCTCATTCCAACCATGCCAATGAAGTGCCACTAGGTGACAGTATGGCTCTGTAAACACTTCCCCGTCCCCTTTCCATTGGCGTCTGTGGTCCATCGCCAAAAGCTAGCTAATTTTACTCTGTTGTAAATTTTGTGACACGGTCATCAATTATCCTGGCAGATTTGATCAAAAGTGATTCATCCAGTATGCAAAACAAAATGTAGTGGGAAATGCCAAAAAAGGCGTTATGAATAACACCTGGCAGTGTTGTTATGCTTTGAGCAGATAAAAATAAAATAAAATCATGCATCAACACATACATTTGTTCCAGACTCGCTGCCATATACAGTGAGACCGCAACTTCCAAACACCTTATCTTACAAACTTTTCGTCTTACAAACGTCAAATTTATGAAAATTAAACCTATAATAAGCACTATTTTTATAATACACACCCACCACGGCTGGCGGAGTGATCTTCGG
Organism: Hippocampus bargibanti; assembly: GCF_051943395.1. NCBI lineage: Eukaryota > Metazoa > Chordata > Actinopteri > Syngnathiformes > Syngnathidae > Hippocampus > Hippocampus bargibanti. The sequence continues at coordinate 5,561,558 of NC_142745.1, read as the reverse complement.
CGGAAGCACACGACCGAACAGCACCAGAGGTTAAGTTACCAACAGTCCTTATGGAAGGTGACTCTCCTTCCATAAGCCATCAACGACCATCAAACAGGTAAATAAAACTATTTTACAGCACAGTTTATTTCTTTAATTCTCATGTAATGCGCCTCTTTCCAAACAGCAATTCCCTTTGACCTTCGACCTCCAATGCCATTCCATCAAACCATAAATGTAAATAAAGTGATTTTATGATACAATGCAGTGTATTTCTTTCATTACAATACAATAGCACATTTATTATACATAGAATAAGGTATGTTGTGTGTAGTTTTAAGGCTTATTTAGTTGAAAAGTATATTTTATGGAAACCCGGGAACGGATTATTCCCATTTTAATGGTTTCCTATGGGAATTTTTTTTAAGATACACACTTTTCACCTTATAACATATGAAAATGTTCCATGTATAGCTCACCTCACACACCAGTTCGACATAATATTCTTCAAACCAGGCACACCAGATGGTGGCCAGAATGATCGCCTCATCTTTGCTCAAAGAACTCAATCAGTCCCCGTCATCTATTCCCGGATCTTCTCTTCCATTTCTCGTCAATTCTGTTCCGTTATCGTTTCCCTGTTTCCTTTTTTTCCCCCCAATGTAATTCCATTTGAATGGCAACAGAACGACCGGCGGGGGGGGGAATCTGTACTGCACGACAAATTGATCTGCTCCTTATCTCACGGCCACAAAGCCGTCAGACATCGACGCTCACGTCACAGGTTATTGTATCAAAACGGGTAGGCAAGGCATGACATTGTGTGCTTCCGTATGGTATTAACTACATTGTGGTGACTGTAATCCTTGCGAGATCGCTTTTCTTTGGTAAAACTATGCAGTCATGTCAGTCAAGGAACAATCTGGAATAAGGATGATCTTGTTCATGTCACTCTTTTTAATTTAACTCAGAAATTAAACATTTTAGTCAAAAAAGAGACATGGGAAATACAATACATATTGATTTATATAGTGCTTTAACAACGGCTGAAGCTGTAACAAAGCACTTAACATGGACAGCTATTCTATACAGGAAATAAAGCAGTCATAAAGATAGTAGAAATCACCAGGGCGTGAAACAAAGATCAAGTTGGAATCATGCTGAGTCAAATGCCAAAGAGTACAAATGAGTTTTGAGACGGGTTTTAAAATTGGGCAGCGAGAGGGATTGCCGAATGTTCAGTGGCAGGTCATTCCAGAGAAGGAGGAGCGAGGCCATTTCAAGATTTGGAAGCAAATAAGATCTTGAAAAGTACTGTAAAATGTACAAAGAGCCAGTGAAGGGATGCCAGAGTAGGTGTTATGTGCTCCCTCTTACGAGTACCAGTTGATGGGTTAAAAGTGATCGTTTGACCTGGTTCGTGGCTCTTCATATAGGTGTTAGAAGTGGGATGGTAAAATCAGTAGGAATATAGCGAATTGCTCCAACACCAGTCAATAGGTGAGCAGCAGCATTCTGGACCAGCTGGAGACGCTTCATGGAGGATTGTCTGACTCAATAGTAAAGCGCATTACAGTCATCGAGCCGAGATGTAACAAAGGCATGAATTACTGCTCCAAGGTGCTCATGAGAAAGGAGAGGGTATATTTTGACAAGCCGCATGAAATGAAAGAAGCTCGATTTAACAACAGCACCAATTTGTTGGTCAAGTTTAAAGTCACTGTGCAGTTTAACACCAATTTTGAGACTGTTGACTGTACATGTATGAGATGTACATGGGCCACTGGAACCAAACAGGATCAGTTCTTTCTTCTTTTCATTGAAGTTCAAGACATTTTGCGCCTTCCACGTTTTAATTTCCTCCAGACGGATTCTAAAGTACATTAACTCATCCTTTTACACGGAATCACCTTCCACAACATCATTAGTGCCAATGTCACTCGGAATTCTTTGTCTCATCTTGAAAGGGAGAACCCAAACTCATTCCAGATGCTCCTATGAGTAATTTTGTCCTTTCTTACACTTGAAAGGTGAGAACGTAAATCGACCAGTAAATTGAGCTGGAATTATCCATCCGCCAATTTTTATGGTTGATCCTTAACCCCATGCACCAGAGGAAGGATCATCCAATTAGGATCCGAGAAAAAAAAGGGGGTTCTATCGTCGGTATGGCAAATGTCTTTTCATCCGATATAGACAACGCCACAACTGTCCACTGATGATCTTGGAATCTACGTTTGAGCAGACATTGCCAACTTGCGTAATTCTCAAATATTCTTTGCCCTTTCTCATTGCTCTTTAATGATCCTTAAAATGTCATCATGTGTAGACAAGCAAATCTACAAATCTCACTTAACGGGCACTTTAAGTCATAATTCCCTCCATTCGTGCAGGCTATGCCTCATGGATTTTCTTTTAAAGTAGATGACATCTGACCTCTTTTGTAAGAAAAAAAATAACAGGATCCAGAAGTATTTCCCAACTACAAAGCCACGGCAAATTTTCTATTTATTTCAAAAGTTGTCACCGCAAAAGTACCTCTTTGAACAGTTTCCGCTGAGAGCCCACAGCACGGGAACCGCACTGGTCAGGGTGACAAATGACCTGCTTATGGCGGCAGATGCTGGTTCTTTATCATTATCCCCCTCCAACTCCCCCGAAACGCCAAATTGGTCCATCAAGTGCTTGCACCAACCGCACCAGTTGACTAGCACATTTGACCTGCTCTCCTCAAGTCCCAAAGACCAATCAAGATATTGTCTGATTGTATCTTTAGCTCCACTGCTACTTGCCAGAGGAACATTCCCCTCGACATTCCCCTCTGCCCACGTCATAAAGGAACTCAAAACTTACATTTTTATAAAAAAAAAAACGTCCGTCAAAAGCGGCTTTTGCCTCGAAACCAGAAGTCAGTTCAAATAAAATTGAATTAACTTAAAGCCTCAGCCCTCAAGTTGTAAAACAGTCACCAGACTGATAAATTCCTCATTCCCACACCCTCTACAGAACATTCCAGACGCACTTCAGCATAAAGGTTTTGTCTCAAAAAACTTTACGCCAAAATGGGTGGGCAAAGGTAAAAAAACGTGATTTATTATGACATGAATGCATATTAGCAAATCTTTGCAGCTCTAAGAAAAAAAAGAAGTGACTTAACTGCGACTGGCGTGTTCAGTTGGTGGTTTTGTTTCGCTTGAATCAGACCTTCAAGTTATCCATCCATCCATCCATTTTCCAGACCTCTTTATCATCATTAGGGTCGCAGGGGGTGCTGGAGCCTATCACAGCCATCTTCGGGCACTAGGCAGGGGACTGCCTGAATTGCTTGCCAGCCAATTGCAGGGCTCAAAGAGAGAAACAATCATCCACGCTCACACTCACAGTGAGGGACACTTTGGAGGGTTCAATCAACCTGCCATGCATGTTTTTTTAGAATGTGGGAGGAAACCGGAGGACCTGGAGAAAACCCATGCGGGCCAGGGGAGAACATGCAAACTCCCGGGTCTTGAACTCACGACCTCTGCACTGTGAAGTCAGCGTGCTAACCACTCAACTACCGGGCTGCCTACCTTCAAGTTAAAGAGAAAAAAAATACAAACACCATGACAACCCTAAAATAATGGGGAAAAACTACTTATAATACAACAAATACAAGTCTTCATCCATACCGACACCAAGGATGTATATTTCTGTATGTAAAAAAAAAAAGCTAATTTTACCACTGAATCTGTCACGTTCTGGTTGGCGACCAAGGGGTGGTGCTGGTCGTCCCGGTTCTGGTTGGCGACCAACCAGAATGTGGTACGTTCCAATCAGTGGCAGATAAAAGGACTCCCGGCACGATCATTGGTTGTCGGGTCATTGCATTGTGTAGTGTGTATGTGTTTTCTGCACCCTGTCAGGTTTGTTTCATCTTGGCAGATTTTACTCATGTTTTTTTTTTGATACTTTGTATTTTTCTGTTCGAATGACTTTGATGTTTTAGATTTTGTTCCTGCTGACTTTATGTTAATACAATTTCTCAAATACAACCTGATGCTCCCTCCTGCCTGCTTATTTTGGGATCCACAACCATCACCGCCTCGTAAACCGTGACAGAATCTTTATCCATACAAAACAATTAGTTAATCTCTTCAAAACGTAACCAAGCATGCTTTTAGTTACGCAAATCAGAGTCCAGGTGATTCAATGTGGGTGGATGTATGGGGATCTTTAGATTGATTGATTGATTGATTGATTGATTTTTAAAGCACTCTATTTACTTGGTGATCCAGAAGTATCCGTGTACGTACATTGGAAACACACCAGCTTGAGCTATCTTGGTGTGATTCTGTAAAACTGAATGCAGTACATGACATACACTGAGGGTTTTTTTGGTGCATCAGTTGTAACAGAGCATTAAGCCCCCCCACAGTCATTATGTCAACCAATTGCAGTCACATAAATGCTCAGATAAGCAAACAAGCGAAAATAAGAAAAACAAAAAGAGAAGAAACCGCGTTCAGATAAAATGAAATGATTATATAAATCGCAAATAATTGAAAACGGAATTTGCCATGAAATTAATTATCCATGTGGGGGGTTATAGAGCATACGGGCGAGCGAGTGTGAGTGTGTGCTCGCGCACGCAAGCTCAAGTCGCGCGCCCTAAGTGTCTGCCTCTCTCTCTGCGTCGCCCAAACTCGCAGCTGATTTTTCTCCAGCCCATCATTTGAAAAACTGTCACTCCGAGTCGTCTTGTTTGTTCTTCTCACGGTGAAAAAGCAGCAGCATCCTCAGAATTTCAGTAGAACCGAATTGGAACGCACTTGCAGGTAAGCAGTATTGACGACTTCATAACACGCGCAAATTATTGTTGATATTGTGAGAGGAAGTGTCACTCACGGATTCGAAAGTGGATAATAATTAAAAACTAGGTTACGCATGAATGCTTTAATGATCGTTTAATCTCTGCACGTTTTAGATTCAATTGGATTGCCTGTGCCAGTGTTCAAGTTAAAAGCGACAAAGGATTGATCAGTAGGATGGGCGTGCCTGTGCAAATAAAAAAAATGATAGGATCCTCATTTGCATTTTGTCAGATGATTTTCAGACTTTTCATCAATAAGATCTGAAGGGGCACGTAGGTCCCCCCCCCCCAACATGCACACACATGGGGCTTGTGCATATGTGTAGCCCCCTCTCACTCCTCTATGTAACTAAATCATCCTTTCAGGATGTGTGGCACAGATGATGACCTGGATGATGGCGGTTTAGTCGATGAAGATAAGGAAGAAGACGTGTGGCTGGGCGAACGAGTAACGATGCTACCCCCTCCCGTGGCCCGTAGCGGGGGTTCGGCTTGGGGTACCCGCAGGAGCAGGTCGGGTTGCGTTATCTGTGGAGCAGCTCTGGTCCTGTGGAACTTGTGTGTGATCCTGGCTGGTGCTGTGCTCCTGACGCTGGTCTTCTCCTTGGTGTTGCTGCCAGCAGTAGTGCTACTCTACGCTGGATTCCTGTGCCATTCCAGAGTGAGTTGAGTGCAGCACACAATCAAAAACATTGAGTTACTCCAGAAACTCATCTCTGCGGCAGTCTTATTCTTTTTTATAACTTTTCAGCATCCAACGCGTTTCTGCCCCGCTCCCCAAAAAATATACAGGTAATATAATAGTTTACACCAGGGGTGTCAAACATACGGCCCGCAGGCCGGAACCGGCCCCCAAAGGAGGTTTAATCAGGCCCGCAGGATTTTAAAAGTGGGAAAAATGCACAAACGATATGGAATTCATATTTTTGATGAGGTGCGATTCAAGGATTGTCCACTAAAGGGCGGGGTGGTACTGTTACAAATATCAGGAACAAAAACAACGGTTTGAAAATTCCTTTCCTTATAAATATCATTTCATTTTAAAGTGCATTAATATGTTTTTAGATACCAATTTATTGTTAAAGTTTTGTGCCGTTGTAGACTCATTGGGATCGGTTGCGATGCATATACAGTGGGACCTTGTTTTTTTTAACTTAATTGGTTCCCAGACAGTGTGTAAGGCGAAAAGTGTGTATCCCAAAAATTAATTTCCCATAGGAAACCATTAAAATGAGAATAATCCGTTCCCAGGTCCCCATAAAACATAATTTTCTACTTTCTAATTTTCTAAGCCTTAAAACTACATAAAATATACCTTATTTTATGTATAATAAGTGGGCTATCGTATTATGATTAAAGAAATAAACTGTACTGTACAATAAAGTCATTTTATTTGCCTTTGTGATGGTCATTAATGGCTTGATGGAATGGAGTGGCCGGTTTCCTCAGCATTAAACACTTGATGAGGAACATAGGCTTCTTTCACCATCTTGAGGAATGATCCCTTGTAGGTGCTTACTCTGTGATAATTGTATCTAGTTCTTCATCAATTATGATTTTTTAGCTGGGTTGATAGCTTTTTGCATCAAGTGTACAGGTGACTTGTGCGGCTTATTTGTGGAGCCTGATTGATGGGATATTTTAACCTTCCAGTCTACACTCTGCTTTTGACCTATCAAAGTTGAAATGGGTCCAAATTTCACTGTTTTCTATCCATTTTCTCACAATTTCACTTTTGTTTGTTTTCTGTAATCTCCATTTTGTGTGTGTGTTTTCAAAACTAATGAAATACGTAATATTTTGGTTATTTATAGCATGTATGGTATAATTTTAATAGTCCGGCCTACCGAGGTCGTCTACCGACATCTACCGAGGTCATACGTAGCCCAGGATGTGAAATGAGTTTGACACCCCTGGTCTACACAGTATATTATTGGTCACATTTGCTTGCTAAGCCATTGTCTTTCTTCACAGAGGATAAAGAATATGTGCTTTTGAGAGTTGATGTCTGTGTCTCCAGGTGTTTTTTTTACAATATATCAATGGACACTACGGGCTCTATTTTTATAGAATGGCTCGTGTTTGTAGGTGAGTTTGGGAATTTCATTGCTCCGTTTGTCTTCGAAGATCTTCCATCTCTTTTTCACAAAAGCTTCATTGGTCCACGCAACAAGCCCTGGTTACGACAGACCAAGCTGGGTTGGTATGGAAAAAACTCAACTATTTATCATTCTTTTAGGATGCAAACCACCATTATTAAGATGCTTGGCAGAAAGGCCCCTGGCGATCAATAAGTCGCTGGGTGTAAAATCCTTCATTAATATTCCATTGAGTTGTGTAAAAGGTAGAAAGCCACTTTTTCAGTCATGAGGGAAGGTGTTTCTGTTTTTGTGCCGTTCACAAATTTTGTGAACGTCTGTCCTAATCCTGCCCTGGATTAATGATAATATCCACAAGCACGTTTGGAAATTTGGTTCATCTCTCTTTTGCAGTAAGTATATTCAGCATTAAATGAGCTAAAGCAGGTCTAAGTTGTGGTGCAAGAGGTGGAATTTGATTTTTGGGGATTTGGTCAAAGTGCAGGCAGATAAATTCTGAGCTGCGTGGATGTCATCATATTTCATTCATACCTATGTCAACTGCGCACATCATACAAATTCATTATTAACATCTTTATGATACGTATTTCAAAAATCTAAAATAATACAGAAACCAATGGGAAAAGAATTTGTATTTTCACAAGTGTCCTTTTCTTAAATGAAATTCTCCAATTGAGGGGAAAACTCAAACTACCATATTTTGGGAAGAGTGGGTCATCCTGACATATGAAACAAACACAATAGACTGGGGAGTGTTTTGCTTTTCATACTCTTGATGACAGTCAGACAGTTTTGGATGGTTCTACTTTCTCCAGCGAGTCCACCAGTAGAATAGGCAATTCACTGCCAGATGATGTGCAAAAATGCGTCCACTCCAGTGCCAGGGTTTTTGTCATTGTCACTCAAATTTCAGGACCACAGAATATTGAGTTTTAGGACTACATAAACATTCAATTCAGTGTAAGAAACCGTAGACTCTCTTCTTTCATCGGATAAAAAGAGTTAATTCCTAAGTTATATGGGTCTGCAGTTATATGAGCTTGAAATGGGGGTGGCTTTACAAAAGGCAAATGCTGCCCCCTCGTGGGAGGGAAAAACATTGCTAGAGGTCTGACCGCAACTTGATTCGCAACCCCTCACAAAACAAAACTCGAATAAATTAAATAAAATAATCAATTAAATAAGTTAATTGAAATACCATAGGCGATTCGTTATTTCTATGGCATTGACAAACACCTCACGAAATTGCAAGTTGATAATTTTAAAGCTTTTTCTTTGATATTAAACGACTCATTGCATTACAAGCAAACACTGTAAGCACCCACAACGGACGGACAAGGTATGAAACATGCCGTACCCTGAAGGACTGACAGATTTAATTCTTCGTGTTCTTGTGAATATCTACAGTGAATTTCATTGCATAAGCCAACACCGGCCAACATGCAACCATTGCAGATATTATATATCGCAACCGCATGGCAGTGTGGACAATGAACGCAAGCAAGGCAATAAAATATTCTGATCAAAATTCTCAAGTGAATGCAAAAGAATGACGGCGCAAGCCGGAATCAATCACACTTTTGGAATGTCAACCCGTCTGGCAAAGGAAGCAATAATGACTGTAGAATCGATTGCACTGCAAATGGGTGTCTGAAGGGCAGCGCTGTGTCTGGCTCACATATCCGAGGTGGATTTAAGAGTGTCTTGTTGCCACTTTCCAAAAAAAGTTGCGCTTCAGCTTCATTGAACACTAAATCAGGGGCTCCGAACTGGCCTGACTTCTCATAATCATTCCATATGGACATGCCGCAGCGCAAATCAAGAAAATACAGTATTTCAACATTCCGACGTTGTGAGAACACGTTACAGTTTGAACCTGACATTACAAAATTTCACAGTTTTACCGTGAAGCAAAAACAATGAAAAGAGTGTGAAGAAAGGGGGAAAATATGATCTTTCAGAGCGGACAGAAAAATGTACATACAGTAAAGTCTCGTTATATCGATATTCAAGGGAGTCCGAAAAAATATCGATATAACCGGGACTATCGATATATCCGACCCTGTTTGCATGTAATTTTCTCCGTACGTGCATAGAATTAGTATCGATATAACCGGGACTATCGATATATCCGATATCGATATAACGAGACTTTACTGTATTACTAAATGTAACATTTTCAAAAGATAAGAAAACTAGAGTTTTTTAACTCATTCACTGCCATCCCCGAATTTATTCGGGAATTGAAGAAAAAGCGTGACGTAGAGCGCCATTCCCGAATTTGTTTGGGTTTTGGTTTTCCTAGGGTGTGGGGGGGGGCGTCAATAAAGCGTTGGTCAGCCCTCTGGCAATGTTTTCCCCTCCCACAAGGGGGCAGCATTTGCCTTTTGTATAGCCACCCTCATTTCAAGCTCAGATAACTACAGACCCATATAACTTAGGAATTAACTCTTTTTTTCCGATGAAAGAAGAGAGTATGGTTTTTTACACTGAATCGAATTTTTATGTAGTCCTAAAACTCAAGATTCTGTGGGTCCTGTAATTTGAGTGAAAATGACAAAAACCCTGGCACAGGAGTGGACACATTTTTTTGCACATTGTCTGGCAAAGTTCATTAACATTCGTGAAATAAAATACCAATTAAAGGACAAATCAACCCCCAAAATTCTTTTCAAGAAATGTTCTATGCAGCCCCACGAGTATAGACACGACATTCTGATTAATATTGTGGCATGGAGTATGACTGAAGCAGTAAAATCCACTTGCTTTTGCCCATCTCAAGGGGCGGCCATTTTTGCCAGTTGCCGTCCACTGAAAATGACATCACAGTCGCTCACTGCTCTTGTAACGACCAATCATGACTCAGCTTCAAAAAACACGTAAACATAATTTTTGCTGACTGACAATTCCTTGATTGTGGGATGCTGTGTGCATGTTGCTCGTCTGTAATAGGTTGCATGTGACATACTAAATGCTGGATTGACAGGTCCAATCAGGCGGAAATTTGTTTGTGCAGGTGGACCTCCCCATAACCGGAATTGATTGACAGCTCAGAGAGTTGGTGTCAACTCTGAGAGACTTGTTTTCTCACACTTGACTGCTCACACGACATCCCCCATATATAAACACCAATTCACCCACTTTACACCAATTCACCCACAAAATCAAAAAGTCGCGGCTCTCGGGTCATACATGGAACTTTCATCTATCTGCTGTGACAATATATATATATATATATATATATATATATATATATATATATATATATATATATATATATATATATATATATATATACACACACACACACACACACACACACACACACACACACACACACACACACACACACACACACACACACACACACACACACACACACACACAGTATATATTCAGTATTTAATTAGTAAAAACAATTTCTAACTTGTAACATTAACGTACAACTTCTTACACTTTTGTTTAGGTTCTAAATATGGGCATTTAGGTTGGCAACGGTTAGCATAATAACCTCACATTGCAGAGGTATTGGGTTCAATCCCGGCAGCCTCCTTCCTATGTGGAATTGGCATGGTGCGTGGGTTTTCTCAGGATATTCCGGTTTCCTCCCACATTCCAAAAACATGCACTGGAAGCTTATTGAACACTCCAAATTGTCCCTAGATGTGAGCGAAGATGGTTGTTCATCTTTGTATGCCCTGTGATTGGCTTGCAACCAGCTCAGGTTGTCCCCCGCCTATTGCCCGAAGACAGCTCGGTAGGCTCCAGAATGCACAGTTTCTATTTCCTGAATCTACAGTGTTTTTGTTACATGAAGAAATTGTGTGTTTCCTGTTCATTGTCATCATCGTACCCACACCACATGACTTTTTTCTTATAAAGACAGGTAAAAAAAACAAGCAATGACATCTGTCCTCCACTCCCACACCATTCTCCTATGTCCCCACAGATACTGGACGGCTCGTCGGCTATCTGCAATTATCTGGATGACAACAGCTGCTCAGCCCTCATCATCCTGGGATTCGTGATGATGTCGCCGCTTGTGGTAGTGGCGGCAGCAGTCTTCTGCGGCCTGCTGCGAAGGTTTCGACTACTGCTTTTCATTCAGCCAATCAGTCGTGCACGATACACAGGGAGGCTGATTGACTGGATGGGTAACGTCCACGCCTGGGTCTGATTGTTGCATTAAGGTAGTGACTAACAGGCATGGCATGCTGAGTCAAGGTTAGCTTTTTCTTACTTATTATAGTGCCGAGAGAAGTGTTTGAGCCGAGGCATATTCTTAGAAAAACCTCACAGCACCCTCTCTGAGGTAAGCTGTGACTATCATGGCGTAAAACCATCATTAGATAATAGAAGTGGGCAATATGACAGTATAATGGTTGTTTAATGGGTGCCAAGTGTTGGAGTAGAGTTTGATCACCAGATTGTTTTGGCTCACTCTGATGTCGAGTGAATTGCTTCATGTATGCATTATTACAATTCTGCTGTACATGTAACAGTACAGTAAAATGCACGATGAGTGTAAATTATACTCATTATGTTAGTACCAGGAATGGAAAATCTAACTAAACAACACAAATACAGATTGTCGTATTGAGCACTTAAATTAATAACAGCAAAAAAAAATTATATATATATATATATATATATATATACAGTAAAGTCTCGTTATATCGATATTCAAGGGAGTCCGAAAAAATATCGACATAACCGGGACTATCGATATATCCGATATCGATATAACAAGACTTTACTGTGTGTGTGTATATATATATATATATATATATATATATATATATATATATATATATATATATATATATATATATATATATATATATGGTTGCCAGCCAATCACAGGGCGTCAAGTGTGCATGTTAATATCAGGCTGGAAAGATGGCAAACGTGTCACAGGCGTACTGAGACAATAGAACAATTCCATTTGAAGAGCAATGCTGAATGTGGATTGGATAACTAGGTTGCATGAAACAGACTTGATAAATACTGTGTATGGCTTAAAAATGTCATTGTTTCTTCACTGCTTGTGTATAATGTTACAGTGTATATTGTTTTATTCTTTCTTTTTGCAGGAATATTCATAATGATATGGGAACAACAGCATATTGTCGGGCTTTGAGAGGATACATATATCTGTGTGATGAATAGAATATAGAAAAAACATTACGGTGACTGAAAAAAAAATACAGATAGATACATTTAGTCAAATCCGGTAAGCCCTATTATTTCACCACTAAATTTGTATGATTACTGACAAGTTTGTTATCTCAAATGACTTCTGAGGATGACCAAGCAAATAAAATTCTCTGCATAATGGTTCCAACAAAAATGTGATTTGCACATGCTCTGCACACCCAACAATTTTGGATGATGAAGCGCTCAAGTGCATAATTACCAGCAGCCAGCGTGACACGTCTCTCTGATGAGAAACACTTCCTGGGCAGGCCGCAGGTGTGGGGAAGTGAAGACTTTTAATTAGTGCAATGAGGATCTCTTGTTTTTGTGATCCATTCAAGGGCACTCATCCACCTAGCTTTTGCTATGTCAGTTCAGTTTTTGATGAAACGTAGAAAATGGCAAGAAAGGCTCTTTTTTTTTTAAATAAATTCAAACTTCATATTTTCATATCACCCCAGGACTTGCTGCACATATTTTGCCAATATAATGTGACCTCGTCAAACTCAGGCAGACTGGGCGGGCTACCTGTCGATATTCTAGTGCAATCGTTGCATTTCAAGTGAATGAGAAGAGCCATTTTGTTGATGTCGGATTGAAAATTGCTTGTGATCACACTCACAGCGGCAAAGCCCTCCCTCTTGCTTTATCGGCAACATTGGCTTCAAAGTGAATTTGTGTTGTTCATTTGAGTAATAGTTTGCCCATGGGTGAGTCGAGTCATTCATTTGGAGACGACTGTAATGACAAAGGTCACATTTAAATAAATCTGCATATTGTCAACAACCAATACTCCCATTCCTGAATGTGTTGTATTGCAGATGTGTTTCTCATCACCCCAACACCCTCATTAATTTCAGACTGGCTGCACAATATATTACTTTGTTCATAACAACGCTGTATCATCTGCGCTCTTGTTCTCTGGTGCTTTATGAAGCACTCAAGCTAAATCTATAAGCCATTTACGGCTCATTTCCCTCTTGTGTACAGCCATAAACACAAAACACACACACAGACGTTTATCATGGCCACGACAATGCCACCTTTATACCCTCCATTTACAACCTCGCCATTCGTAATTAGCTCTCCCCTGGGAGAAAAAAATATCTTTTTGATTGTTTCCTACAGCCCTCTGGATTTGCTTACTGTGATAACATCTTATGATCATGATAGCGGCATTCGAATTTGATTTTGCTGCAAGGTTTACATAATTGCCTTTTGCAGAATTCCCATCATATGCCTTGACTATAAAACTCCACGCAGCTCCAAAATCACCCTTAAAAAGCTATTTTTTCTTTCTCTGTAGTTTTCTCGAATATACAGTAATATACAGTAATATGGTCTCATAATTGGCTGGTATACTCGGGAATGGTCATGATTGCAAGGTGGTGGTGGTCGACCCCCCCAGAAAAGTAGGCAGGAGCAGGGTGTGTTTGCCAAATTATATTAAATAAAGTCGACAGGAACAGAATCTCAAACAGCAAAGTCATCCAAAGTAGCAAACAAAACCATGAGTAAAACATGACAAGATGAAACAAACCTAACAGGGTGAAACAAACAATGACCCGACACTGAATGGTGATTCCTGGAGTCCTATTAACTGCCACTGATTAAAACGACCAACACCTATGCAGCTGCAGGCGAGGCCCTGCAGTGCCACCCGTTGTTCGGTAACTGAAACATGATAAGAATTATATTTCCTCATTGAAATGAATGGAAATGTCATTAATCAGTGCCATCCTAAATATATACATGTATATGTAACATGTTTTAATTTGAAAAATCGCACTCTATAATATTCCACTTAATAAAAACATACAGATGTGACACGAAAAAAAAAGTACGATGTTTTTGCCACATTTTTTTCAATTCAATGAACACATGTGCATTAACACATTGTCTCCTGCGATGCAAAATTTAGCGGCAGATCTGTTGAGTCTGCTTCTCCTCTCACCCAACAGAGATAAGAAGGGAACAATGTGAACAGATAATCTTCCTTTTCTTTTCCAACTTCTGCTTCGATAATCTCCCTTTAGTCCACGGCATTATAGCTTGGCTTGTCGCGGGAGCCTGTAGGTCTTTCTTGTTTTGTCACATCGAAAATCCATCTTCCATGTTCCATTTCTATCTCATTACAATCCGTCGCCCGTGGCAAGTACATGAAAACAGGAATTGGGGGAGGCTATTCATTAAATACTGCTTCCAAATTCGACAACACGGCCTAGCAGCATTCGGGTTCGGAAAGCACAGGAGCACCATAGGTCAGTCAAGAAATCATATTCACCTAATTTGCTAATTTCCCCATTGTGGGACGAATAAAGGTTTTCTGATTCTGACCTAAGGTCTAAAAAATAAGGACCTATGTCCCAATAATATACTTTCTACGCCATTTTGTGCCTCTTTTTTTGGGTGAGAGATTTCCCCCCAATGTTGCCAAAATGGCACGAAATAAATTCTTTAATTGATTGCATACATGTATGCTTTCCTCTTCAGAACTATTTGAATCATATTCATAACTGGATGTGTAACAAGAAAGCATATTCTCCGAATCTGAAGCCATTGTTTTGATTCACTAGCAATGCAAGACGTCTTGGCGTGAGGTCACGAAGTGGGGGCGGGACTTTCTGAAAATGCCCAATTCGCAGCTCAATTTTTTGCAGATTTTGGTCATTTTAAGTCATTTTTATTGATGTTTTGCATTTCACTAAAAATATCATACTGCGTGTTTTGGATATTTTAGATGCTATAAAACGTTTTTCTGGTGTCAGTTAAAAAACAAAAAAGTGACGTCGGTTGTCCTTTAACATATAAGGCGCACCTGCGTATAAGGTACAGGGTCTTCTTTTGAAGAAAATTAAAGATTTTGGATGCGCCTTATACACCGGAAAATACGGTAATACTAATATTTACTCGTCAGTGTGGTGAGGAATGATTCCTTTCTGGACATACCGTGTCTAGCCGTGGATGATAGCCAGCCAATCGTCTCATCTCATAGACGAGCGTCAGCGCGAGGAGCGGAGTTGGTGACATATCCGCGTTATCCTGCACGGAATAAGAATAGATGTGGTGAAGAATAGCAGCTATAAAACGTCACAAAGGCCAAATCCCAAATAAACAAGAGTTCAATCAAACATTCTAGCAGCTATGGATTTTCAAACAAACCTCAGAGCATCTTTTAACAGCCCTCAACTTGTGTGATTATTGCTTTAATCGGAAGCCAAGCGGCAACTCTGTGTGCACGCGTCACTGTTTGTTCCTCTCGTTTACTTTCAAGTCAACACTAAGGATCTAATCAATGCAATGACACCAGTGGTCATCCCTCCCAAAATGCTGTCATCATCGTTGCTGCGGTATTTGCATAAAACAACACACGTTGGAGCATTCAAATACGGGCTCTAAAAGAGACTAATGCGTCAGGTTCACTCGCATGAATAAATAGGACAGATAGTGAAAATGTAAAATGCTCCAATGAGTGTGAATGTGAATGGAGGGGTTGTTTGTCTGTACAGACGCTTCCCAATTTACGAACGAGATACGCTCTCCAACTTACGAACGAGATACATTGCGAACGGTCATTTGTAAGGTGAATTCGTTCGTAAGTTGCTTCAGTGCTGTATTTTGTATGGAATGTATAGCTTATATCTAGTTAATTTTCGAGAGTTGTAACTTTTTTTCTACCGTACGGCTAGATATAAATTTTACATTGACTTATCTATTAATACAAACTGAACTTGCAGAGACATGACTCATCATCATGAAGTTAAACAGTTGAATGCTGTAGCGCAAAGTCAGCACAAGCGTCAGAATTGACCACTTATTACATGAGTGCCACTCTTCCAAGTTTGGTTAATGTTACAGAATGAAGGGAAATAAGCAATACTGAGATTTTGAGCTAGCTGGTAAATTGGTTTGTTAACATACTAGAAGAAATGAGTCACTAAAGGCAATGAAGGATTCTGAGATGTGCCTGGCAAAGCCCTTACAGAATTTATTTGAAACCAAACTTTGTACTGATAAGATGATGGTGATAAAGAAGTTCATTTCACATGTATTTTATTTTTGAGTGATTTTAGTGACATTTGCAACAATATTTTTGTTATCTCTCTTGGATTCGATTGGATTTACCTTTATTAGTCTCACAGTGGAGAAATTTACTATTCATAGTATTTTGCTGCTGAGGATTGGGAATTTCTCATACATGTTATGTCTCACGATTTGGTTGGGAGACTCCCGATTTTGACCACAATACTCTACTTATAAAGAAACTACTATTCGCACAATACAGACAGTTCATTTGTAAGGTGAAACAAAACAAAATGTAAAAAATAAAACAATTTTTTTATACTAATTGCATGTATAAATAAACAATGAAAGCATTTTTGTGCTTTATTTACTTCTAATTTACATTTTTGTACGGCTCACTTTATTTTTTCACACGCACCACAGTCGCAAGTACGAAAATCTCCCGATTTATAATTTCTGAAATTTAACATGTATGATTTCTCCAATGTGAGACAAATAAAGCTCATCACATCTCATCAATATGTGCGTTTAAAGGGCTTTGAAAGACACACCTGATGAACTCCCGTGAGATACAAATTGCCGTGGGTGTGAAATATGAAAGTGAACACACTTCTGTTTGTTTCCACCTCTTGCTATTTTTTTTCAGAACAGCGGGTTAAACACATTTGCACCGTCTCATATTTGTAAAAACAGACGCTATGTTCTTTTACATGTTTGTCCCGACAAAGACAAAGTTTATTACTACTTAGCAATAGAGCTGTGATGCCACAGGTCCAGACAGGCATCAGACAGAGGTCGAAAAACATACCCGCACAAATCTCCCCACCCCACACATACACCCACACGCACACACGCGCGCACGCACGCACACACGCACACACACACACGCACACACACATAGACCATTTACGACAGACGGCTACATCCGTACCAGTCTGGATGAATAGTCAAGTCATGTCAAGCGCTTCGTAAATTGTCTTCCTCCGCTCGTCACTTCAAAGTTGTCTGAGGGTTTTCCTTAATATTAATAATACATTTCATTTATAAGCACCTTCCTTGCCACCAACACACATCGCATAAACAATCCACAACGTGGAGGAAATGCATAATAACACAGTTAAAGGGAATTTCCTGAAAACGTGGTGTACGACAATAACTTACGTGAAAGGGGATTCGGACTAATTGACTCACCTGTGGAAAGCATTTCCACATGGGACTTGCAGACCAATAAAGTTGCAACGTAACGTCGTAATTCAGATTTTTAGGGAGAATATGGTGCGCCGCGTTTACCCTCAATTTCCACCGTTTGTACTTTCCGATATTACTTACATTTATTCTAAAATGAATACAAAAACACACACTTCTTCAAAGTACGGTAGGTTGGACATTGCTACCACGTAAACGTCACTGGCGATTACTTCCGGATTAATGACGTATTTTAATTTGAAATCAAAATGGGCAATATTTTTAAAATGTATGTATACGTAATTCTTGAAGGGGGAATAATAATAATAATAATAATAATAATAATACATTTCTTTTTTAAGCGCCTTTCAAAACTCTCAACGACACTTTACAGTCAGTTATGCCACAATATTTGTCTAATACATGTACATTATTTAAAATGTGTTGGCAACCATTTTGTGACATCGATAGGCAATTACCTTTTCAGATGGTTATCAAATATTTCCAGATTTTTCTGTCCACTTGACATACCATTTTATCGTTTAATTGTTTTGTATTTATTGCGTGAAGTGTTTTTCGTGCAAATTACCGTGATAACGTTTTTACGACTGCATTTGTGTAGCTTAGTTAACCAATCTGTCTTGATTAAAACTAATAGGAGCTGTTTGGAATGAGGCGTACAGGCGCAGGATAATCCATGTGGCGCAGAAAAAATAATAATATTTGATGGTAATAGCTCTTCAGCCTACACATCATACAAAATTCCTTTTACGGGTTCATTTGTCAAAGATTAAGACTAAATGCATGCTGAATTTACTGTACCGAACAGAACGAATGAAAAACAAATGGCCTCTCAATTTCATTGACTCTTTGATTCAAATTAAGGAATGATTTCAAGGTGGTTAAACTTGGCAGACTTTGCTTATGTGAGCAGAGAAATTCCCACCCGGATATGTGATCAAGTAACAACAGACTCCAGCAGCATTTTGACGTGTTATCGTTTCATCGGCCTGCCAGGACATCCTCCTCTTACCCATAATGCACCGCTTCACTGTCTGCGGGTTTATGCGTAAGAAGTGAGACAAAAACTCTGATAACACTTAACTCTTCTTCATTTTCCAACACCAAACAAATAGATTCAAATACTTTTACAGGTACTATTTCACAGCCACTAGATGGCATATTTGCATAGTTGCTGAGGATTACCCTATATTATACTGTCATGTATTAACCAGTGTTATTGCCAATATCTTTTTACGGTATCATGACAGTATTATTATTCTACAAAACAAAATGTTTCACCAAAATCCAGAATGAGTGTAAACAAAAAAAATAATCAGAAAACTGAATTATTGAGTAAAAATGTCCAAAAAGATTTCTTGAAACAATGTACTGTACTTAGAAGGAGTTGAAAAAACAACTACAGTACATATATTGTATATGTTGACCATGTTAGTCAGACAAAGTGAGCACAGTGGGTGACTGGAAAGCACATCATCCTCACAGGGTGCAAAGTTCCACCTCCACCCTTCTGCGAGGAATTTGCATATTCTCCTTGTGCCTGTGTGGGTTTTCTCCGGGTACTTCTGTTTCCTCCCACATTCCAAAAGCATGCACATTGTTAATGGAACATTCTTAGCTGTGAGTTGGTTGTGCGTCTATGTGGCTCTGTAATTAGCTGGCAACCAATTCATGATGTACCTCGCCTACTGCCCGCAAACAGGAATACGCTCCAGCATGCCCATGACCCTTGTGAGGATAAAAGGATTAGAAAATGACTGGATGAATCCTTCTATTGCCCCAAACTTGTATCTTTATCATGACTTTAAGAAATCACTGATTACAAGAAAAAAAAACAATAAAAATCAAAGGCTGATAGATGAGGTGTCAATCATTTGCCGGGGAACACTGATTGCAGTCACACCCCTGTGGTCTTGAGATGACTTGTCACCTTAGACAAAGCTATAAGAGAATATCCACCCACGGACTTTTCAAGAATAGATGGAAATCATTAAGAAACATTGTACAGCTCCGAAGCTCTCAAAAATTGCAAATAATATTGCAATTTTATGAGGTTATAATGAATCCACACGTTCATTTAGTAAAAATTTGAACAGTTTAATCACAGTATTTCTTAAATTTATTCAAGTCGCAAGTTATTTCCTGACTAACAACATCATATAGTGGACCTGTAGTAAATCATACCATACATGCAGCTGTGGATTGATTCAGACATAGCACGACTGAAGGCCGAGGAGTGAAATGCACAGCCAGCCACTGATAAATACTAAAATTACACTCTCAAGTCCAGCAGCAATGTTGGCTTTTTTTCACTTGCTAATGTTATCTTAACACTGTTAGTGTGTTGAAGCTTGATATGTTTTCTCTGACAACTCTATGCTTTCATAATTTAATCAGAATGATTGGCCACGTCTCAGAAATGCAGATTCGCATATTATGAACGTGAGGCTACGTTGAAATCAATCTAGTTTTAACACCACAGAAATTCCTTCCTGAAATATTTTATGAACTCCCTTTTTTCCCAACTACAGGTCACGTGACAACGTACAGTATTAGTTCATTACGTGCCATTTGTCTTTTCCACAATGTTTAAATTACTCCAAATATTTTCATAAAAAAACAGAAAAGTAATTTGAACCAATACTACAATGAAAACTGTCAAAACCACACTCCGGTACGTGAACGCATCTTCGTGTGATGTTTACGTTTCGTGATAATTCACAATTTGTATTGATCGTGCACGGGGCGTTACTGAAGAGTCGTGTGCAGTCTGGCCTTTTAATGTCCCCGTTAGACCTGTCATGAATCATTGAATGACCGCGGGCAACAACTTGCCTCCCTGTTACATGTCAGAGCAGCTAGACGACGCGTTCAAGTACCTCGGAACACTTTTAAACGGTGATGTGCTTCCTGGACCAGCACGAATAGGTGAGGAGTAAGAGTTGAAGGTGACTCCGCAGATTCGTGCCTGACTAATTAACACTTCGACACTTGAAGGAGATAAGGTATGCCGTGTTTGACCAGCTAATGAAGATGACTATTTTTCCGGGTTGTGTTTTTCTGTGGGCGATGTTGCAGCCCGGCAGTTCGCAGCTCGTTGAGTTACCTGACTCAGGTGAGCGAGAACGTGCACACCGTGATCATATCTCGACACACTCGTGCTCACAATAAGTATATTTTTATTTTGATTTCAGCAAGGGGACGTAATTCCTCTTGACTGTCATTTAATTAGGACTATCAGCACCGTCTAAAATTGCCAATTATACCCCCCACCCCCGCCCTAAAAACGGACTTTTTTATCAAGGTATTTCTATTATATTATTATTTATAAAAAAACATACGATCAAAGTAAAATAAAATTGAATGTAAATAATTACTTTCCCCCCTTTGCCTTAATTCAATGTTCATTGTGTTGCTCCTTCAGCTGCATGCTAGTTAGCTACCTGGGAGCATTGTAATGCAGAAATAAATGCAGCTCATTACAATTTAATAGTAACCCACAGTAATATTAATTGTTCTTCACAGAGGATAAAATTATATGACGGTGAATACTGTTAACCCATTCACTGCCAGCATGCAAAAAATGTGTCCACTCCAGTGCCAGTTTTTTTTTTTTTTTTTCATTTTCACTCAAATTCCAGGACCCACAGAATATTGCGTTTTAGGACTACATAAACATTCAATGCAGTGTAAGAAACCTTAGACTCTCTTCTTTCATGAGAAAAAAAAAGAGTTAATTCCTAAGTTACGTGGGTGTGGAGTTATCTGAGCTTGAAACGGGGATGGCTGTACAAAAGGCAGTGAATGGCTTAAAAATGAGTTAAAATCGACTCACATTTTTAGGTACTACTATTTAGTGCGATCAATTCACAATTGTATGGTAACATATTTGCATATGGGAGGTAAACTTTCATCACTCTCTGATTTTAAATGTAGCCAAATTCAATGGGTGCAGTTCTAGAGTAGTTTCAATAGGTTAGTATTGTTACATTTTTTTGTGGGTGACGCTATTTAAATAAACGTGTCTAACAGACACCTTATTTTATCATTTCGGTAATGAATCCAAGTTTGGATTGCAAATTGCAAGTTTGTTATCAATGTCAACGAAGGCTACTAGATTCTTAAATTCCTTCAGCGGCACTATTTTTCTCCAAACCCCGTGCTCTTTGTTACCTTGAGATGTATTTTCAGACATTCCCTTTTTTTGGTGAGGGAAAAAAATCCCCAAACATGAGATCGTACCATAATCACTTTAAAAAAAGGCACATACTGTCTATCTTTGTGTTCATTGTCACTTGTTAGGGAAGGTTTTAATTGCTAGGCGTCCCAATACTTTTTTTTTATTCTGTGGAATTTTTTTGGCATTTCGCGTATTCACAGATGAGATGCTCAGATTCCACCTCTGTTTTGGATGAATGCAAAGATGCAACGTTTCATTCAAGCATCTCCATAGAGAGGAGTCAGTTTAACCCTCATCTACTGGTGTGTTGTGTCTGTCTCCTTTTATTTTCACCCAGCTTCTTCTCTGAAACCCCGAAAGGTATTTGGTTTATGAGCAGTTGTCCTCCATTTTCACTCTTTTTCAGCTGTTTAATTTCCCTCTCCTTTAAAGAATTGATGATTGTGGATAATTACTGCAATAAAATGTTTCACTGAGATTTCAAAAATAGAGGATATGGACTGCACAAATTCGAACACGCCTTCGAATTGGAAGATAAAGTTGTGGCTCCAGGAAATACTTTTGCGGTCTTTAAGATTAAAAAAATGTACAAGAGTAAGCGATCAATATCTCAGCTTTCATTTCCTGGTATTTAGAACTGCATCTGGAACACATTCTGTAGAACAGGGTTGTCAAAGTAATTTTTTGCAGCGGGCCAAATTGTAGTTACCGTTTCCTCTTAGGGGCCGTTATAAATTTGGGGAAGCCATTAGAATGTTTAATCCCCTCCACATATTACATACACAACAAATTAATGAATATCTAGCTTTCAAATTTGAAGTACAAATAATGACTGTTATTGGGGTTTACATCGGACAATTTAAAATTTTGGTTTGGACATCATGGAATTTCACAAGTTTGACTTCGTTTCGCGGGCCGAATAAAATGATGTTGCGGGCCAGATTTGGCCCCCGCGCCTTGACTTTGACACCTGTGCTGTAGAAAATGGCACCTTTTATTTTAATCCACTTATTTTACAAGTGAGCTAATGTATAATGAGACTTCGTCTTTCTCCTGTTTAGTCTTGAACTGCTGTGAGGGCGATATTCTCATATTGCTCGACTCCTCAGGAAGCGTAGCCAACTACGAGTTCTCACGCATGCTGGGCTTCACCGCCGAGCTTCTTGAGCCCTTCTCACTAGGCCACGGCCACGTGAGGGTTGGACTGCTGCAAGTGGGGACCAAACCAGTCCTGGAGTTTGATCTGGATGTCCACAGCGAACAGAGAAGTCTCCAGAAGGCTCTGCTCGGCATCACACAGCTGCAGGGGAGCACTAATACCGAGGCGGCGCTACGGGTAGCCAAGCGGCTCCTGGCAGACACGCGTGTGCCGAAAATACTGCTCTGGCTGACGGACGGCGTTCAGCTGGGGAATGTGGACGAATCCATAGCGCAGCTGAAGGCGCAAGGGGTTGCTGTGTTAATTGTATCCTCGGTGCACGGTGAATTCCATGTGTTGCAGCGTGTGGTCTCACCGCCTTTGGAGTCTCACCTTTACTCTGTGGACATAGACAACATTGACATCATCACGGAGCCCATGAGAGAGGCTATTATAAGTACGTATGTGTCAATATTTTTGGTATCTGGGTCCAGTATATATTGTGTATTCATTTATAATAGTTATTTCAGTATTGCTGTACATGCATCCAGAAGTCATTTGAGAATTGGAGTTTAAAGGACAACCGACGTCACTTTTGTGTTTTTTAACTGACATCAGAAAAACGTTTTATAGCATCTAACATACCCAAAACACACAGTATGATATTTTTATTCAAATGCAAAACACCAATAAAAATGACTTAAAATGACCAAAATCTGCAAAAAATTGAGCTGCGAATTGGGCATTTTCAGA
Source organism: Hippocampus bargibanti (assembly GCF_051943395.1). Classification (NCBI taxonomy): domain Eukaryota; kingdom Metazoa; phylum Chordata; class Actinopteri; order Syngnathiformes; family Syngnathidae; genus Hippocampus; species Hippocampus bargibanti. Next base: position 5,538,135 of record NC_142745.1, on the reverse strand, counting down.
AAGTCCCGCCCCCAGTTCGTGACGTCACTCCACGACGTCTTGCATTGCTAGTGAATCAAAACAATGGCTTCATATTCGGAGAATATGCTTTCTTGTTACACATCCAGTTATGAATATGATTCAAATAGTTCTGAAGAGGAAAGCATACATGTTTGCAATCGATTAAAGAATTTATTTGTGCCATTTTGAGGCAACATTGGGGAGAAATCTCTCACACACAAAAAGAGGCACAAAATGGCGACCTCCTGTGTCCACCTCTGTTTCCACGGGCTGATAAATTCCTTATAAGGTGCTTGGTCGCCCTCTTCTGGCCTTCTGGCGGCTTTTGGGTGCAACACAAGGTCCCCAGACCTAACAAATACAGCAAAACACATTGACGTGATGGAAGGACCGCTACAATGCATCTTTTTTACGGTCAGGGGCGGTCCTTCAGTGACATCACGTATGGACTCGCCACTAACTCAAAAACAAGACTTCCTAAATATTCAGCGTGAGTCTTAAAATGGAAAATATAGCTATATGCTGTGGAATCTTTGTAAAATACGCTCAGTAGAAGTTATTTGAAGCCGTTTTACAAATTATGGACGCAACTTGTCCGGAGATGTCGGTTGTCCTTTAATTATTTAATTACAATGTATAATCTACTGTATTGTAATTTTGCTTACAACAAAAAATTCTGGTATTTTTTAATCAACCTAATTCATATAATTCTTATATATATATATATATATCTTTGTCTCACTTCCAGGAATCCTTCGAGCAGAGCGTCTCCGCGCCACTCGTGTCACATCCCACAGTGCTGTACTGCAATGGCGTCCCGTTTTAAATTCACTAAGTGGCTACTACGAGCTGTGGTATAACACTCTTGGGAGTACACGTGCAGAGGCGAGACATATTCTCCAAGGAGAATCCAGCACGGTGGAGCTGACCGAATTGCGACCTGAGACCACCTATTCCGCCTTCCTGCGGCCTGAGTCCAACAAGAGGCTTTTTAACACACTCAACGTGAGCTTCACAACGCTTCCCGGTGAGAATTTTATCATAACATGAATGCTGAAGGACACTGGTGTGAGCATTTTATCAATTGTCATCACCCGATTCCACCTTCTCTTTATTGGTACTCTTCTACGGTGGTGTGAAAAAAAACAATCACAAAGACAACAAAACACTCGTGGTGTTAAAACGTTAACTCAGTTATGCTTAAAACATAATGAAAAAGTACCATGAGTGCTATACGGGCTCCCCCTAGTGGCATGCGAAAGAATTACTACCTTCGTACTGTATTTAACTCATTGACTGCCAGACGTGCAAAAAAATGTGTCCACTCCAGTGCCAGGGTTTTTGTCATTGTCACTCATTCCAGGACTCACAGAATATTGAGTTTTAGGACTACATAAACATTAAAAACACCGTAATGAACCATAGACTCTCTATTTTCATCAGAAAAAAAAGAGTTAATTCCTTAATTATATGGGTCTGCAGTTATGAGCTTGAAATGAGGGCGGCTGTGCAAAATACAATGCAATCCATTGGTTTATATAGCACTTAAACAACGGCTAAAGCTGGAACAAAGCGCTAACATGGGAAAAAAGGGAGATGTTGCCCCCTTATGAAAGGGAAAAACATTGCCAGAGGTCTGGCCAACGCTTTATCAACACCCAAGCAAGAAAAAAAAACACAACCCAAATTAATTCGGGAATGACGCTCTGTCATATTTTCAATTCTCGAATAAATTCGTTTATAATAATGAATGAGTTAACTTTTAAATTCAATAATATACTGTATTTTCGTTTGTATTTCAATGAATTTAAATTTAAAATTTCCACCTAATGCATTTTTTTTGTATTTTAATACATGTATTTTTATAATAATAATAATAATAATTAATTTACAATAATCTTTCAGAGCACTCAACGACACTTTACAATGAAATGAACAATAAACACCACAACAATAAAACCATAAACAATGAACAAAAATATGTATTTATTTATTTATTTATTTATTTCCTTTACATATCCCATTTTCAAAGATTTTTTTTTAATTCCGAGATGCAATTTAATTCTTTATCAGAATCATCATTTTGCCTCTTCCGATACTACCTTCAGGCATTTTAAGCCCAGCTGTGGTCTCAGTGCATGATTCCGGACCCGGTCAGACACGAGTCAGCTGGGGTCCTTTGCAGCCAGCTCTGGTTCAGAGATACAAGGTGGAGTACGGAGCCATTCCAAGTGGAGCAGTACACACCGTGACGGTTGAAAGTCGCCAGAATTTCACTGTTCTCACCGACCTGGAGCCAGGAATGGAGTACCTTGTTACAGTCAGCGCCATGTACAAGAATGGCAAAGAAAGAGCCATGTCCGTGAAAGCATGCACTCAAGAAGGTTTGAGAACATGTCATCTTGCCTATTACATTTTAAAATTGATTTGACAAAAAAAACATCAACTTGATTTTCAAGTTTAAAGGACAACCGACGTCTCCGGACAAGTTGTGTCCATAATTTGTAAAATGGCTTCAAATGGCTTCTACTGAGCGTATTTTAAAAAGATTCCACCGCAGATAGCTAAATTTTATGTTTTAAGACTCGCGCTGAATATTCAGGAAGTCTTGTTTTTGAGTTGGTGACGAGTCCGTACGTGACGTCACTAAAGGAACGCCCCTGACCGAAAACAAGACACATTGTAGCAGTCCTTCCATCACGTCAATGTATTTTGCTGTATTGTTTGGTCCTAGTATGAATCGATTTTTAACTCATTCACTGCCAGACATGCACAAAAATGTGTCCACTCCAGTACCGTTTTTTTTTTTGTCATTGTTACTTGAATTCCAGGACCCACAGAATATTGAGCTTTAGGACAACATAAACATTCAATACGTTAGAAACCTTAGACGTTTTAATTTCATCAGGAAAAAAGAGTTCATTCCTCAATTATATGGGTCTGGAGTCATATGAGCTTGAAATGAGGGCGGCTGTCCAAAATACAATGCAATCCATACATAATGGGTTATATAGCACTTTAACAACAGCTAAAGCTGGAACAAAGTGCTAACATGGAAAAAGAATGCTGCCCCCCTTGTGGAAAAGGACAAAACATTGCCAGAGGCCATGGGCAGCGCTTTATCGGCACCCAAGCATGAAAAAAAAAACAAACAAAACCCGAACAAATTCGGGAATGGTGCTCTATGTCATATTTTCAATTCTCGAATAAATTCATGAATGGCAGTGAATGTGTTAAAAATCTGGTCAAGGGCACATTCTGAATTCATCTATCCCGCTTTATATCTTCTTTTTAACCATCAGCCGCAGCTTTGCCCGCCCTCGCTGACCTTCAGTTGTCCTCTGCGACCCATGACAAGGTGCAGGTAGAATGGAAGGCCAAGCATCAGGGCCTGAGAGGATTCTGGCTCAATTTTGAGAAAAGGGGAATTTATGAGTCCTATTCTACATACCTGCCGCCGTCCTCGCACTCAACGCGACTCTTACATGTCGCACCGAGCAGCCGCGTGTGCGTGTCCCCCGTCTACGGCTCGGGCCGAGGGGAGGGCATATGCTGCACAACAGAAAAGTGAACAGATTATAAGGTTGGAGCACAATGTATCTTTGGTTCTTATTTTTTTGACCAATTTTCTTGTGAAAATGTATATCCGCTTCCCTGGATTAACGAGAGAATGCTGGAAACTCGCGGATGGTGAACATTCTGCATTTGGAGTGTCAAGGCACAAGATAACATGTGCAAGACTGACCCACACTGTGTTTAACTAACAAGTTGTCATCCACCATAACCTCTAATAAACCCAGAATAAAATATTTGTATAAGTATTATTACAGTGAGACCTCAACTTACAAACACCTTAACTTACAAACTTTTCGTCTTACAAACGTCAAATTTATGAAAATTAAACCTTATAATAAGCACTATTTTCATAATACACACCCACCACGGCTGGCGGAGTGATCTTCGGCGGAAGCACACGACCGAACAGCACCAGAGGTTAAGTTACCAACAGTCCTTATGGAAGGTGACTCTCCTACCATAAGCCATCAACAACCATCAAAAAGGTAAATAAAACTTTATTTTACAGCAGTTTATTTCTTTAATTACAGTCCTCGTGTAATGTGCATTTCTTTCCAAACAGCAATTCCCTTTGACCTTCGACCTCCAACGCCATTCCATCAAGCCATCAATGACCATCACAAATGTAAATAAAGTGACTTTATGATACAATGCAGTGTATTTCTTTCATTACAATACAATAGCACATTTATTATACATAGAATAAGGTATGTTGTGTGTAGTTTTAAGGCTTATTTAGTTGAAAAGTATATTTTATGGAAACCCGGAAACGGATTATTCCCATTTTAATGGTTTCCTATGGGAATTTTTTTTTGAGATACACACTTTTCGCCTTACACACTCCGCCTGTGAACCAATTAAGTTCGTAAGTTGAGGTCTCACTGTGTCTTATGTTTATTTATGCTTGTGTTGTTCTTGTATTATTTTTCCTTTTGTTAAATTAAAGTAAAATAAAGAAACTACTGTGTTGCGTCTGTTCCTATCTTGAGTTTTCGATGGAGAATCTTGGCATAAAATCCACAATTACCTTATTGTTCTAATACGTCTGTGTAAGCTCTCAGTCGTACAGGAGTGGTCCATCGATGAAAAGGTTTCTTCCCGTCATTTGTACTTCTTTGAAGGTGTCGGGACGTTTCGCTTCTCATCCAAGAAACTTCGTCAGAAAACGAAAGTCTTACTGGTAGTTTAGGCCCCATATATATATATATATATCCCTACTGTCCAAAAATGGCGGTGCCGGACTCTGCTATGATAGGTCCCTGCTCTCAGGTTGGGGGGAGCAGAGGACTACTCCCTGTGGCTCCACTGGTTGTTCCTATTGTTCTGACTAACGACTGGCCTGATGGCCCCACTTCCTCCGGTATCACCTCACCTTCAAAGAAGTACAGATGACGGCTGAAGAAACCTTTTCATCGATTATTGTTCTCATGTTTGCTTGGTTATAGCGCCATCTAACGGGTGTTGTTCGAATTTACTTCGAATTGCCCATTAATTGAGGAGACACTTCATTGTTCCGAATGAATTCAAATGTATGTACGTGTATATCGGAATATTTCATTCTTCTGTTCCGTTCTAGAAGATTTATGACTAGTTTAGCAGGTGTCACTGATTAGCACTGAAGCTGCTCGGCTTCTCCAAGATGGCCTCTCTCTCTTTTCTCTCTCTCTCTTGCTCTCTCTCTCTTCTCTTTCTCTTTCATAATCTCTCTCTTTCTCTGTCTCTGTCTCTCTTCTCTCTCACTCTCAAACTTTCTTGCTTTCTTTCCCTTTCTCTCTTTCTCTCTCTCTTTCTTGCTCTCTCTCCCTCTGTCTCTTTCTCTCTCGCACACACACACACACGCACCGAAAGACCATGGAGTGCAAATAAAGCATTTCATTCAGGACAAGCTGATTAATCACTTGTGGTTCATTAGCATGCACCATGAGCTCCCCCGGAGAGCAACTTCCTCCTACCTGTGAGATCCTCACGAGGAATGACACAAACTGCCTCATCTTCATTTGCTGACCCTGACCGGGAACATCTCGCAAAGTCAGTTTGGACGACAACCAGCTTATTCACACTTGCATGATAAGCAGCAGGAATGAAGTGGATTTTTACAGTCGAGGAGAAAATGGCTCCGATGGATGTCACCATGGAGGATGAAGGGGAACTGGTCGGAATGGGACTTCGTGTCTCTGTGTCCCCTCTCCAAATAGCCCTGTACGTTATATTAGTGCTGCTGGGCATTCTGGGTAATACCACCGTGATCGGGGTGATCGGTAGAAGCGTGTTAGTAGAACGTGGCCGGGGACAGAACTCGGATATCATCATCATCAACATGGCCTTGTCCAATTTGCTGGTGTCGGTCATGAGGAACACACTGCTGGTCATCTCAGACATTGGACTGGAGGTAAGTGGATGTTTATCGACTTAAAAGTCTGAAACTTCGTTTTCGAAGTTCATTGTGCATATTTTCCACAGCTGTATTCCTCAAAGGAGTGGTGTCAATTTCTCATGGGCGTGTGGGTGTGGCTGCGCTCGGTCAACGTGTGGTCAACACTCTTCCTCAGTGCCTTCCACCTTCAGACTTTAAGACGAGTGGCTCCCAATATTGGCACCCTTCGTACACCCCGTGGGCTTCCTAATACCCTTCTAATGAATCTGGCCTTCATCTGGTTTCTAAACTTTTTATATTCCATTCCGGCATATATCTTCGCCACAAATGGAAACGTGAACACCACAGAGGTAAGCGCCTCATCCTTGTTTTTTTAAAGACTGAAATCACTGTTTTAATGGCATTTCCTTGTACGTATACTGTATGTATCTACCCCGGTCAAGGTTGACGCTTCGTACTGATGTCACAAATGTTTATTGTGGGAACACTTCCAACACCGTGAAAACTATACAATACATTTAAAAAGGACCGTTAACATTACAATAAGTTCGACAAGACACGCAGTAAACAAATAAATTAATAACGTACCGTGTGCACCTTATTAACCGAAAGTAGATAAACTTTGACGGAGACTTTCGACAGTCGTTCTCTCTTTCTCTGGCAGTTACTCTCGTACATCGAAACACGTGACACGGAAGCGGAAATGATAATGACAAAACACTATAAATAAAGCATTGAAGACGATTTTAAGAAAAACACACATATAAAGATTCGCATAGAAACGTTAAACACTTTTTACAGAACAACAAGACCAAATAAACTATATTTTTGTTGTCATGGCAACCAATGACAATATACCCACCAGTTACACCGTACCTGTATATGGTTTCCTGTTTCCCAGCATTGTAAACCACGGTGCTGTGTTATGAGGCGAAAAGGCAAAAAAATCATTACATATTTTTAAGATAATGTCAATTGATTCACTTGACACATTTTAAATCATGTTGGAGAAAGTGGAAACAAACTATGAGACATTGCCATGTATTTGCCATGCATCATGTTTTTTTTAAAACTAACAGCTCAACCTATTTTTAATTTTACTCAAATCGTGTAGAGTTAAATCGAATGTTAAACTACAATTTACTATGAAACTTTGGTTGCCTTGTGTATACATGAGTGGTACAAAAGAAAAAATGAAAATCAGGCTGTATAAAATACACATAGGTCAATTCTCCATACATCACGGTTTCAAATCATTGGCACCACCCTACCCACTCTCAAGGACTTGCACTCTGCAAGAACCAAGACAAGGGAACGGAAAAAAGATCCTACTGCACCCTCCGCACCCTGCCCACCACCTTTTCCAGTGTCTCCCCTCAGGCCACCAAATCCAGCAGACTTTAAACAGCGTCTTCCTCCGAGCCATAAGTCATTTGAACAGGAGTGTGTAGACTTCTTATATTCACTGTACAATAAGACTCATTTGCCTCTTCTCCAGACGCTGATGCTTGTGAGCAGCACAACACGCCCTTTGCTGGGATGCGTGTGGAACTTCCCCTATTCCTTCAGCGGCTTGTCATACGCCACCACTTCTATGGTGATCCACGAGACCCTTCCTATCATCTTAATGGTCTTTACCAATGTAGGCTCGCTGTACACACTATACACGCACGGCAGGGCAACCGTGAAAGACACGCCTGTCATCAAAAGGGTGCCAGCTGAGAGACGAGCAGCCAAGGTGAGAAAGGTTTTGCAAAAAGTCATTGGAAAACTTCCATATGGAGCATTATGGTGATATAGTTTTGATAGTTTACTAATAATAATAATACATTTCATTTTAAACACCTTTCAAAGCTCCCAAGGACACTTTACAGTCACAGACGAGCATAGGTACTATAATAAATAAAATACAATCACAAATAGAATACACTAAATAAAATACAGTTCTAAATAGAAACAAGAGAAAGTGCTACACAGAAAATGCGATTTTAAATAGGTGAGTTTTGAGATGGGACTTGAAGGTGGGAAGAGAATCCATGTTACGAATGTTGGGAAGAAGTGAGTTCGAGAGTTTGGGGGCAGAGCAGCTGAAAGTCCTGTCCCCCATCGTGCTGAGACGGGCGGGGGGCATACAGAGGTGGAGGGAGGAAGAGGATCTGAAGGAACAAGAGGGAATAGAAATTTGAAGAAGGTCAGATAGGTAAGGGGGTGGAAGCTTATGGATAGCTTTAAATGTATGAAGAAGAATTTTAAAGTTGATTCTATATTTGATCGGGAGCCAGTGGAGCTCTTGGAGGACGGGGGTGATGTGGTGAAAGGATGAGGTTCTGGTGATGATCCGGGCTGAAGAATTCTGGACGAGCGGAAGTTTGTGGAGAAGTTTCGCTAATCCGGTAGCGTCAGCAAAACATGTTTAAAGCTTTGATGAGACATAAATCGAAGTTTTTGGGTGTACGCAGTACAGATAAAATATCTCACGTTGAAAAAGTTCAAAAATACTAAATAACAAAAATAATGCAATCCTTATTCTGATGCGATGCTTATTCTTCAACAGGTGATTCTCGCCCTCATCATGCTTTTCATCGTGTCATGGGGCACCAGCATCATCTCCGTCAACTACTTCAATTACAACCGCGGCCCCTCGGCAGAGTTTCTACTGATCATCGCTCGCTTCGCCAACATCATCTTCATCGCCATGTCACCCATGGTTCTGGCAGTGGGCCACCGCCGACTCCGCTCTTTCATTAAATCTTTTCTTTCACACTAAAAGGCTAATGGGCAAGCACGAGGACCCACCGTAGCCATTCAGTGGACACATCACACTTTTGGAGATATAATTCATGCAATACAGAGGCCACCAGTAATGATTCAGCTCTGCTGAGAAAAATTCTATCCATTAAAATTCTGAACACAATTGGTGATAAAAGTTAACTTTGGTTCTGTTCAACTCTTATAGGTGCCGAAGCCCAATGTTTACCAGACTCTGATTGCATTGGATGGCCCATATCAGTCAGTTGAGTAATCACAAAGGACGAATAAAAACATGAAAAATTGAGGAACATCTTGCTAAATCAATCATACTGTATCTGCAACTATCAATGTGATCGACTTGTCTTAATTAATCTTTTTTTTACACTTGCCTCATCTGTAAAGGTTGAAAAGGTAACAAGCTGTTGTTTTTAAACAGGTAGACAGCACAAATTTCTGTTCCCAAATGCAAGTAGTATAAAGGTAAAAAGTTGTCATAAAATAAGTAGCCTACTCAAGCAAAATATAGACACCGACATAATTACTTCACCCGCACAGCTCAACTAAATGAAACACATTTTGGTTGTCTCACCACAAAGATGACCAAAAAGTTCCCTAGGACACCACAAATGACCAGCATCCCAAATCGAATAGCTTCTACAGTGAGCACAGCCGACATGGCCTCACGTGCACAGCAACATTGTTTGAACACTGCAGCATCGAGGCTTCATATCAACCAATGAACAAAAAGCTGATACTCCTCTTTAACTTTTATACTTCAACCACGCTGACTAGCCTCAAGGTTCATTTAACTTGATGTGGAGACATTTTCCATCAATTTTTTCTGGATCACCAAGCAGCCACCTGATGAAGATTCATCGTGATCACCTCATATAGCGTTTGTGTTGTTTATACCCGTTCCTTGTAAATCATACAAATAATCACGTAGCAACATGGAACTGACTGCAGACTCCTTTGGAGTCTTTTGTGACTCATAATCATCCCCATTACTTCTTTTATAATGATTCATATCCAACAGAATATCTAAAACTGAAGTCCCATGCGACAACTTGGAGTTAAGAGGCGCTGATCAGCATGTTCCTTTTACCAGTCAGCAGTTCGTTATGATCCCTTGGGATTAATTTCTTTTCTGGTATACCTCTCCACGGACAGAATTTGCACAGTTAACTCACATAAGCATAACTTCTTTAAATGTGTACTATCGCACAGCATGTTGATGTATTTATTCCCTTTCAATAAACACAAGAAGATCAATGATTGACCAGATCTAATTCATTTGTCATGTGATTTTTGTCTTGGGGTGGTATTTCAAATACAGGTAACATCTGACTTATGACCAGCTCGACTTACAACCACCCGTACTTACGACCATGACCTCCAGACCCTATGTTTTAAAATGTTAATTCGACGCCTGGCACCTCAACGCGCTAGCTGGCCGGCAACGCGTCGTACAATTTTGGCCAGCCAGCCAGCATCTCACTCTGTATTCAACATTTTGAATGGATTTCGATTTACGACCATTTCGACTTACGACCGTTTGGTCGGAACGTAATATAAATCATAAATCGGATGTTACCTGTATATCCAAAAAGAAACAATATTTTCTCTTTCAGATCTCCATGAAACACACAACAGCTCACTTCCCTAAACATTAGTAAATCAATGAGGGTTTTTTTCCAATGTAAAATATTGGATGTGCCTTGTGTTGTATAAGGGTGGAGAGAGAGGTCCAAAGGTCAAAAATCAAATATGGCGCCAAAGCACCGTATGTTGGAGACCAGAATTGTTGGGGAGGCGGTCGGAGCTTATTCGTTTTAATGAGCTAACGGTTTAACAGTTGGTTTGGTAACAGTTGGTGACATGGTCAGAGCACAAGTATGAAGAGACATGCCTTCAAGTAGTGTTTCAATACATTTTACAAGGAATATTCAGCTTTGAGTGGGACGTCAACCCAAAAACTGACAGGCACAGTAATGGCGCAATACTTAAATGTGTCAACTTGAACATCTCGCGATAATCCAACCAAGGCGTGGCCAAAGACTTTGTTACACTATACCTGAAACCAATCCAGTCACTTCAACCAAGTTCCTTGGCCACAAGATGCCAATAATAATAATAATAATAATAATAATAATAATAATAATAATAATAATAATAATAATAATCTTCATACATTTCATTTATAAGCGCCTTTCAAAGCCGTCATGGAGACTTTACAGTCACAAGTTTTTCTACGGGTGAGCAGTGACAGCCAGACGCCAGGCGTTCACTCAACCCGGAAGTAACACACACAACTACCTCAAATATAAAATGGTCATCGGCACAATATCATTCAAAGAAATACTCACAATTTGATGAAGCAATATTTACACACAGAATTTTAATAAAAAATGGTATTAAAACTGTGAAAGGGTAAACACTATATGAACACGATGTAATTACAATTTTGGATCACATTAAATTGGATGAGTATGAATGACAATCATGCCAAATTCCCTCTGTGTGTGAAACGATTCTAATAAAATAAAATGTGTGGATTTTAAATCTAGTTTTTTGGTGCACACGCTGCACTTTCTCGCGTTGTGGGCCATCTGGACTGGAGTTGCCTCACACTTTTCCTACGCCCGTGTGTGCTGTGAACTTGTAGTTTTTTCTTCCTCTCTTTCTTTTTTATTACACCACCTGCGTAGGCTTGTGACTCACACGCCGATTTGTTGACGGCCACTACAATGGTTGCACGCGCACCGTGCACTGTGCGGCGCGCGCCACTCGCATGCACACGCCCACGGCGGACATCAGAGCTGCACGCACACGTCAGGAGTGACAAGACGAAGACGGCCGACAGACCTACTGGCGCCGTAACCCAGAAAGTAAGTGAGTATTAATGACGACGACGCAACTGATTTGAAGTGTTTTTTTTAGCGTCAATGAGGCTCATTTCTCTTTTAGTTGTGTGATTTCTGTCGCAGATGCTTCATCCGAAATTTATTATTATTAATGGATGTTGAAGCACAGCTGATCCAATTTATGGCCGCCAACAACAAATCCGACCAGAGAAGATGAGCTGCCGGCAACGGCCATCGGTGCTCGCTTTAGCGACATTGCTGCTCTGCACAGCACAGCACAGGACTCATGGCAGTGGCTCAGCATCTTCGGCATCTACATCCACATCAGATGTGACAGGCGGGGAAGATTCTGGGATGCAGCGCAGGTGGCTCAAACGCCATGGCAACAGCAGTCAGGAAAGCAGGTCGTGGCAGCAAGCATTAAGCCTCAATGCTTCCTCTGTGACATCAGTCAAGTGGAGCCCGCTGAGCGGGACGCCATCGCCGTTGTGTGCCTACCAAGTCACAGAGGGAGGTGTGGGGGGTCCGCTCTGTTTTCGACACATGTTAGCTGGGTACACTTGCCACGAGGGAGACTGCAGGCGGGTTGTTTCTTCAGGGAGCTTGGTTGCAAATATACTCATCAATGGCAGTGTGCTACTACAGTGGAGCCAAGTGGGGGAGGTCTCGGGAGCTCAGGGGTCAACTGATGAGACGAGAGCTCGCGGAACAAAATCGCCGAGCATTGAAAAAACAAATATTTTTAGTGGTCGGCGCCACAGTCATCGAGGCTACGAGCTGAGCTGCTTTTGGAACGGCAGCTACACTCAGTTTGAGTGCGCCGGGGTCCATCTCGGTTCTGGGTGCAGGGACTTCCTATTGAGCGAACTACACCAGAACATCCCGTACCGCATCTGCCTGCACTCGCTGGCCCAGAGAACAGACCACAAGGACTGCGTGGAGTTTATTCTTCCGCCATCCGGGATGCAGGACATTGTGATCGCTATGACAACAGTCGGGGGCGCCATTTGCGTGATGTTGGTCATCATCTGCTTATTGGTGGCGTACATCACAGAAAACATCATGAGCCCGGCGACGCAGCACACGTACTCCTACCGCACTCACTCACGCCACTGAGGATTACCTTGAACACCAACTCATGACCTCCACCTGATGTGACCTTCACTTAATCATTGTGCATCAGTGTGTGTGTGTGTGTGTGTGTGTGTGTGTGTGTGTGTGTGTGTGTGTGTGTGTGTGTGTGTGTGTGCGCGTGCGTGCATGTGTGTGTGTGTGTGTGTGTGTGTCTATGCGTGTTTGCGTGTGTGTGTGTGTGTGTGTGTGTGTGTGTGTGTGTGTGTGTGTGTGTGTGTGTGTGTGTGTGTGTGTGCGCGTGTGTGTGTGTGTGCGTGTGCGTGCGTGTGCGTGTGTGAACTGAAGCACAATAGTGTATCTGAAGTTGATAAATCTATAAACCTGTGTAAATAAGAGCTAAACCAAATTCACTGATATTGCACAGTGTAATCGACATTCCGGATTAATCAGAATCAGCAACATCTTTATTGGCTAAGGGTGTAGAACACACAAGGGATTTGTCACCGGTAGAACACACTGCAATAGTATCATCATCAAAAAGATATGACAAATAATCTAATTCCTTAATGTATTATGTAAGAGGCACTACGGTTATATTTGGGTTACTGTTTAAAGAGTTAATGGCTAAAAGGAAGAAGCTGTTTCAATGTCTGCTAGATTTGGTGCGCATGGATCGGTAGTGCCTGCTTGAGGGGAGTCGCTGGAAAAGGTGGTGGGCAGGGTGCGAAGGGTCCAGTACGATTTTTCACACTCTTGTCTTGATTCTTTCAGTGTCCTCGAGAGTGGGAAGGGTTTTTTCCCGCCGTCCTAACTGTCCGTTGAAGTCGGATTTTCTAATATGTCGTATTTGTTTGGGAACAAAATCAGCGGTCAATTTCCCAAATTTTATTAGTCATACATCAGAAAGATTTCATGCCATAATACAAAAACATATGTCACAAAGAGTTTTGAGCATTGTCAGTACTCATACAAGTGTAAATGTAAGTTAACCACCTACGTATAAGGCGCAGGGTCATAGAAAATTAAGGCTTTTGGGTGTGCCTTATACACCGGAAAATACGGTAATACAAATTCCAGAGTACGTCGCATTCTTCGTTTACAATTATTGTACTGAGTAGCCACAACAGACGGATGATACCATATTCCCACGTTTCATATCAATTTCTTGTACTGCAACACATTTCACCTCTTTGTCATCACTGATACCCTTTGTTGTGACAAAAACAAAAGAGCCAAAGAAACTACAAAGTATCCTTGACGAATTCATCCCGATGTCTTGTGAATGAATTTTTAGTCATGTTGTTAAGTTGAATTCCATATTGTATAACCTAAGTTAATGTTCCCCATTAGCTGACGTTTACTCAGTGTATGCCACACACAAGTGTGCCGATAATTTGTGACCTTGTTGGCACACAAGTGAATCACATGTGTTCGTTCCACTTATCTTGTGACATAAATACGTTTGTGCACCATTTAGTAAAGGGCAATACAATCACTAAATCCTGTACCAAACAACATCCTCCATCATACCTTGGTGTCCTGCTGTCAACCAATAAAGTATCATGAGATGATTTATATTCCTTGCTAGTTTTTCCTTTATTAACTTTCATGAGAGAGTGGCCGTGTGGTCAATATACTTCCAAAATTAAACAGTGTACAATAAATAATCAAAAGAAATATAAGTAATGTATTAAAGGACTTGAAGTACACTGTACTGTATATGGTTATGATCAAATTAGGGCAGACTGACATTTAGAACAGTTTTCCAGTCATTTTATGTATTCTGAGTTCATTTTGATCGTGGTGGGGAGTGGTTAGCACATTCCTGTTTTCGGGGTCTGACCTGGACTCTGGTCTTCCTCTGTGGAGTTTGTGTGGTTTCCCCATGCTTACATGTAGGTTAATTCCAGAGTCTTTCCATATTACAAAAGATTCATGTTCCTAACATGGAACAAGACATATTGTTCCCCGACTGCCAAAAGGTAGCTGGGATAGGCTCCAGCACCCATACAACACCCTCACGCTACGAGTTCCTTGGATATTGACCAGTTATAAGTAGAAACACACAACAGTTCTGAAATGCACTTATAAATACCAGTATAATGTAAATACAAAAAAAATATCACACGAACAACCTAACATTTACACTCATACATATGGACAATTCGATCTTCAGTGAATCTGACATGCATGTGTTTCAGAGCAGAGACAGAGCAACCGTACAAATACATTGAAATCTAGAACTGTGAGGCAAATGTGCTTCCTACCAACCAGTTTGTTGATTAGATTAGGTTAGATTAAATTAGATGAGCCTTTATTCATCTCAAAGTGGAGAAATTTACATACCTGTATTGTTCAATATGTACATATGTATGTATACTGTATATAGTTGCTGACGTCATGGTGACAAATTACAAAAGTTCAGGTTATTTTTTTTCCATGATAAATCTATGTAAAGTAATCGTGAAATTGAAATCGGGGAAACAACTCGACTTTTAATAATAATAATAAGAAGTAGAAAAAAAAAATACAGGAGCTGCTGGAAAGGCAGCCATTCTCGCAGCACCCTTTTGTTTGTTACATTTTTTTACATGTGTTTGCCTAAAATGCTACTAAATAATGTTTGGCAAATATGCAATTGGGCTGATTAGGTGAAGTCCAGTGCATCTAAAGGATTTTTTATTAGTATTTAGATAATACATTAATTTTCATTTTCAGCCATGTTAATACGGTCGAGAACTATAAATAGACGCATTGATACTGTCGTTATTTATTTATTGTTTTGTCGTTTGTTGTTGTATGACATAGTTTTGCTCCGTTTATACTACTTTGTATGAAGCGGCGTTGTTTTGATGACTAGAGTGGAGTTCAGTTTAGTTAAGGCGTCAAAATCAGAACGAACGAAAGAACTCACCCGCCATCATGCATTGACGTCACAGGGACGTTTCACCGCATTGGGCCCGCCCATTTTACGTCACCGAGACAAATAATTTTACCAGCACGGGGTTTCCGCCATTTTAACTTCCTGCGTTCAAAGAAGAGTAGACCGTCGAACAGTACTCACAGCGCGTTACTATCCTTAATTTTGAAAAGGGGATTCTTTTATTTTTCTTTCCTAAAGGGGGGCACAAAAAAACGACACCGAGTGGTATCCGACGGTTTTAGTACGTTAGTTTCAGCCGGGGAGTCGCAATGCCGAGCCACCCGCTGAGGGTAGCGGTTGTGTGCTCGAGCAACCAGAACCGCAGTATGGAAGCGCACAATATCCTCAGGTAATCATTGGCCACCCGGGGAAGAAGACGACAAGGCGACAACGACGTGAACGAAATGTGCCTTATCGCTGTGTGTTTGTGAGGCGGTTAGAGTCTGACACGACGCCAGATATGCCGGGCCTCCGCATTCCCAACAATGGACCCAGAGTGCGGAGTCACGCCGGATGTGGAGTTCTCCTTTTTAACATTGTTACCTGGCTGATTTTGGAGATTTTTTTTGTTTATTACTTACACAGCCGTAAATCCTAGCCTAGTCCGTTCTTTAAATCCTCAAACGCTTTTTTTTAATTTCTTTTTTTTTTGTATCGATTCACTCTGATCGAGCGCCCCCTAGGTGGACAAATTCCGGAAGGAAGTAACTACAGCTGAGCCGCAGCTAACTGCTCATAACTGCCCCCTATTGGTCTCTAGCGTTAGTGTTTGCAAAATGTATCTAAATATTTGAGCCCCAGTTTGCGAATTAATTGAATTATACTTGCGTGCTACGAAACAGAATTTCAAATGTAATTTGAGGATTTGTTTTCATTCATCTTAAGGTCCATCCACGTTACATTCTTTGCCCACCTTTTGGCACCTTTTTCCCCCCTAAATGTTTATTAAAAAACACCCACCACCTTCCTTACTGGTGTTTGGAATTGCCTAAAAGTCGAGGGCATAGTGTGTACTAGTTCATAGACCTTAAGATGATTCTGAAGGGTATCAACTGTGCCATTTTTTTATTTGTCAAAAAAACGTTTTTATTTTTAGGAGTGACAGATGTGTAATAATATACATTTTTTTCAGAATAATTGTTAAAAATGAGAGGTCTAGCACTTGTTGATTGATTTTGATTTGTGACTGTTGATTTACTTGCTACCCCTCCCCCTCTCCTCTTTGTTCTCTGCAGTAAACGTGGATTTGAAGTGCGCTCATTTGGGACTGGTACTCACGTGAAGCTGCCCGGTCCTGCCCCAGACAAGCCCAATGTGTATGACTTCAGAACAACATATGAACAGATGTACAACGACTTAGTCCGGAAGGACAAGGAACTGTATCCCCCCATCTCACCTCCACACACTTTCATACACACACACAGTCCAAACAAATCACGGGCTAAGTATTTCATATAACCCATTGTGTTTTATGGACATCAGGAATGTGGACGCAGATGCATCAACGGGTAAACGGCACTGTCATGGAATGTTTTAGCTCTGTAAAAAAATATTTTCAAATAATGCTAGTTGTTTTGAAGTAAATGGCAGTTTGGTTTAAAAAAATAGATTTTTTTTGATGGGGCTTAAGGAGGAGTTAGATGTATTCCATTGTAAATTACGAGTGCAAAAACATTGAGCCTATATTCTGTCAACTTAATACAGCTGCTGTTTTTAAACATCTTTAGATGGTGCATTTCAAAGAAATTACAACATTGTATTCTGATTTCACTAGATGCATGAAAGAATGCCTTGTTGACTCAGAAACCCAAAAGTCGTAGCTGTATTGTTTCAACTTCATCTCGTCTCGCTATGATTTAAAATTTCTATGATTATCGCTTACAGAATAACAGCCTGACAGACCAGAATCTAAATCCCGTATATAGAAATTGGGTATGAATTGACCGAATGTCATGAATTAACATTTCGTGTTTTTAATTTATATGGCAACATACTTTTTGACACTATTACAAAAAAGGTACACTTAAATTGTTTAACAATGGCAACCTTATCAAGTCGAGAAAATAATTCAGGCCTTTGGGTTTCCCTCTGTTCCGATTGAAGCTGCCACATTCAACTTTTTCAGTTTCATCTAATTAATTAACGTACATGGACACTAGGGGACAGGAAATACGCACCAAAATGGAGATGAGTTTTTGTTGTTCCAGATTTAGAGGTTAATTTCACATTGATGGAGGGTGTGATCACCCAAGCGCACCAAACATACAAGTTTTATAATATGTTCATTTTTGTCTCATTGCTTAAAATGCAGACGCACACGACACCTTTAAGGGCACCTGCACAAAAATAGGACACAATTTCATTTGATGCGAAAGTCAGTAATGTAATGTTCTTTTCAGAATGCACATTAGATGCATATGCATGACATTAGATAGAACATTAGATGCACATGCTTACAGCTAAATTTTGGGGCTTCTCGAAATTTGAAAATCCGCAACTGTTTTTATCCCCCTTTTTTTTGTCTTAACTCAAAGCAATTTTTTAAAAGGACGTCTGCTTTTATGACTTTGTGACTTGCAGTCTCCCCCCCGCCTCTATTGGAACCTGCTGATGACAATTTCGCCCCAGCGGCCATTTGTGGGAACGTCCTGTTTTGAAGCCTCGCATTCGCGAGGTACTGTCGAGTTATTTTGTGCTCGCAATGTCAAAATATGTGAGCTGCATGATAGAATGGACGAATTTTAATGTAACCCGCAAAATATTGATTTGTACATGAAAAAAAAACACTTGTGGGTTTTGCTAATCAGTACCTTGTTTTAAAAAAAGTACCAAAATATTAAACGGTTGGAAACTGAAGTTTAGAAGTCATGTCAAAGTCAATGTAAGCGCTCATTTTAAAATCGGACTGGAATTTCAACGAAAATGCCCGTCACCCTTCACCTTTATTATATTATTATTATTGCAGTGTCAGCTGCAGGGTGGCTTATTGATGCTAAAGATCCATGACTGAGTATAATAGATTGAATTGCTGGTCATATTATTTATAAATCGAATGTTTGGATTCACCTGCGACGTAGAATTGAGTCAATATCTAACGCAGCATTGTTCCGCCAATTTAAAATCGTTTGTCAAGCGTGATGACGTCATGTGGGCGGTTTGTCCCTTATCTTCAATTAGTTGCATGTCCACCACTAGAGGGTGCTGTTGATCACCACAAAGGGGCTGTCAGGGCGGGTTTTCAAACATCAGATCCTGTGCACAGAGTCCTTTCCAGGCTTGCCATTTTCCTTAACCCCACACCACCTCAGATACACACAGAACGGAATTCTACACATGCTGGAACGAAATAAGCGTATTAAATCCAAGCCAGAGCGCTTCCAGAGCTGCAGTGACAAGTTTGACCTGGTCATCACCTGTGAGGAGCGCGTCTATGATCAAGTTCTGGAGGGTGAGCAAAACTTTCTGCTTTTACATTTTATTGTATTTTTTTAATTGCTTACCCGATGGATGTCATTCCTTTGACAGATCTCAGCTCACGGGATCAGGAGACCATGCAGCCCGTGCATGTCATCAATGTTGACATTCAGGACAACCATGAAGAAGCCACGCTGGGCGCCTTCCTCATCTGCGAGCTGTGTCAATGTGTGAGTGCGTGCTAGGAGGCATCACTCGGAAGACTGGTTTGGTTTGGAATGACTTGTACTGACCAGTTCTGCACTGGAGCACTTTTGACCCGATATGCACATGAAGCCCATTATCGCATCACCCAGATCATTAAATAGAGAAATCCTCCTTTTCAACCCTGATAATGCTCAGTTTTGTTCACAAGAGTCAATCCTGTTGATGTTGGGATTGTTCAGGTATGGCGTTGGTACAAACATAAAATGAGCATTACTAGCTGGATGGATCCTTTTAGTCCACTTTATTTAATAAACTGTCAATCTCAAGCATAACTGAGCAGAGTTTTTGATGCACAGCTTGTTTTTGGGTCTCATTGTACCTAATGAAGTGACCAGCAGGTGTGAATATCAGGACTTTAGATAAGCGTCCAATTCAAGCACACTTGTAGGATGTCACTGAAGCAAACACAGCGTCTAACTGAATTGGCGAGTGCTTCTCTATTTTTTTTTTTTGGACAGGTGCAGGTGGTTCAATTATCAAAGTCAGCTTTATTGACAAATATGCTAATATGCATGACATACAGCACAGATGAAATTACTGTCCTCTCGGACCCAGCGTGCAAAGCACTTATGACTATCTACTCTGGAGTCACAAAGAACATTTCCTTGAAGCGCTTTCATACAAGTATTTTCTGTCGCAGTAATTTACATATTGCAATCGTGTAGGCTTCATGATCGGTGGTGCACTTCCGCGTTCAGGTTCGGTGCAAATTCAAAAGTTCCCGGAAGGTCCAATCTCACCGACTCCTTCACTATCACTCCATTTTTTTTGGGGTGGGGGAAAAAAAAAGCTTAAAGACAATGTAAGATATTCATTAATGTTTTTTGCCTTTGTTGAAACGTATGGTGTTCCTGTGAAGTCAAATAGTGGACACGTTTTTAGCCCAGCCCCACCATCCCATTCTCGTTTTTGTATTTTGAGGGACATTTTAACAATCTAGTGCCAAAACAAACACTGCCATACATCCAAATTAAATGTTTATCTCCATCAAATAACCTACAAGTCAGTTTTCACCGTCATGTCGTAAACTCTTTTTAAAATTAAACTGCAACGAGGATTTTTAAATGCTCAAACTGCACATTTTTACACACTAAGTATACTTCATTCAGTCTTTTTTAATATTCACACATCTTTGCAAAATATTTTTATGTAGATTTTTCATACAAAATAAACGAGTCATTATTCGTAAGCAGTTCGTCAACCACTGTATTTTTATGTCTATCATTATACCAGTATTAATTTTGTATAATATATATAGTCCGTTATACTCCTTCCCTCTGTTTCAATCCACATTTGTCGTCGTCGCTGCAGGCACATCATTAAGACCATTTTTTTTTCTTCTTCTATTGCGCAGATTCAGCACACGGACGACATGGAGAACGAAATTGACGAACTCTTGCAAGAGTTTGAGGACAAGAGCAGCAGGGCTTTCCTTCACACTGTCTGCTTCTACTGACAGCTGCGAGAAGCATACGGAGAGAACCCCCCCCCCCCCCCCAAAAAAAAAGGCAAATAACGTGATGATGTGTGTTGACAGAAACACACCCGGCGCTGAACCGAATCAATTCCGGCTGCACTGACTCACCGCTGCTCACGTTGCCTTTTTACTCCTGATCAAGGTCAAGCCAAGGTCAGCCATGCCTCCTCAGGGAGTGCCCAGCCCCAC
This sequence comes from Hippocampus bargibanti, assembly GCF_051943395.1. NCBI lineage: Eukaryota > Metazoa > Chordata > Actinopteri > Syngnathiformes > Syngnathidae > Hippocampus > Hippocampus bargibanti. Next base: position 5,517,226 of record NC_142745.1, on the reverse strand, counting down.
CATTTTGCTCTGTGCAGACTCCTAAACATGATTATGTAGTTTTTTTTTCTCGCCCTCCCCTCCAGATGATCTATTTTTCATTAATTGTTTCATTTTCATGTCAACTTTTTTATTTGCCACTTGGAACTCGGGATGTGTTTTATGAAGGTGCGAATGGGGGAGAAAAATGAACTGAGAAATGCTGTTGTTTTGTGATTTAGATGACTTAAGTTAAAAGGTCGAGCTGGTGAATAACCAAAGCTCGGCCTCTCTGAGGCAATGTGTGCTGTTGACTTACTTAGATATGTCGTTCAGGGCATACGATTTCTTTTGTATGTGTCAAAATGATGCATTGTCAGCTCACAGTGCCTGATTTGTACAGAGGAATATACTAAATGTATCTAAGGACTATTTGTGGCTCATTATATTCTTTTTTTTTCACCGTTTCATTTAGCACTTGTAAATATTAGATTGAGTTTGCATGGAGGTCAATTTTTGTGTTCATCTGAAACCTCTGTGGTTGTGCTATTCGAATCTTTCTGTACAAGATATTTGTATATACCAATGTAAAATTTTTCATTGCTTCTCAATTGAATCCAAGCATTAGTAATTATGTAATCAATTAATAAAATATATTTTTCAATGTTATACACATTTTAGTCATATTTGCTGATTTTATTATTTAATTTCATCAGGATGTGCTATTTCCAGTAAAATCACAAAGTAGCCATTTGGATTTTCTCAACATTTTATCTTCATTTCATTTCATCAACATGACTGAGGCGCATTTGTGTTTTTAAACTTGAAATCTGTCTACTTTTATTCAGAACATGAATGATTGTATCTGATGTCATCACATCATTGGAATTGCCGGTGGCGACTGTCTTAGCATTCGTTTAGTGTGAGAAAGAATCCATTATTCCAGCAATGACGACATACACAAAATGCACATCAATTGTTAATGGTTATAAAAACCCAAATAGGTTAAAGGACAACTGACGTCTCCGGACAAGTTGTGTCCATAATTTGTAAAATGGCTTCAAATGACTTCTACTGAGTGTATTTTACAAAGATTCCGAATATTCCGAAAGTCTTGTTTTTGAGTTGGTGACGAGACTTCGCGTTACGTCACTGAAGAAATGCCCCTCACCGAAAAAAGGACACATTGTATCAGTCCTTCCATCACGTCAATGCATTTTGCTGTACTTGTTTGGAATGAAAACTTCGTGTTGCACCAAAAAGAGGCAAAAGAGGGCGACAAAGCTCCATGTAAGGAATTACTCAGCCTGTGGAAACAGGCTGATTAATTCCTTACATGGAGCTCTGTCGCCATTTCTGCCTCTTTTTTGGGACTACATTTCCCCCACCCCTATTGCCTGAAAATGGCACAGAATAAATTCTTTAATCGATTGCAAACATGTATGATTTCCTCTTCAGAACTATTTGAATCATATTCGTCACTGGATGTGTAACAAGAAAGCATATTCTCCGAACCTGAAGCCATTGTTTGGATTCTCCAGCAATGCAAGATGTCTTGGCGTGACGTCACGAACTGGGGGCGGGACTTACTGAAAATGCCCAATTCGCAGCTCATTTTTTTGCAGATTTTGGACACTTTAAGTCATTTTTATTGGTGTTTTGCATTTGAATAAAAATATCGTACTGCATGTTTTGGGTAATTTTAGATGCTATAAGACGTTTTTCTGATGTCAGTTCGGAAACAAAAAAGTGATGTCGGTTGTCCTTTAAATCTTGATGTTGTTACAGACAGACAAATATTTCTACACCGGTTAGTTTCCTTCCTTCCATAAGACAAAGTCCAACATGTGTGAATACACGTAGACATGATTCAGAATCTTTCACATTCATCAAAACAATCTGACTCAAACTGGAGTTCCATCTTTTGGTGCAGGGTCACTTTTCTCCACTTTCTCTTCGACGCCCTGCTCTAAACGTTCTAAGTGGGCTTCTTCACAGTCCAGTTTGACTCTGGGAGCAATTTGAGACTCTGCTGACCTCTCTTGAAGTATACAGTCACCTTCTTGCTTCATCTTATTGACCAAGAGTGAGGCGACCACCTCTTGAGCCTGAGACGTCTCGCCAAGTGGCAGATTAAAACCCATTTTGCCTGCGGCGCCCCCTGCCGGTGGAGGCGTAAGTGTCTTGGTCTGAGCCTCTTTTTCCGTACTCAGCCAATCCATCTTTTGCCGGTGCTGCTTGACGGCGTCGTCCACGCGGGTGTCGATCATGGCCTCCGTAAGTACGCCGTCCTCGGAAGAATATGCCGCCGCCTGAAGACAGCGTTACAATTTAAAACACAGCGATGAAGACGATGGCAGATTATGAAGGGACTGATTTATAACTTTTAAGGCCGTACCTGCCAGGCTACTCCCAATTTGGAGATCTCTCTACCGGACATGCCTTCTGCCCGCTTTGCGATTTCAGAGCATTTCTTACCATAATCAAACTGCGCCAGTTTCATCCTCCTGCAGAAGATACGTTCACACAAATGACAATCGTAACTATCTTGGATATGGTTTTGAAGCAGCTCCATTTTGAAAAGGAAACAAAGGCTCTTCTGCATTTGTCATGTTTGTGTTCAGGGTGTGTTTTGCTATTTGTGTGTATTTCATATACAGTAAAGTCTCGTTATATCGGTTATATCGATAGTACTGGAAAGTACAATGGAAAGCTACACGAAAATAACATCCGATTTGCGGAGATCTCAACCAAACACGTCTGCTTTTTCGTTAAAAAAAAAAAAACTTTATTCAACAATACTAATGTGCCGGTTACAATGAAGAAGGTACGACACAAGGACGTCAGGTATATGGAAGCGGAGTGGTGCATTGCGGTGCGCTGTTTGGTTGAGAACCGAATTTCGGTTGTAGACGGGGCATAAAAAAGCCACAATTTTTGGTTGCAAACTAAATTGGACGAGAACTGGGACGTTCGAAAACCGAGGTTTGACTGTTCAGTGAAAGCGTACAAGTTGACAAGTATGCAATCGCTGTTGTAGGAGAAGACAAACTTTGTACTCACTGCCTCCCCCCAGTGGCGGGCTCCAGCACATATCTGTCAAAGTACAAGCGCACCAGTCTCTCTCTCTCCTCAAGCCCCGGCAGAGCAAAATTGACAATTTCATCTATCCGGTCGTTAATGGCCCAGTCAAATTGCTCTGGTTGGTTACTGGCCAACACCAACATGAATCTGGACGGGATGTAAAACAAGAAAAGCTGAATACCCGTATTTTCTGGTGTATTAGGCGCATTGGAGTATAAGGCGCACCCCCAATGAATGGTGTATTTTCAAACTTTTTCCATATATAAAGCGCACCTTCAATGAATAACAAAACTTTTCCAAATATAGAAATATATAAAAGTTTCCCAAATATAAGGCACACCACATTTTATAAAATGCTACAGTAGAGGCTGGGGTAATGATATGCACCCGGAAGCACAGGCGCAGGGTCATCTATTAAAGAAAATGAAGGCTTTTAGGTGCGCCTTACACACCGGGAAATACGGTTAATTAGAGATGTAAGCAAGAGTTACAAAGTGGAATCTTTGGAAGTACTGAACGGACTTTACCTGTTGCTCTGCTCTCCTGTGCGATACAAAAATGCATTTAAAGTGGCTCGGAGATCTTCACTGATCTTCTCCTAAGGAAAAAAAAAAGTCTTGTTTGGTCAAATAAAATGTCCTTATTATTACTGTGTCATCATCATCATTTATTATTATTATTATTATTATTATTATTATTATTATTATTATTATTATTGTTGCTGTAACACATTCAATAGTTTGTCATCTGATTTTCAAAGATCTCAATCAAATCAATGTGAATATTTTTAAATAAATGTTATTGATTCACATTTATTTTAAAATATTTTTATTATTTTATCAATGTAAAACGTTTTCTATGTTGCATTGATTTTGTTTTATTCTCAAAATGTGTTAATTTAAATATATTTCACGATTCATGACTTTTATTGCACTTAAATGTGCCCATCATGTATCCTTTTTGTCATAATAGTAGTAATAATAATAATAACAAAAACGATAACACTAACAATAATAACAACAACAATAATAATAACAACAAATATAATAATAATAATGAGGAGAAGAAGAAGAAGAAGAAGAAGAAGCTAAAAATGGTGCATGTCTATTTTAGATGGGTGTGAATTAGATTGTTGTTTTGTTTCAAATGACCTCCTGGGCCATTAGTGGATTTAAAAATATATATATATAATTTTTGCACAAGTTTGGCCACATCTGAGTGAGCTAGTTTGGAATACAAATGTAGAATTAATTAAAATTAAAAATAAACAACTTGTTCAATTGGGCAAAGGAGACGTTCTCTCGAGAAAATCTAAAACAGATAAAAGTGACAAATAAATCGCAAGCATCCAAACTTACAGTCGATCTCTTACGAAGGAATGCGTCAGCTTCGTCAACAAACAACAGGAGGCTATAAAAGCACAAACATGATATCATAAGAATGACATAAATAAATAAATAAAGTGACCAGGTTTCATTTATTAATTCCCCCCCCCCCCCCCCCACCCCTCATGTGTCAGGCATCTTACCCTCGCCTGCTCGTGTTGGCCCAATCAAATACTTTATGCATGGCGGTCACGCCATCACGGCCCATCGGGGCGACGTCACCACCGGTCATGATTGCGTAATCCATCCCAGAATGCATTGCCAGCTTCTACTCAAAACAGAAACAACAATTCACAGCCAAAGCTCTTTTTCGTGTGATTCTTTTTTTTGAAAACGTGCCAGCATCCAACACGTACCTTAGCAAACAGCGTCTTGCCGGTGCCCGGGGGTCCGTACATTAAGATGTTCCTGTAGAGGCCGTTGTTCTGCCTGGTGTTTCTTGTTGCTATGGCAATGTCACGCACGCGCTCCTCCAGCGTCGGCTAGGAGGTCAAACTAATTGTTACGACCATTTCTTGAACTTGCCATCATTTTGATGAGGCCGTATGATTCTTACATTGAGCACAACTCCTTCCAGGGCATCCTGAGGTTTGCTCTTCAGCCTTTTGGCTGTCTGAAAAGCCGAACAAATTTGACAAAGATCAAAAAAAGGTGCATAGATTAAATACAGGATTGGCATCTAAACTTAAAGGACAACCGACGTCTCCGGACAAGTTGTGTCCATAATTTGTAAAATGGCTTCAAATGGCTTCTACTGAGCGTATTTTACAAAGATTCCACCGCATATAGCTACATTTTAAGACTCGCTCTGAATATTCCGGAAATCTTGTTTTTGAGTTGGTGACGAGTCCGTACGTTACGTCACTGAAGGAACGCCCCTGACCAAAAAAAAAAGGACACATTGTAGCAGTCCTTCCATCACGTCAATGCATTTGGCTGTACTTGGCTGGTCTGAAAACTTAGTGTAGCACCAAAAAAGAGGCGGAAGAGGGCGACAAAGCTCCATGTAAGGTATTAATCAGCCTGTGGAACCGGGCTGATTAATTCCTTACAGGAGTTTTGTCGCCATTTTCTCCCTCTTTTTGTGCTACATTTCCCGCCCCCCAGATACCTCAAAATGGCATGGAATACATTCTTTAATCAATTGCAAACATGTATGCTTTCCTCTTCAGAACTATTTGAATCATATTCATTGTAATGATATGAGCAAATCGTATTTGCATGTTCTACTAGTGATGCCTGGCTTTAGATCAAAGGAGCATGCGCGCTGCTGCAAGTCAGTCTGATGAGAGCCTACGAGAGCGACACATGTCAATTGCCTTCACCCTCCAACCAACACAGCCGTCCTAATAAAGAACCTCAACTCTATCCAGAAGTTGTATCATTTACCGAACCCGCTTACACAAAGCAACACATTCATAACTGGATGTGTAACAAGAAAGCATATTCTTCGAATCTGAAGCCATTGTTTTGATTCTCGAGCAAGGCAAGACGTCTTGGCGTGACATCACGAACTGGGGACGGGACCTTCGGAAACTGGCCACTTCCGGGTTCATTTTTTTTGCAGATTTTGGACACTTTAAGTCATTTTTATTGGTGTTTTGCATTTGACTAAAAATATCATACTGCGTGTTTTAGGTATTTTAGATGTTTTTCTGATGTCAGTTAAGAAACAAAAAAGTGACATCGGTTGTGCTTTTAAAAAAAAATCCAACCTTGACAGGATGCTTGATGGCCTCCCCCACAGTGAAGCGGGACGTCTCTCGCACCAAAGACGGCTTCCCCAGTCTCGCTTCGATATAACGTCCCGCCACTCCGGTGGCATTGCGGGCTGAATACACCCCTACGGCTAAAAGGGTCAAACCAGCCACCTGGAAGACCAGTTTTTGTGTGATCTAAAGGGCTTTTTAATTTTTTTTGAACACTTTACAGTCACAGACAAGCATAGAAAAAAAAAACCTCACTTTTGGTCAAATTGGCTCCAATGTTCATGACTCACCGTGGCCGTGACTTTGTCCCAGTCTGACACAAATGCTCTGAATCCTTCTCCAAATACGGCCCCTGCTGTCCTAAAAATGACAGTGTATGTTTGTAATATCAATATGATATGCATCACATTGAATTAAGTGTCTTACATAGATAGGTAGTTAGCTGGATAGGTAGCAAAGTAGCTAGCTCGATAGATAGCTAAGAAGCTAGCTCGATAGGTAGCTATCTCAATAGGTAGCTAGCTTGATAAGTACCTAGGTAGCTAGCTCGATAGGTAGCAAGGTAGCTAGCTCGATAGATAGCTCATTCAAAAGATAGCTAGGTCGATAGACAGCAATCGCGATAGATAGCTTGCTCTATAGATAGCTAGCGAGGTTGATAGATAGCAATTGCGATAGATAGCTTGCTCTATAGATAGCAGCAAGCATAATAGCTAGCTCAATAGCTAGCTGTAAAGTAAACACATCTTACTTGATGGACTCCAGGACCGTCTGCCTGTGCTCGGCGGCCTTCAAGCGGATTTGCTCGCGTATGATATCAGCGTTTTCTCGCTCCACGCGAGCGCGTGCCTTGGACTCAGCCTCAATACGCAGCATCTCGTTTTTATGCCTTAGCTCCATCTCGTGCTCAATGGTCGCTGTCACGAAAGAAAAAACAAAATCGTGCCAACCTCCAGCTAATCGCCGGGTACCTAATCGCACACACACACCTTTCCTCATGGCTTCCTGTTTCTGAACCGACTCTTCCTGCTTGCGAAGGTTTTCCTCATTCAACATTTGCTGAGTGGAACATAGACAAACTGTTTGCAATACTATTTCAAAGTAGAAGACCGTTAAAGTAAATCAGGACAGCTCACCTGTTGTCTGAGCTGGTCCTCATAGCGCTGCCTGGCTAGCTTGTCCTGGTATTGAGCCCTCTGATGAAGACGGGAGGGAATTAGTTTCAGGTGAAAGAAGGGGGTGAGGGTACGAAAGCGGCACAAAACTCACTGCTTGATGCTGCTTGGATTCCTCATTCAGAGTTTTCCTCCTCTCCTCACCTTGGATTTTGATCTGGTCACCCTTCAGCTGTTCCACAGCTGCTTCATACTCCTGTCATAGTGGAAAAATAGATTTGCATTTTGGTCTGCTCAGCTCAAAGGTGACAAAATACCTCCAAGGCAGCTTTAAATATTAAGGCAATCGACCTTGCCATTTAAGAAGAAATTGAAGAAATTGGACTATTGTGGCCTTTTTTGTGGATTTAGCTATGGCACAGGCAATATTTTTGTTCCTATCTGTTGTTTCCACTTACAGTGAGACCTCAACTTACAAACACCTCAACTTACAAACTTTTTGTCTTACAAACGTCAAATTTATGAAAATGAAACCTTATAATAAGCACTATTTTCATAATACACACCCACCACGGCTGGCGGAGTGATCTTCGGCGGAAGCACACGACCGAACAGCACCAGAGGTTAAGTTACCAACAGTCCTTATGGAAGGTGACTCTCCTTCCATAAGCCATCAACGACCATCAAAAAGGTAAATAAAACTTTATTTTACAGCACAGTTTATTTCTTTAATTACAGTCGTCATGTAATGCGCCTCTCTTTCCAAACAGCAATTCCCTTTGACCTCCAACACCATTCCATCAAGCCATAAATGACAATTACAAATGTAAATAAAGTGACTTTATGATACAATGCAGTGTATTTCTTTCATTACAATACAATAGCACATTTATTATACATAGAATAAGGTATGTTGTGTGTAGTTTTAAGGCTTATTTAGTTGAAAAGTATATTTTATGGGAACCCGGAAACAGATTATTCCCATTTTAATGGTTTCCTATGGGATTTTTTTTTTTTTAGATACACACTTTTCGCCTTACACACTCTGTCTGGGAACCAATTAAGTTCGTAAGTTGAGGTCTCACTGTATTTCCAACAGCAAAATTCATTTTCTTGTACAGTAAAGTCTCGTTATATCGATAGTCCCGGTTATATCGATACTATTTCTATGCACGCACGGAGAAAATTACATGCAAACAGGGTCGGATATATCGATAGTCCCGGTTATATCGATATTTTTTCGGACTCCCTTGAATATCGATATAACGAGACTTTACTGTATTTGCATATATAAACTATGAGCAGATTAACCAGTGCAATCAATAGATGGAAATTTACAGTCCATTTCATAACATTCAAACAGCAACTGTCACAAACTATCAAACTAAAGGACATGAAGTGGACCGAGTATGAGGTCATGAACGCCGATCGTTTCTTCTGCAGTACCTTAATTTTACTCTGGTGCTCCATCTGGGTGCTCTGCTCCTGCATGCGAGCCAATTCCAGAGCTTCTTTAGCATGTCCTGTATGTAGGTGGGGAAAAAAGGACAGGACATGAAATCAGAATGGTCGTCTTTTTCAACCTGGAGTGGGTTTTCTTTAAAGTTTTTACTTGTGGGAAATCCCGTCGGTGAAGCCCTTTGAGACTCTTGGTCATATACATTTGAATGGACTCAAATGTGTCTGTGTTTGCTAAGCAACACCATATATCTAAGAGATAATTAATGCTTTGCCAGGAGTAGATGTCGCCTTTTTTTAAAGCTGGTTTTGAGTTTCATGACAATACGACCTTTGAACATGCTGCGAGTTTGAATGGCGATGGATTAGTACAGGGGGGGGGGGGATCATCATTTGGCTAAAATGACGCATATTCTTGCTGAATAAGTGAGGGTTGTCAGTGCTGGGCCTCGATATCAAAGTGACAAAATCCAAAGGAAACACAGATGTTATATTAATGGCGTTTAATAAGCGTTCACCAATGTAAAGACACATTCTTTTCTGAACACTTACGAGACTTGTCGAGATCTTTGGCCGCCTGTGCAGCCCGTTCCAGCCCGGTGGGGTCGAAGTTACTCCATTTGTCCTTGGGTTTATCTCCCCCGCCGCTTGAGCCACCAGCCGGCGGCGGAGGAGGCTGAACCGGCATCCCGGGGGGAGGCTCTGGTTGCCCCTTGTTCAAGCCGAACAACCACGACATCTTCGGGAGTGAATAAGGTTAAATTTGGCCAGTTCTAAGTGGAGATACGAGGAAAAACGTCCAAAGCTCTGTCAATGTACTTCCTCCACGCGCGTGCCACTCACTAGATTTCGGGGCATGCGCAGTGGAAAGGGGTTGTGTCGTTGAGTAAAAGGGATGATGATTGGCTCACGATGTGTATTCCTTATTGTCATTGGTTGTTGTATCTGTTGACGTCATTCAGATGATCCCACCCAGAAAAGGATATGGAAGGCGTTATGGGACAATCTTAATACGAACTGGTGTCATGTGGGTAATTTGCATTAGGCCTGCCGGTACAAAAAGTCAAACATTTACATTCCTGGATAAACGTGTTTCTGTCGTGCTTTGTAACTATTTATTTAAATACCCATTGAATGATTATATGTGTATACATTCTTCAAAAAGAGCTAGTTATTGGGCTTTTGGCTGAAACTTCGCAGGGAAACTGCAGTATGACCTTAACAGGGGTATTGAAGTTGACCTCTAAATTTCATCCTCATGCCCAGGTAATAAATGTTTAAGTCAGTTTTGCACAACATATCTTGCAAACAGATGTACCGGTCTAATGTAAACATCCATTATTATTATATGTATTTTGTTTTTCTACTTTCATTCCTTTCATCACTTTGCTGCTGTGAAATGTAAATTTCTCCACTGAGACTAATAAAGGCAAATCCAATTCCAATTCAATTCAATCCAATTACAAATGCACAAAACAAATTGTACTGGATAGCAAAACATTTATTAAGAACTGAACATTCAAAAGACAATTGTATGAGAAATACATATTGACAGAAAGGGGACAAAATGATAACCAGGCATTTCGGCTCGACACTAACCAGAGTAATTGTTCCAATTTAATGGCAGTATCAAATGTGGACACACGTCATTATTATTCGTAATTAAAATTGTGGTATGGAGATTGATACATTCACAAAATGAAATTTATCAAACCTCTCGTGCTGCAAACAACTGCTTAAAAAAACAACAACATGTATGTATCCACTCAACATTTTTACAGTAGGCATTCACTACTGTTGCACAACCACGCGTGAAAAGATACCGGGAGGTTCTTTGCCATCACCCAGCGCTGCACAGAAGCCTTCTTGTTGCCGGGTCCTGGCAAGCTTGGCGAGGGCGAGGAATGACCGAGGTTCTGTGATGGCCAGATCACTGAGAACCCGTCGGTTGAGCTGAACACTGCTCTGTTCATAGAAAGACCAGATGGAACATTACTAGTGCATAATCTAATGCGATCCAAACCAAGAGGTTTCACATATATTCTGGCGATACAAAGACAAAAGTGCGAGGTTTTGTTATTTATATATCCAGGCACACTTGAATTTGACTATTTAAAGAAACCAACCTTTGTTAGGTTGCACATGAAAGCAGGATACTTCATGCCGTGCTCTCTGGAAGCTGCAGCAATACGTGTGATCCAAAGCTAGAAGACGAAAAACAAGGGACGATGTTGTTCGTCAACATCAATAAATAACTTAGCTTCTTGTAATATGCCTGGTTCACACAGTTTCTCCCGAGATACCTTCATAATGCTAAAATTGTATTGATAAGAAAAAATAAAATGTTTTCAAAACTACTTAAGGATTAAATCAAATGCCGTGCACATGAAAGTTTAATTAAACTATACTTGAATGGTTATTATGAACAGGTGTATTGTCCTGTCACAATTCTTACACTAAACGATGCAAACCCAGCAGGATCTCTTCATATACTGTATGTGCTGGTTTATCATCTGGTCCACATTGATGGTTTTGGGTTTCGGTTTGAATACATCTACGTGACACTAATCTTACAACATTTCTCACACTACCGTTCTTGTTACATTAATAAATCTGACAAATATGAGCTTTATGTTCCAAAGGATAAGTCAAATAATTCAAAAAATGAACATCTCACCGTTCTCATGTTGCGTTTCTTCAGCCTTCGCCCTTTAGTAGCGTAGACAAACGCCCTCCTGACAGCTCGTACGGCCAGACTGTAACAGCGGTTCTTTCTGCCTCTGAAATGCTTCAAACAAACGTCGAGAATCCTATATGATGATCTTCACATTTTAAATACATCATTGAATCACGCTGCGTGTGATCGCATGGGACTGGTAATACAAACGTGAAAAAGAATACTGTATCACGTTCGTGTCTTACCCGTGCATGCTTGAGAAGTTCTTGAACCTTCCAGTATCTATCGGGTCCACGGCTTCTAATCCATCTGGACAACGTCAGGAATACCATTTTTGGATCCTTACAAAAGTCTTACACAAAATAAGGCCACGGAGTTGAGAGTGACCTTACGCAAAATCTTCCTGAGCCCCACGAGCTGCGGCAACTGGGGGGAAGCTGCACACAAGAGGCACCACTACACTTGGTGCGTTTGATTTTCACACAGTGAAACTCCGTTTAAGAATTGTCATTGTTAATATTACATTGGTAGTTTTTTATTTTGATCAAAATAAAATTTAAGCGAATTTAAAAATGATATATTTGTGTGAATAATATATAATTATGTCGCAAAAGTATGTGGGGAGTGTAGACAAGGGTGGGCGGGCTGTACTAAAATCCGGGCTATAATGATGCAAAAGCAAGTGCCCTCAGCAACTCGTGACGTAACAGCGTTGGATTGTGGGGCGTAGAGGAAGTGGAGGTCAGCAGAACAGAAACCCCAAACATGTCCGTAGCTACTCTCACGTCCTTGAACCGCTGTGGTGTATTGGCGTTCCGCTCCTCAGCTGTTTTAGAGGTATGATCAAATTTATCAACGACTGTTATGGGTTCCCCCCCCCTCCAAATTAAAAAGTATTGCTTTGCAATTAGTTAACTCGGTTGAAAAACAGGATTACGGAGTCTGCCTGCTACTAGCTATTAGCTAACCATCCTGAATTTTAGCTTTAATTGTCGTGTTTTTATAAACTGAGCACTGCATAGCGAATGTTACTCAATTGCAATCATAATAATAATAATAGGCACAATTCTCTTAATTTGGAGTAGCGGCATGCTACCAGTTATTTAAATGTTACATAAACACGACGCGACATCATTCATGCTCGTAAGAAACCACCTCCCTCAAAAACTTTTACATTTACATATTAATGAATCACCAATAATGATGTGTTTGTGCTCTAATCCTTTATCGTGTATCCGCATGGAGTTATCAATTTTCATTCAATTGGCCCAAAATGATTGTTTATTAGTGCGCCTGTGTTCTTCTGTCTACCGTGTATGCTAGCGACGTGTCGTACCAGTATAGTAACATGTTGCCCTTTTACAAGAGAAAAATAACTTTTACCTTAAATAAACGGCACCGAAATTTGTATGGAAATTAAGAGAAAATAATCAGGATTTAAATTAGTCTTGGTGCAATACGAAAATTCTGGCCTCAAAGTGTTTTACAGTATACATTACCCAAATCCCATTGCTGAAAAAGTAAAAGTAGTGATGCCTTAGATGAAAAGAAACATAAACAAGAGCTCACTTTTCCCGATTGAGTATTGCAGTGATTTTGCAGTGGCCAGTATACAATGCAAGCCCAATTTCAATAGATAAGTATTCCTTTTTTTGTTCAGTGGTGTGCTGAGAGCTGCTTGTAATGTAAATTATGAACATCTGACTTGTTATATTTCAGTTTTTTTTCTTTGTATGAAATATCGCTTTATGTTACGGCAGGCAGTGCGTTATGCGCAGACAGCAGCCGCTCCAGCAGCACAGCCAAGAATTAAGAAATTCCAAGTGTACAGATGGGACCCAGACACTCCAGGAGACAAGCCTCGCATGCAGACCTTTGACATCGACCTGAACACGTGAGTCACTGACCCAAATTCAAGATAGTGGCAGCTGCAGCGCAATAAGTGTTATCCTAAATACAGTGCCACATCCAAAGTCTTGCATTTGGGAAACCGGCCTGTTGAACAAATTGTGTTCAGCTTCAGAGGTTCAAATATGTTCCTTTGCATTTATCCTTCTTGTAGATGTGGGCCAATGGTTCTTGATGCCTTAATCAAGATTAAAAATGAAATGGACTCCACGCTGACTTTCCGTCGCTCTTGCAGAGAAGGTTTCTCTTCTGAAGTTTGATTTCAGAACATAATTACTGTCTGTGGTGAGGTGTCTCTGACGGACTTGTCAACGCAGGTATCTGTGGTTCGTGCGCAATGAACATCAATGGTGGAAACACACTGGCCTGCCTCAACAAGATTGACACTAATCTCAGCAAAGCTACCAAGATTTACCCCCTTCCACATATGTATGTGGTTAAAGACCTGGTACCTGTGAGTATACCATCCTAACCGTATCACCTAAGATACGAGTGACCCGATTTACAAAATACAAGCTGTCATTTAAAATAAATACATTTAGGGACACATCTCTGATTACAATTTGCCATTGACCAGTGTTGTTTGTAGACTTAGTGTATAGAATAGGAGGCGACATTTAAAATGACCGAACTTTGTGTCACAGGACATGAGCAACTTCTACGCTCAGTACAAGTCCATTGAGCCCTACCTGAAGAAGAAGGATGAGTCCCGGGAAGGCAAAGAGCAGTACACACAGTCTGTGGAGGATAGACAGAAACTGGCACGTCCCATCTTTCAATTCTGCTTTGTCATCCACTAACCATAACGCAGGTGCTATGACATTTAGGATTTATCTGTGATCCTTTTTATCTTGCACAGGACGGGCTATACGAGTGTATCCTTTGCGCCTGCTGTAGCACCTCTTGCCCCAGCTACTGGTGGAATGGAGACAAATACCTCGGACCCGCCGTGCTCATGCAGGTTTGCACTTCTATACGTCAACCAAAATCTGTTTGGTGATACTTGTCAACCAGAGATTTGTTGGGATAAAAGAAAATCTAATTGATATCATTTATATTGATAAGAGGCCAAAAAAATACTTGCATTTGAGTTCTCACCAATTCCGAGTGGCGATATTTGCTGGAAGCTGAATCACAAAAATGTTCCAGGTCTGTGTCATCTCAGTATGAGCCACCAGGGGCCGCTCCGTAAAAAGAATACAGGAACACAAATCCCAATTGCATGTTTTGTAGACTTGGAACAGATTACACATTTTTACATTGATTACAATGGGAAGTGTTGTTTTGGTTTGCAAACACATTAGTTTTCAAATAGGTTTCTGGAATAGATTATGGTTGAAAACCGAGATTTGACGATGCGAACAATGTGTCCACCACATCGCCGTTTTCCAGGCGTATCGCTGGATGATCGATTCACGGGACGACTTCACAGAGGAGCGTCTGTCCAAACTGCAGGATCCCTTCTCTCTCTACCGCTGCCACACCATCATGAACTGCACCAAGACGTGCCCCAAGGTAAAACATGCGGGAACGCTTAAAGGACAACCAACATCTCCGGACAAGGAGTTTCCATAATTTGTAAAATGGCTTCAAATGACTTCTACTGAGCGTATTTTACAAAGATTCCACCGCATATAGCTATATTTTACGTTTTAAGACTCACACTGAATATTCAGGAAGTCTTGTTTTTGAGTTGGTGACGAGTCCGTACATGACGTCACTGAAGGAACGCCCCTGACCGAAAAAAGGACACATTGTAGCAGTCCTTTCATCACGTCAATGTTTGTTTGGTCTGAAAACCTTGTGTTGCACCAGAAAGAGCCAGAAGAGGGCGTCCAAGCTCCATGTAAAAGGAATTTATCAGCCTGTGGAAACGGGCTGATTCATTCCTCACAGGAGCTCGGTGGCCATTTTCTGCCTCTTTTTGGGTGAGACATTTCCTCCCAATGTCACCTCAAAATGGCACGGAATAAATTATTTAATCGATTGCAAACATGTATGCTTTCCTCTTCAGAACTATTTGAATCATACTCAGAACTGGATGAGTAACAAGAAAGCATATTCTCCGAATCTGAAGCCATTGTTTTGATTCTCCAGCAATGCAAGACGTCTTGGCGTGACGTCACGAACTGGGGGCGGGACATTCTGAAAACGCCCAATTCGCAGCTCAATTCTTTGCAGATTTTGGACACTTTAAGTCATTTTTATTGGTGTTTTGCTCCTTCAAATGTGGGCGTGACGGTTAACTGCCGCCCAATTTGCGCTCGCAGGGCCTGAACCCCGGGAAAGCCATAGCGGAGATCAAGAAGATGATGGCCACCTATAAGGAAAAGAAAGCAGCTGCTGTTTGAGCACCCAGGTGTCCTCCTGTACTTGATATCATAATTTTCCCTGTAATTAATTCCAAAACATCCTTCTTGACTGGCCTAAGACGGATTTGTACATTTATGTCACACAAACTCTCGTGTGTGAGTGTCCGTCTTAATTGCACGTGTACAGAATGAAAGGGTCTTCTCTACGTGTACCCTACCAGGTGTTTCCGACATTCGACACCATTTTGTTTGTGTATTTGGGAGACAACGTTGCTCTTGTTGTTGTTGGCAACATCGACTTTGCAGCCATTTGGGACAAAGTGTGTGAATGTTCTTTCAGATCTTATAACACTCCCCCTTGGCGTGAATAAATCATGGAAATAGCATCCAGCTGCTGTTTTGTGGCGCTTGTCTTTTATCCGAAAGGGTTGGGAGAAGTGAATTTCGAAAGACCTTTTTTTTATACACTGCCACTCTGATCTCACAGGCACCGATAACAAAAAATTTACAGGTCATCAGTGAGTTTCATGTAAAACAAAATGTCGAAATCCTTATTCATGATGGTGTGGAAAGCGTTTCCAAACCACTCCACTCTTCTGCTGAGTTGGACTTAAAGGACAAGTTGTGTCCATAATTTGTAAAATCACATCAAATGACTTCTACTGAGCGCATTTTACAAAGATTCCACCGCATATAGCTATATTTTACGTTTTAAGACTCGCGCTGAATATTCAGGAAGTCTTGTTTTTGAGTTGGTGACGAGTCCGTACGTGATGTCACTAAAGGAACGCCCCTGACCAAAAAAAAGACACATAGTCGCAGTCCTTCCATCACGTCAATGTATTTTGCTGTATTGTTTGGTCTGAAAACCTTGTGTTCCACCCAAAAGCCCCCAGAAGAGGGTGTCCAAGCTCCATATAAGGAATTTATCAGCCTGTGGAAACGGAGGTCGCTATTTTGTGCCTCTTTTCTGGTGATCCTTTTCTCCCGATGTTGCCTCAAAATGGCATGCATGGATTGCAAACATGTATGCTTTCCTCTTCAGAACTATTTGAATCATATTCATAACTGGATGTGTAACAAGAAAGCATATTCTCCGAATCTGAAGCAATTGTTTTGATTCTCCAGAAATGCAAGACGTCTTGGCGTGACGTCACGAACTGGGGGCGGGACTTTCTGAAAATGCACAATTCGCAGCTCATTTTTTTTTGCAGATTTTGGACACTTTAAGTCATTTTTATTGGTGTTTTGCATTTTGAATAAAAATACCATACTGCGTGTTTTGGGTATTTTAGATGCTATAAAACGTTTTTTCTGATGTCAGTTAAGAAACCAAAAAAGTGACGTCGGTTGTCCTTTAAGGGAGAACATGTTGCAAATGTGTCAATCGTCATAAGTGTTTTGGTCTAGTCCCTCCCAGAGGACCTAAATCCTCTTTCGTGGTATACCTCATAGGTATATAGCTACCTAGCTAGCTTTCTATCGATCTATTTGAGTTACTTCCGGGGTGAGTGAACGCTGGTGCTTGTGGCTGCTGCTGCTCACCCACAGAAAAACTTATCCTGTGACTGTAAAGTGACCTTGAGAGTTTTGAGAGGCACTTATAAATGAAATATTTTATTATTATTATAAATAATCCCCTTCTCTCCTAATTCTGGAGTTTAATACTGTATAATCCAATCCAGATCATTTCCCACAAAAGTACTTGATTATGGTCTGTTCTGGGTCCGTGAGCTGCTTTTGACGCCTGCAGACGCGGGGCCAGCTCGCGTGCTTTCACGGGGGAGGCTGGACGGGGAGGAGACTTGACAAGCTAGGGTGGTGCAATGTGGCGCTGCAAAGTCTTCCAGCACTCACGGGGGGCGCATGAAGGTGGAAGACGGTCGAAGTACATTGAGCTAAAGTTTTCGTAAGTGGCCATTCTTTCCCTCCTCTTTTTATTTTGCTCATCTGCATGCATTTGTAGTTTGTCATTTATTTAGATGAGGCTTGAAAAACGAAGCAATTATATTTAATGCACGTCAACTTTACTTACATGGAGGTGTTGCGGTCATGTTTTCACTTGGGGGTGTAGGGGGGGGGGGGGGGGTTGTAGGGAAGAGGAACTACAGTTAAGCCCCCGGCAGTAATTACAAGGGGATTGCCAACAAGGGAAACTGCCAGACAAGGGGGTCAGTGAGGACAAAAAAAGGCGGGGTGGGCGCTGAATCGGGTTTAAATTTATTTAGTTTAAAAACAAAAAAAAGCTTTATTTTAAATCAAGAGCATTTGTGGTTTCTGTCCCTGGGAATCTAGTTCATAAATGTATGTGAAGGAACGGGGTTGTGGGGGTCTCTGGTGAAGAAAAGAGAGGGTGAAGGGCGGGGTTAATAGCTCCCAGATGTGTGCTTGTGAAAACAAATGGCTTTTGATGCTAATGTGATGCACCATTGGAATTCGTCTGTGGTTATGTGTATGTGCGCATTGTTAGGTTAGAATATTGCAAGCTAATATCAGCGTTAACAGTTACATTTAATCTTTTAACAATTTTGAACGGAATTAAATATTTACCTTATTGCGGGTGCACCAAAAATGTGTGATTTGTCTTAAACTGAAGTCCACGTTTATAACCCAGTCCAAAAAAAACGGCACACTGATATGCCTCATGCATTTTTCGAGTCCCTTTGTAGTCATTTACAGTTCGTCTCCCAAAATGTGTCAATATGTTTTGTATTGTGTGGATGATGCTAGAGCATAGAGGAGAACATGTAGGAGGAGCATCCACATTTTTTTCCACACAGTCGAAAAACATCGTCATTCATGTTAAAAGGCGACTGCTTTCGATTTAATGTCAACGATGTCATTCACGTGGACAGAATGTTGATGCTCTTGCTCTTTTTAGGCCCTTTTAATCAACCAAGACCCCATTTGCTTCGAGGAAGAATATAGGGTGAAATTGGGGGGCGTGGGGGGGTTAAAAGGGAAATGAGGGATGTAGATGCAGACGACAAGGAGGAAGGGAGTGGGGGATAAGAGAGTGGGTGTCGGGGGTTCGCCGTTTCTTTTCCTGGAATGCAGCCACAGACTGTCTGCTGCAGAGGAGAAAAGTGGGAAAACAGAGCAATTGTTCTTAGGAAGGGGAGACTTTCCACATTCTTGCTGTCATACACCCCCCAACTCTCCCTCCATTTAATTTTCTTTTACTGGGGCCAGTAGAGGGGGTGAAGAGAACTGTGTGTGTGTGTATAGGGGGGTTGAAAGGTTTCAAAGGACATGCCCCCCCCAAAAAATACTGCTCTCATGTATTCATTTTTTCCCTCCACAGTGAGAGTGTGATTACCTCCGAGAGCGACCATGAGAGTCCTCCTCTTGATCTGCATGCCAGGTAACACACCATCTTGTCCCTAATAAAGTGGCCCTCTGGAACACTCGAAAGACACGTGCCACACTTGCAAAATTAAATGATAGCTAAAGTAAGCGCTTGTCACAGATTATTTTGATGGGTAGTTATGAATTTTGCTTCTATGCGATTTTTTAATTCACTGCCATATGTGCAAAAATATGTCCACTCGAGTGCCAGGGTTTTTGTCATTTTCAGTCAAATTGCAGGATCCACAGAATATTGTTTTTTAGGACTACATAAACATTCAATGCAGCGCATGAAACCTTAGACTCTCTTTATTATTATTATTATTATTATTATTATTATTATTATTATTATTATTATTATTATTATTATTATTGTTATTATTATTATTTATTGTTATTGTTATTGTTATTATTATTATTATTATTATTATTATTATTATTATTATTATTATTATTATTATTGTTGTTATTGTAGTTATTGTTGCTGTTATTATTATTAATATTATTATCAGAATCAGAAAGCCTTTAATAGTCCCATAATGAGGAAATTTGCACTATATCAATAATAATAATAACAATAATAATACATTTAATTTGAAAGCGCTTTTCATCACACTCAAAGACGCTTTACAAGAGCTTAAAATGCAGAATAAAATGTCCACCTGAAAAAAAAGCATACATAATTTACATTAAAATAGATCTCAAGGGAAGCATTGGTAAAAGAGACGTAAAGGTTTTTAAAGCACTGCTGAACAGGTGAGTTTTTCGCACTCATTTGAAGGATTGGAGGTCAGCACAGTTGCAGATGTGTTGCGGTAGAGTTTTCCAGAGGGCATTCTTTCATCAGAAAAAAAGAGTTAATTCCTAAGTTATATGGGTCTGGAGTTATCTGAGCTTGAAATGGGGGGCGGCTGTACAAAAGGCACAATGATCAATGAATATTTAACATCCTTTTAATTTCAACCAAATAGGCATTAAATACGCAGCAGCTTTTATAGGGTTCAACCGAATGTGCGTCAAACTCAAATTTGAACACATAAAAGCTACCCGAAATACGGCAAGTGTGCTTACTTATCATGTCTTGTTATTCGTCCCAACAGTTGTGCTGCTGGCCCAGGCTCAATACCAGGAACAGTTTCCTTTTCTTGGTGAGTTCATGAAACCAGTGTTGTTCTTCACTTGGAATCGAAAAAATGCAGTCCTCATAGATGACGTCAGCGGTGTTGATGAATGTATTGTTTTCTTTTCTAGAGGACTATGGGCCCGATTATCTGCCAGGTAAAGCATGTTTTGATTCATCTAATAGAGTGTATGGCCGAATTATACCCAATATGTATGGCGTGAATTATACCCAATACCCAATTATTTTACTCATTCGCTGACATTCCCAAATTTATTCGGGTTTTGGTTTTTCTTGCGTGGAGGTGAGTGCCGATAAAGCACTGGTCAAACCCAGATTTATTTATTTATTCATTTATTTGTGTATTCATTCATTTACTTATTTGTTATGTGTGTATTTATTTCTGTATTTGTTCATTGATTCATGTATTCATTCTTCTATTTAGTTATATTTTATTTATTTGTTTCTTTATTTATTCATTTATGTATTCATTAATTCATTCATTCATTTAATATGTCGTTTTCTATTTATTCATTCGTTCGTTCGTTTATTTATTTATTTATTCATTCATTTGTTCAGTTATTCATTCATTTACTGATTTATTATGTGTGGATTTATTTATGTATTTGTTCATTCATTCATGTATTCATTTATTCATTCATCTATTTAGTTATGTTTTATTTATTCACTTGTTTACTTATTTATTTGTTTATTTATTCATTTATGTATTCATTCATTAATTCATTCATTCATTTAATATGTAGTTTTCCATTTATTTATTTATTTACTTGTTCAGTTGTTCATTCATGTATACATTTATTCATTCATCTATTTAGTTATGTTTTATTTATTTATGTACTTATTTATTTATTTGTTTGTTTATGTGTTTACTTGTTTATTTATTTATTTTTGTTTATTTATTCATTTATGTACTCATTCATTAATTAATTCATGTAATATGTAGTTTTCTGTTTATTTATTTATTTATTATTTGTTTAGTTATCTAAAATGTATTTTTATTTATTTATTCATTCATTAGGTTATATAAACCATTTTTGGGGCACTAACGGAATCTCCGAAATGAAGGTATTAATTATTAATATCAATATAGTATAATAAAAAGAAGTCTGTTTGTGAACCTAACCCCTAATATTAATATCACAGGTTTTTTTTTCTTAACCTGAAACCTCTAAAATTATAAATTATAATGCCTTGTCGAATGCATGAATAACTTAAAAAAAAAAAGAAAATATCTCAAAAAACCTGAAAACCAAAAAAGTAAAGACAGTTCACTGGTGTAATTTAGCAAACAAATGCAAGTCGTCCGGTACATCTGGCAAAGGGAGGTTTGCACCACTGTGGGAGTGATCACAGATGATGCCAATTACGCTGGCATCACATATTCTCTTTGAAGCACAGACGACATGAGTAAACATCTGCATCATACGCTGGATCTTTTAGTTAAAACAGTCCTTGTCTCCCTTGGTTCAGAAACTCCAGATTCTGAGAATCATTATTCCGGTCCTGGAAATTTTCAGCAGCAGGTTCGAATCGATCCCGCCATCCGTGCAGAAAAACCAGGTACGTCTTGTGAAAGCTTTACTTTTCCATCTGGAAAATGAGTCTGAGTTTTCTTTTCCTTTCGCATGAACATTAGAGACTGATTTGGAAACAGAGCCCACGGAGCCCGGTCCTCTCGGTAAGAAAATGGACTCGTTGACTTCTCATTGAGAGATTCTTTGTAAGCGTTGCTTGTATCAACACTTCCAGATTGCAGAGAGGAGCAGTACCCATGCACTAGACTCTACTCCGTGCACAAACCATGCAAGCAGTGCCTGAATAGCCTGTGCTTTTACAGGTAGGTTCGCACGTGGAACCGCTTACATGCGATTAGCTATTTACCAGCGCATCCCCCAACCGTGTCATCATCTATTTTCTATTTATTAGCCAGAAAGCCCATCTGAACTCAGTCAGCCAACATGGCCTGGAGGATTTCAGTTTGGGGGGGATTAAATACTCACAGATGCAAACATGCACACACTCAGATTTATTTCATTAAAGACATTGGGCTCTGTAGTCGGAGGAAGAACTTTTTTTTTTTGCTTATTTCTTTTTTTATGATTAATTCATGTATATTATGTTTTTTTTATTGATTAAATTGAATGTAATGTAATTTTTTGTATTTTATTTTTTGTTTTAATTAAATTATTTTTATTGTATTTTAGTTTAGTTATGTTCCTTTGCAGTCAGTGCATCATTAAAAATCAGTCCGTTGGCATCACATAATAAAATATAATATAATATAATAATAATATAATATAATATAATAATAATAATCGGATCAGATGTAACTTTATTCGTCTCGCAGTGGAGAAATTTACATTTCACAGCAGCAAAGTTATGAAAGAAAGAGGAAAGGATTGAAAGAAGTAGAAAAACAAAATACAGGAGCTACTGGAAAGGCAGCTGCTCTCGGGGCGCCATCTTGAAGTCAAAAGAACCAAAAAAAACTAAATAATAAACAATATGACAATATATGAATATGATGATGATAATAATAATAATAATAATAATAATAATAATATTGATGATAAGGTTTCTTCAGCTGTCATCTGTACTTCTTTGAAGGTGTGGGAGCTTTTGCTTCTTATCCAAGAAGCTTCGTCAGCAAAACCTTTTCATCGATGGACTATTCCTGTAGGACTGAGAGCTTAAACAGACGAATAATAATAATACATTACATTTTAAGTGTCCTTTCAAAGCTCTCAATGACACTTTACAGTCACAAATCCAAAAATGAAGCAAAAAAAAAATCTGGGGGATATGATCTGAATGTTCTTCACCAGTTTCTTTGTTATTTTGCAGTCTGAGGCGTGTCTACGTCATCAACAGGGAAGTGTGTGTGAGGACCGTGTGTGCGCATGAAGAACTGCTTAGAGGTGAGTCCACTCCTTTTCATTTTAAATGTATATATATATATATATATATATATATATATATAAATTCTGTATTCTGACCGGGAACTCGCTTGTCTATAGCGGACTTGTGTCGAGACCAGTTCTCGCGCTGCGGTGTGGCAGCGTTGAGCGGCCATTGCGCGTCAATGGGGGCAAGTTGCGGGAAAAGCTGCGGTGGTGGCTGCTGATGGATAAAAAACCCACCTCGAGACACTACAACCAACTGCAACTCTTCTCTTTCCTCACTGATATGCCCTATAATGCAGTACCCCCCCCCCCCTCCCGACTTTATTCAGCAAAGGCACATATTTTTTTCCCGCTAGAGTCAAACGACCAAAAATGACAATAATAATAATAATAATAATAATAATGTTCCCACTTGACACGCTTGATTTGCTTTCGCGGGCCGAAAAAAATGATGTGACGGGCCACATTTGGCCCCCGGGGCCTTGACTTTGACACCTGTGATCTAAATAGTGCCTCGGTATGTTTTTAGACCATTGTGGAATTTTTCATTCAATTGTTAAACATATTTTAAAACAAGAGAAATACATTTCAAAAAGTGAAAGAGCAGTTTGATGCAATATTGTACCGCTTCCTATTGCCCCAAAAATACCCTAAAATAAATAAGACAATTTATGGCGAAACTGAACTTTTTTTTAAAAAATCCATAAAGCTAGCAGGATCGCGAACACACGATGGAGGTGGTTTATTTTACAGAAGAAAAAGTCTACCCAAAAGCATCACAGTTGGAGTTCATTATTTCCCAGAACTCACAGGCTGAGTGAATGGTTAAGATCACCTCTTCCTATTTGTCATTTCTTTCGCCTTCCATTTATAATGAGCCTGTGCGTATGGATCAGTATACTCCAAAGAAGCGGGATGATTGTAACAAATCACTGGTGCTATAAACTCGTCACACTGGTGCTTTATTAAAAGATGCGACTCACCGCGGGAGACCCCCTCGGGTATGTTTTGCATCCTGTATGGTATTAATCACGTGCTTTGTATGTTTTTTTTTTTTTCTTATACTGTAACAAAAACCAAAGTCATTCAGTCAAAGCAGGCACTGACATCAGCCAAGAAGATGAACTCAGCTTTTTGAGCAGGAAACGTATGACAAAATGCTTTGAGATGGCGTCCGAAAACGCGACTGCTGCTTTGTAAACTATCACCATTAACAGATAATAAAAGAAAACACATTTTTTGTGTTTTTTTACAACAGGTTTTCAGCACGTGACTGACTCATTTAAGGTTCCACAATTGTTTATTCGATGTTACAAACATACTGTACATGTGTTAATTATCTCCCAATGTCTCACCCCTTTTATTATATGAACAAAAGGCTTATGGATTCATGTTTGTTGGCATTGACATTCGATGTTATTTGTCATTATTTTACATACAGTGTGTGTTCTCAATCTGAGAAAACAAGTCTTGTGTGTGTGTGTGTGTGTGTGTGTGTGTGTGTGTGTGTGTGTGTGTGTGTGTGTGTGTGTGTGTGTGTGTGTGTGTATTCGTGAGAGAAACCCTGTCCAAGTAAATGTTTGGGAAACCCTTGCAGCATTTATGAGCTAATACAATGAGCTAATACTATTGAATGAGCTAATACTATTGAAAGCTAATACTATTGAAATAATTAGCATTTAAAAAACACGACTTTTCTGTCAAACTAAAGCATGTAAGTCTTTATGGTGAGTACTAAAATAGCATTTAGTCTTGTAAATATCACCTTTTCACTTTTTCTAGCAACTGTATTGCAGCTCTTCACCTGTTAACATAATCGCTGGAATGTAGACGATAAATAGCTTATATTTTATTTAAATGACAGGCAGGCTAAAATTCACCTCGTGGCCACTACATTAGGTACACCTGCCGAGTACAGTGAGACCTCAACTTACAAACACCTCAACTTACAAACTTTTTGTCTTACAAACGTCAAATTTATGAAAATTAAACCTTATAATAAGCACTATTTTCATAATACACACCCACCACGGCTGGCGGAAGCACACGACCGAACAGCACCAGAGGTTAAGTTACCAACAGTCCTTATGGAAGGTGACTCTCCTTCCATAAACCATCAACGACCATCAAAAAGGTAAATAAAACTATTTTACAGCACAGTTTATTTCTTTAATTACAGTCGTCATGTAATGCGCCTCTCTTTCCAAACAGCAATTCCCTTTGACCTTCGACCTCCAACGCCATTCCATCAAGCCATCAATGACCATCACAAATGTAAATAAAGTGACTTTATGATACAATGCAGTGTATTTCTTGCATTACAATACAATAGCACATGTATTATACATAGAATAAGGTATGTTGTGTGTAGTTTTAAGGCTTATTTAGTTGAAAAGTATATTTTATGGAAACCCGGGAACGGATTATTCCCATTTTAATGGTTTCCGATGGGAATTTTTTTTTGAGATACACACTTTTCGCCTTACACACTCTGTCTGGGAACCAATTAAGTTCGTAAGTTGAGGTCTCACTGTAGCAGTTTTGTCTTTTATTGTTTTGTCAAATATTTGCTTCGTTTTGATTGACACTAGAATAACACTGCATCAATCACACTGAAGGCTGCGTTTAAGTACCGTATTTTCACATTTTTTTTGCTTTTCGGCTCCCGGTGATGTCATTTTCCCCTGATGGTGGTGCAGCAGCAGCTGCCGCTGTTTCTTCTCAGTTGGACGTGGAAAGAAACGAGGACGCAAGTGACGGCTGTCGCAGTTTCATTTCCTGTTGTAGCTGCTCCTTCAGTGTCGACACCTACGTACAGAACAGCAATTTTCACAGAGATGACTCCATTTATTGAGTCACATGTTTATTTCTGTAGCTATTTAACTCATTCACTGCCAGACGCTGTGTAAAAATGTGTCCACTCCGGTGCCATGTTTTTTGTCATTGCCATAGAATATTGAGTTTTAGGACTACGTAAACATTGAATGCATCGTAAGAAACCTTAGACTCTCTTCTTTCATCAGAAAAAAGAGTTGGTTCCTAAGTTATATGGGTCTGGGGTTATCTGAGCTTGAAATGGGGGCAGATGTACAAAAGGCAAATACTGCCCCCATCGTGGCAGGAAAAACATTGCCAGAGGTCTGACCAGAGCTTTATTGGCAACCCGACAAACATTCATTCAACGCAGTGTAAGAAATCATCAGAAAAAAGTTAATTCCTAAATGATATACGTCTGGAGATATACAAGCTTGAAATGAGGGCGGCTGTCCAAAATACAATATATACATATTGGTTCATACAGCGCTTTAACAACAGCTGAAGCTGGAACAAAGCACCCACATAGAAAAAAGGAAATGCTGCTCCCTTGTGGAAGGGAAAACATTGCCAGAGGCCATGGCCAGTGCTTTATCCGCACCCAAACAAGAAAAAAAAAAACCGAACAAATGGTGCTCTACGTCATATTTATGTTTATTTTTTCATATATTTGTGAATGGCAGTGAATGAGTTAATATATGTAATTTTGTGATGTGATCTATTATTTCACCTATAATCATATTGCAACATAAAATAAGAGACATTTAAAGAACAACCGACGTCTCTGGACAAGTTGTGTCCATAATTTGTAAAATGGCTTCAAATGACTTCTACTGAGCGTATTTTAATAAGATTCCACCGCATATAGCTATATTTTACATTTTAAGACTCGCGCTGAATATTCAGGAAGTCTTGTTTTTGAGTTGGTGACGAGTCCATACGTGACGTCACTGAAGGAACGCCCCTGACCGAAAAAAGGACATATTGTAGCAGTCCTTCCATCACGTCAATATATATTGCTGTACTTGTTTGGTCTGAAAACGTCATGTTGCACCAAAAAGAGCCAGAAGAGGGCGACCAAGCTCCATGGAAGAAATTTATCAGCCTGTGGAAACGGGCTGATTCATTCCTCACACGGAGGTTGTTCGCCATTTTCTGCCTCTTTTTTGGTGATACATTTCCCCCCAATGTTGCCTCAAAATGGCACAGAATAAATTCTTTAATCGATTGCAAACATGTATGCTTTCCTCTTCAGAACTATTTGAATCATATTCATAACTGGATGTGTAACAAGATAGCATATTCTACGCATCTGAAGCCATTGTTTTGATTCTCCAGCAATGCAAGACGTCTTGGCGTGACGTCACGAACTGGGGGCGGGACTTTCTGAAAATGCCCAATTCACAGCTCAATTTTTTTGCAGATTTTGGACACTTTAAGTCATTTTTATTGGTGTTTTGAATTTGAATAAAAATATCATACTGTGTGTTTTGGGTATTTTAGATGCTATAAAACGTTTTTCTGATGTCAGTTCGGAAACAAAAAAGTGATGTCGGTTGTCCTTTAAAATCCAGCCTAAAACAGGGTGAGATTCAGACAATTTTTGTCCATTTTGCTCTCTGTTGTGAAGTTAAATACTAAAGGACAAAATATTATCTGATTACTATGAAAATGTAATCGGAATTATCACTGAATTCATTAGGCAACCGAACCACGGGGAACCACAAGGCCTTGACAGGTCTACCTGCTCCTCCAAACCTTTGACCCTGTGCCGGTGCGTCCGCTCCCTGGAGCCCAGGGTCCTCTCCAGGTCTCTGAAACTGGCCCTCATCCTCTCAGCTTCCTGCTGGGTCTCATCACGCTGCCTGACCAAACTTTCACACACGCTATGCGACTGCTCCATGTCAGCCATCTGCGTCTACTCATGATGCACACACACACACAGCAAGAGAAGAAGAGCGGGCTGAACATTAAGCATGTACGAATCTATAAAACAAAAATGGGAGGGATGACATCATGCTTAATGTTGGCTTAGCAGATTCACTGCAAAGCTTAGTTAAAGGACAACCGACGTCACTTTTTTGTTTCTTAACTGACATCAGAAAAACGTTTTATAGCATCTAAAATACCCAAAACACGCAGTATGATATTTTTATTCAAATGCACGACACCAATAAAACTGACTTAAAGTGTCCAAAATCTGCAAAAAAATTGAGCTGCGAATTGGGCATTTTCAGAAAGTCCCGCCCCCAGTTCGTGACGTCACGCCAAGACGTCTTGCATTGCTGGAGAATCAAAACAATGGCTTCAGATTTGGAGAATATGCTTTCTTGTTACACCTCCAGTTATGAATATGATTCAAATAGTTCTGAAGAGGAAAGCATACATGTTTGCAATCGATTAAAGAATTTATTCCATTCCATTTTGAGGCAACATTGGGGAGAAACAATCACCAGAAAAGAGGCACAAAAAGGCGACCTCCAGTGGCCACCACAGGCTGATAAATTCCTTATATGGAGCTTGGACACCCTCTTCTGGCGGCTTTTGGGTGCAACACAAGGTTTTCAGACCAAACAATACAGCAAAATACATTGACGTGATGGAAGGACTGCTACAGTGTCTTTTTTTTTTCGGTCAGGGGGCGTTCCTTTAGTGACGTCACGTACGGACTCGTCACCATCTCAAAAACAAGACTTCCTGAATATTCCGCGCGAGTCTTAAAACGTAAAATATAGCTATATGCGGTGGGATCTTTTTAAAATACACTCATTAGAAGTCTTTTGAAGCCATTTTACAAATTATGGACACAACTTGTCCGGAGACGTCGGTTGTCCTTTAAATAAAAGGTCCTGTTGCAACGTAGCCATGGTGAAGCACATATCAGATAGACAAATTATCCATTGTCGATGTGTATGTTACCTGCAGCATGAAAATCTGTTGCTGGGCTTCTTGCAGTTCCTGTTCCACCGTGTTCAGCGAGCGATCCAATCGGTTTCTTTCGGCCGAAAGACGCATGCTGCCCTCTTCGCTCTTCAGCTTCTGACGCTCCACCTGAGAAGGGACGCATTTCATTTTCATGTAGTAGCCGCAAATAGCAACTACTGCTGTGATAGTACATATTGTACATTTCTTTTGTTGTGTGGCTCATATCCATCCATCTATTCGTTTGTTTGTTTATTCATTCATACACTTTTTCATGTATTTATTTGTTCATTAATGTATTCATTTATTCAGTTATTCATTCATTCATACATCTGCCCAGTTATTTATTTATTTATTTATTTATCTGGGTATTCATTTGTTTCAGTTATTCTTTCATTAATTTACTATTTATTTCTTTAGGTAATAAAGATGATTCTGATTCTGATTATTTGTTTATTTATTCATACATTCATTCATGTATTCATTTGTGTATTCATGATTTCATTCATTTATCCATTTATATATTTATATGGATTCATTCATGTATTCATGTATTTATTTGTTTATTTATTCATGTATTCATGTATTTATTTATTTAATCATGTATTCAGTTATTCATTCATATATCCATGTTTATATTTATTTATTTATTCATTTATTTATCCATTCGTGTATTCATTTGTTCATTTATTCAGTTATGCATTCATTCCTTCATTTACTATTTTGTACTATTCATTTACTATTTATTTACTATATTATGTGTGTGTGATTATTTATGTATTTGTTCATTCATTCGTGTATTCATTTATTCATTCATTTAGGTTTTATTCATTTACTTCACGTAGTTGTTTATTTATTTATCTATTCATGTATTCATTTATTTATTCATTCATGAGAGGAGTTATCCATTTATTATTTTTTTTAATTTTATGATATTATTTTTTGTAATTTTTTTATTTGTATATTTCTATTTATTTATTTAGTGTAGCAACCAGGGTTTGGTAAGCCATAGCTTGGAGATCAGGAGATGATACCTTATCAAGCGTATTCCTCAAGGCATTTTTATCCTTCTCCAGCCTCACGGCTTGCCTCTCGGCATCCTTCTTCTCCGTTTCCAGCATGGCCACAGCCTTTTGCAGACCCCGCAGACGTTCCTCCACCATAGCTCGCTCCACCTGAGCCGCCTGGGCGCCACGCTGGGCCTCGGCGAGGCTCGCCGAACGATGACGCAAAGCCTGCCGCATAATCAATGACAACACAAGATTGGTAGACAACATCTTAGACATTAGCGCGGGGATAAAACATGGCGGTATAAAACAAGTGGTCTCTTGAGATTCCGTTAACTCATTCACTGCCATCTCAGAATTTATTTGGGAATTGAAAATATGACAGAGCGCCATTCCTGAATTTGTTTGGATTTTGGGTTTTCATGCTTGGGTGCCAATAATGGCAATGTTTTTTTTTTCTTTTCCACAAGGGGCAGCATTTCCCTTTTTTTCCATGTTAGTGCTTTGTTCCAGCTTCAGCTGTTGTTAAAGTGCTATATAAACCAATATGTATGGATTGCATTGTATTTTGGACAGCCGCCCTCATTTCAAGCTCATATAACTCAGACTCATATAATTTCGGACATAACCGTTTTTTTCTGATGAGAGAACAGAGTCTCATGTTTTGTACTCTGCATTGAATGTTTATGTAGTCCTAAAACTGAATATTCAGTGCGTCCTGCAATTTGAGTGACAATGACAAAAACCCTGGCACTGGAATGGACACATTTTTGCACATCGTCTGGAAGTGAATGAGTTAAATAGGAATAGGTTAAATAAGGCACAAATCCTCCATGTGGTCTATGTTGTTGCCAGCCTCAATTTGGGGAGGAGTGGACAACAGGATCCACAATGTAACCCAGTGGACGACATCTTGATTAGCGTTGTGATTCCGACCCCTCGTGTCACAGAGCAGAGGTGTGTCATCAGAATATTTCCAATTTTAATTAATTGGTGAGAAAATTGCGATTGATGTAGTTGGCGAAAAGGATCTCCACCTCCTGGCTCTTGGTGAAGTCAGCTTCCACTTGCTCTCGTTGGAGTTGGCTATGGTGTAGCTCGCTCTCAAGACTGTGCATGCGCTCGGTGAGGGTAGCCATGTTGCGCCTGGCCTCGCTTAACGAGGAGCGGGATTCATCAATTCGCTCCTGATGGATACAAGGTTCCATTAAATGACCATTTTAGCACATCCATAGTCCCGTTTTATTTGCCCCCCTCCCCCACCTGGAGGTGTTCTTTCTCCTGCTCTGTCATACTCAAGGCCTTCTGCAAGGCAGTTAGGCGGCTCTGAGCGCTGGCGTGAGCAGCCGCCAACTCCTGGAGGCTCTGGTTGAGGGAGGCGTTCTTCTCCCGCATCACGGCTTCGTTTTCCTCGGCTTTGAGCAGAGCCTGATTCAGTTGCTCTACTTCGGTTTGAAGCAGGGACACTCGACCTTCCCCATCTGTTACCTGTGATGTACCACCAAAATAAAAGCAGAGGAGTGAAGATTGAATCATTTTGAATCAATAAGTAATACATAAATAACTAACTAAATAACCAAATAAATAAATAAATACATAAATACACATGCAAATTTGAAAATAAATACATTAACTTAACCTAAATAAATAAAATAATACATAAAATGATAAATGAATAAATAAATGAATAGCTGGATGAATAAATAAATACATTCATGAATAAATGAACAAATAAACAAACAAATAAATAAATAGCTGGATAAATACACACATTGTTGAATAAATGAACAAGTAAATAAATTAACTACATAACTAAATAAATGAATAACTGGATAAATAAATGCATAAATTGATGAATAAATGAACAAATATATGAATAATTAACTACATAAGTAAATAAATAAAGAACTAAATACATAAAAAAAATAAATTGATAAAATAATGATAAATAAATAAATAGCTGGATAAATACACACATTGTTGAATAAATGAACAAGTAAATAAATTAACTACATAACTAAATAAATGAATAACTGGATAAATAAATACATAAATTGATGAATAAATGAACAAATATATGAATAAATAATTAACTACATAAGTAAATAAATAAAGAACTAAATACATAAAAAATAAATTGATAAAATAATGATAAATAAATAAATAGCCGGATAAATACACACATTGATGAATAAATGAACAAGTAAATAAATTAACTACATAACTAAATAAATGAATAACTGGATAAATAAATACATAAATTGATGAATAAATGAACAAATATATGAATAAATAATTAACTACATAAGTAAATAAATAAAGAACTAAATACATTAAAAAAATTGATAAAATAATGATAAATAAATAAATAGCCGGATAAATAAATAAATGTATGAATATATAAACAAAAAAACAAAGAAATAAATAAATAGGTGGATAAATAAAAATAGAAACACAAATAAAATAAAATAAAATAACAACAATTACTCTGAACCCAGTTAGTCAAAATATCTACAGTATATTGTTGGAATTTGGATACCTTGTTTTTCAACTGCAGTTGGAAACAACTATAAAGAAATGATTGAATTACATGACACTAAAAACATCAACTAAGTAAAAGCATTAAAAAAATGTTGCTTGGAGAACTAGCAAGTGACAAATGCTTTGACTGTACCTGTTTAAGTAGAGCCTCATGGCGATCATGGGAGGCCTGGGTCTCTGCCTCCCGGTCTCCAAGGCTTAGTCTGAGTCTTTGCAGCTCGCCTTCCAGACTCCGCCGACCCACCTCAACCCGGGTGGCTCGCGCTTCGGACCCCTCCAGTGCCTCTCGCAGGCGCCTCCTCTCGGCCTCCAGACGCACCTCTGACGCTCGCTGCTTATCCAGTTGTTCCTGGAGAAATAGAAGGAGGTCAGAGGTGACAAATAAAGGAAGGCATTTGTTTGATGTTCGGCTCAGAAAGGAGACATGGAAATGTCAGCTTGACAAGTTTCTAAAGCTCTGATTTTAATTTTTGCTTTCTCATCAATGATGTTTTCCATTATCTGTTACGACCAATCAGGTAGCTATGTTTTCAAAAGGTAGCAGATGTCGTATTAACTCATTCATTGCCAGACGTGTAAAAATGTGTCCACTCCAGTGCCAGGGTTTTTTGTCTTTGTCACTCAAATTCCAAGACCCACAGAATATTGAGGAAGTACCTTTGTCGGCAAAAACGAGTCCACTCACACAACACATTTTCTTACGTCGTTTTTCACCATATTTTCTTAATTTTCCTCAAAATTTTATCACCAAATGTAAAGACAAATTAACTCATTCACTCCCAGTCGTGCAAAAATGTGTCCACTCCAGTGCCAGGGTTTTTGTCATTGTCACTGAAATTCCAGGAGCCACAGAATATTGAGTTTTAGGACTACATAAACATTCAATGCAGTGTAAGAAACCTTAGACTCTCTTCTTTCATCCGAAAAAAAGTTAATTACTAAATTATATGGGTCTGGAGTTATATAAGTTTGAAATGAGGGTGGCTCTCCAAAATACAATGCAATACTACATACATACTGGTTTAGATAGCATTTTAACAACAGCTGAAGCTGGAACAAAGCTCTAACATGGAACATAGGGAAATGCTGCCCCCTTATGGAAGAGAAAAAAAACCATTGCAAGAGGTCTGGCCAGTACTTTATCAGCAAGAAAAACCAAAAATTCGGGAATGGTGCTCTACGTCATATTTTAAATTCCCGAATAAATTTGTGAATGGCAGTAAATGAGTTAAAATATGCAGTGGGAGAAGTTACTTTTGTTGTGCGTTAACTAACTCAATATCAATAAACATCGTAGGGTTAGGGCAGGGGTGTAGGGTTAGGGCAGGGGTGTCAAAGTCATTTTTTGCCGCGGGCCACATTGTAGTTATGGTTTCCTCTCGAGGGCCGTTATGAATTTGGGGAATCCATTACAATGTTTAAATCCCTTCAAATATTACATATAGGGCACACAGCAAATTAATGAATAACTCGTTTTCAAATCTGAAGTCAAGAATAATGACTTTTATTGTGGTTGACATCCAAAAATATGACATTTTGGCTCAGATTTTAGCAATCATCATGGAATTTAACAAGTTTGATTTGCTTTCGCGGGCCGGAAAAAAATGATGTGGCGGGCCGGATTTGGCCCGCGGGCCTTGACTTTGACACCTGTGGGTTAGGGTATCGATTTTCTTGAATTCTAATGTTTTTGTAATCATCAGAAGCCAAAAATGAAATCATGATTCATTTTTTTCATGAATCGCTCAGCCCTAGTGCAACATTCACACATCCTATTTTGCTTAATTTGCCGTTTTTGTAGCATCACAAGCAGACATAAGGAGAGCTCGGCAAGAGATGGCACAAGCAGCGAAAGTCCATCTGCTGTTTATTGTATTATCCCTTTCACCGGCTGCCACAAGTTGTCTCGTAGTGTGTGTGCACGCGTACCTGTGTGTGCTTCTTCTCCGCTTCACAACCCTGCAGCACACGCTCCAGCTCCTTCACCCTGTCGGCGAGCGTCCTCCTCTCTCTGTCGCCTCTCCTCACCGCCTCCTCCTGATGATGGAGCTGAAGCTGAGCGTGCGTCAGACGCTCATCCAGGCCTCGTTTCCCTAAGCACACCCCAAGGCAAATTTTTTTGTTTGTCTGCAGGCGCAATTACAAAAAGCAGTCGGCATGAAACTGACCTTCTTGGTAGTCTTGTAAGTTTTTTTGGAGATGAGCGAGGCGACTCTGAGCCAAGTCTCGATCGGCCCTCAGCTCGTCCACCTCGCGTTTCACGGCCCCCAACTGACACAGAGCATCATCCTTCAAAATAAGATTGTATTTCATCAATGTGAGCATTGGCATATCCTGGTGTCATTACAGTAAACCCCCACAGAGTCACTGTTTGTCATTCACGTATTCTCTGCGTTGTTTTTAACCGATTTTCCTGTATTAAGGTTGATATTTGCTGTTTGGTGCTGAGGCCAAAGCTATGTAAGGATTTTTTTGTCGTCATCTTGTTTCAAAGAAAATACGTTTAAGTGAGTTGAAAAAGTTTCTTTGCGGGAATCAATTAGTCTTGGACCTTAGCTCAGCCTCTGACATCAACAGCAAGTTAACACTGAACAAGATTCATTCGTATTCTTTTACCCGCTCTCGGTGTGCTACACGGAGTTCCAGGAGGAAGTCTTTCAGACCACTTCGTAGAGTGTCATGATCGAGCTCTGACTGGGAGAGTGGGAGAGGTGTGGCTCCCGTCTCAGGAGAAACAGCTCTGGAGCCCAGAGTATTGTCAGGGGTGCTTGTGTGAAATTCTGCAAGACATTAAGACGGCATTGAAACAGCTGAAAATGATACTGGGTCATCTGATAAGGAAAAAACTCACTTGCAACTGATATTGAAATTTCAGAGAAAAAAAAACAGTATTGAAGATATTAATAACTTATTCAGATATATAAAGTATTTTTAACTAGGTCCAGGATGTAAACGAACCAAATAATAAGATGAGACAAAAAAAATTACTAATTTAATGAGATGTGTTCGGATATAAGCATCAGAACATATCATTTCAGGAGTTCAAGTCAAAATTTGAGACGTCAT
This sequence comes from Hippocampus bargibanti, assembly GCF_051943395.1. Lineage (NCBI taxonomy): Eukaryota > Metazoa > Chordata > Actinopteri > Syngnathiformes > Syngnathidae > Hippocampus > Hippocampus bargibanti. The sequence continues at coordinate 5,481,878 of NC_142745.1, read as the reverse complement.
ACAGACAGAAAGACAGAGAGATATCTTGCCTTGCTAACCAGCTAAATAGACAGCTAGCTAGCTTGTTAGTTAGCCAGCCAGCTAGACAGACAGCTAGCTATCTGGTTAATTAGCTACCTATCTAGCTAGCTGTTAGTTAGCCAGCCAGCTAGACAGACAGCTAGCTATCTGGCTATGTAGCTACCTATATATCTAGCTAGCTAGTTAGCTAATTAGCCAGCTAGCTAGCTGTCTGTCTAGCTGGCTGGCTAACTAAAAAGCTAGCTAGCTAGATAGTTAGACAGAGCTATCGATTTATGAGTTATTTAGTGATACTTTGTAACAATCATTATTTTACTCTCAATAAAGAGAATTTTCATGTCATAACATCTTATATTAGCATAGTTTACGTATCATAGTTAGCAACAAACATGGCAAACATGATTTAGTGAAAGGCTGTACTATACTGTTTTTGGGTTTTTTTATCATCAGGGAAAATGGAAACAAGAAAAAAGTGAAAGGTAGAGACAGAAAGTCGGATACTGGTACCGCTGAAAAAAAAAGTATGTGTGAAAAAGGCATCATTTGGTTTCTACCTTTAGGAGGCGAGAGAGAGGAGCGTAGCGGTGAGATGCTGTGATGATGTGACATAGGGCTGGGAGACGCGGAGCTGCCACCGGGGCTCCTTCCTCTGACCCCTCTTCCTCCAGCCCCGATGCCAAGCGTTCTGGTCAGCGCCGACTGGAGGCCGCTCAGACGAAACTCCAGGTCCCTCCTGGAGGCCTCGGCCCGCGTTAGCTCGGCTTCAGTGGCGGCCAGTCGGCCCTGGGCCTCGCTCAGCTGCAGGCTGTACACACCGGCCGAGTCTTGGGCTGCCTGCGCGCGAAGCGTCAAGTTCTTGACTTCGTCCTGAAGCTTCTTCTCGCAGCCTCGGGCCTCTTGAAGCTGAGCGGTTAGTTCTCTTTCGCAAAGCCGCCAGCATGACTCAGACTCGGCCAGGCGCTTCTGAAACAGGTTGACCTGAAAGAAACGAAAAGGACAATTGTAGCTGTTTTTTTTCTTGGGGTGATGACTAAGATGTTATTTATATAGCACAGTGGTGGGCCGTCATGGGCCTTCTCTGCTGGCCTAAAAATATCTGAATCACAGAGTGATATTGATGATATTTTGTCCATGAATTCTTATGAAATATTTTCAAATTGTCTTTCAGCATCCTTTCATTACTTTTCCTCTGTTGTGTTGCTTCAAGATGTGTGTTTTTGTATTTAAGCATTTAACCAATCACATTTCAGCCATTACAGTAAAGTCTCGTTATATCGATATTCTCGGGAGTCGGAAAAAATATCGATGTAACCAGACTATCGATATATCCGATCCTGCGCCATGTAAAATAGTATCGTAATAAGCAGTACTATCGATATAACCGATATCGATATATCGAGACTTTACTGTATTTGTTACCAAGGAAAGAAATTTGCCTGGACGCCTTCACAATCAGTTCTGCAGGCCCTGGAGCATCAAATGCGTCGCTCATAAACTGTTGCTTTTACCAATCAGATTTCAAGTTGGTGACACCTTGCAAGCCTTATTTCCTGGCTAACGCTACCCTCTAATGGACTTGTAGTAAATAACATCACTCTTTTTACATGAGTCGCAGCTATCGCTGCAGTAAAGGTTGTACCCTGTATAGTTTTAAAATAGTTATTAAGGGTTGGATTGATTCGGACATAGCACTACTGAAGGCCTTTGTGTCAAATGCAAGGCTCGCGACTGATATCGCGGCAGTATTTTATAATTGACTCAACGCATTTATCCTTCTTGATTTCGTTTTGCTGATGTTCTTTTGTTGCTTCATTGTGTTTGCTCGACATAATACATGTTCATGGTTATTTATCACAATTCTGTATTTTCAATCGCCTCGAAAAGGAGCAAGACTATCTCAGGGGAGTAACTCCGAAGAGAAAATAATTTACGTATCCTCACCTCTCTCTTCAGGGAATCTTGAATCCCTTCAGCTTCCGTTAACTTGTGCTTCAGGGTATAAAACTCCTTCCCTCTTTCTTCCTCACGCTGCTCCTCCAGGGACAAACGGGTCTGGAGCTCTGCTACATCCTTGCCTTTCTGATCCTTCTCTGCATCCAGGACCTTCAACTAGGAACGCCGTGTATTATGTAGTCATCGGGATAGAGTTACAGAGACAATTGTTAAAGCTTTTCCACATGTTTTTTTGTAGCCGTTCCAATAAATAATGAAATCATTCGAAGGATCAACAAGAAGGTTGGCCTCACCTGCCTGCGCATTTCCTGCAGCTCTCGTCGTGCCTCCAATCGCGACCTTTCAACTTCTCGAAGACAGCTGCGCAGTTCCGTCACCTCCTTCTGAGAAGATGAAAAATTCTCCTGCAGCACGATCAGCCTTTGTTCTTTCTCCTCGCACTGTCGCTTCACGCTGAACAATACACACCCACGTTGATGAAACACCACCTAAATCTAAAGTCTTTGAGAGCGCCTACCTGATTCTCTCGGTCTCGGCACCTCGTAGAGAGTCCCTCAACTGGCAGTTGGACTGACTGAGGGTGTCTCGCTCCTGGATAGCGTCGTTGAGACTGCGACGCATTTCCGTGCCTTCCCGTTTGAATTTTTCCGCTTCGTCTTTCGTTTGGTTAAGACGACGCTCGGCCTCCAGCGTTTCTCGCTTGAGCTCATCTCGACTCTCCTCGCTGACAGCTAGAGAAGCTTTGCACTTGTTGAGCTAAAGAGAGAACATATACGCTAGAAATGAACAATTGGAGTTTGGAAAATATAATATGCTTTGTTTTTCCTAATATGATGTAATTTTCCCACTTGACAGTACAATGTAAATTCTGAAATTCCAACTTGTGCGTATTGCACATTGCTTTAAAATCTTGCACCTCTTTTACAGCCCCATCAGCACGTGACTGAAAGTCGCTAATAGTCTCTCGTAGACTTTGAAGATCCTTTTCACGAAGGACAGAAGCATTCTCAAGCTGAGACCGAACCTCTTGCAGCTCACTTGTTAAAGCACAAACCCGAGCCTGGAAAAGAAATGGATTCTTATTAATATTTCAAAGTAAAGATCGCTTTTTTTTTTAAACTCATTCACTGCCATTCACAAATGTATTCGGGAATTGAAAATATGACGTAGAGCGCCATTCCCGAATTTATTCTTTTTTTTTTTTTTTTTTTTTAATGCTTGGGTGCCGATAAAGCGCTGGCCATGGCCTTTGGAAATGTTTTTTTCTTTTCCACAAGGGGCAGCATTTCCCTTTTTTTCCACCTTCGCACTTTGTTGCAGCTTAAGCTGTTGTTAAAGCGTTATATAAACCAATATGTATGTGTTGCATTGCATTTTGAACAGCTGCCCTTTTTTCAAGCTCATATAACTCCAGACGCATATAATTTAGGAATTAACTCTTTTTCTGATGAAAGAAGAGAGTCTAAGGTTTCTAACGCTGAATTGAATGTTTATGTAGTCCTAAATTAACTCAATATTCTGTGCGTCATGGAATTTGAATGATAATGACAAAAACCCCGGCACTGGAGTAGACACATTTTTGCACATTTGGCAGTGAATGAGTTAATAGTACTTTGTTATATTTTACTTGATCCTGCTCTTTGCAAAGAGCCGCCGCTCTGGCTTTTCGCTCGGATTCCAGAGTAAAGTTTGACAACTCTGCCTGCAGACTGGATAAACGGTCACCGAGCGCTGTTTTCTCAGCCTCCTTCAGTGACAGAGCCTGGAAAGTTGAAAATACATCAGACGTTGAAATATTTACAGGAAAATACAGACTCGTACGTTGAGCAAAATAAAAGTTTCTTTCTCATTCGAAATCCTCATCGTCATCATCGTCCACCTATTTAAAATTGCATTTTTTGTGTAGCTCTCTCTCTTGTTTCTATTTATAATTGTATTTTATTTATTGCATTCTATTTGTGATTGTATTTTATTTATTATAGTATCTATGCTTGTCTGTGACTGTAAAGTGTCCTTGAGAGCTTTGAAAGGTAATATATTATTATCATTATTGTAACCTGTTGTTTCTCTGCTTCCGCCTGCAGCAGACTTTGATCTCGATCATGCAGGAGAGCCGTCAGATTGCTCTCCAGCTCCTCCGTCTCTTTTTGTGCTTTGTGAAGCTCCTCTTCCATCTCTTGCTTCAGCTTTTTCAGAGCGCTGTCATGGGACACCGTAAGGCTTTGTCGCAGGGCTTCCTGTGAATGAGACCAGCCGCAAATGATAATGATGATGCTGATGTGCCCGAATACTGATTTAGGACCTCACCTTTTCTGTGACAAGTTTCTCCACCTCTTCCTGATGTTCACAGCTTGCCTTCCGCAAAGCTTGCTGGGCTTCCAGATGCGCTGCATTTAGCGTCTGAGTCAAAAGATTTTTTTCCCGCTCGGCTTGGGCCAGTGCGCTCTCTGTCTCAGAACGTGTACGCCGCAACTCAGCTGAAAATGATGTCAATAAAACAAGAAAAAAATGGCGTTTATTCACGTTGAGAGCAAAAAAATAAATAAATAAAAATCTCCCTTGCGTATTGTTCACCTGTTGCCGTGTCAACGCGCACTTGAAGTTTTTGGTTGTCTACACCGAGCTGCTCCTTGCAAGACTCCACCTGAGCAAGTTGATGCTGCACCTCAAAGAGGGCGGTCTCCAGAGACTCGCGCTCGGACCTGCTCGGGTTAGAACCCGCACGTTACAAAAGGCGTACGATGGCGTGAAAATGATTCAGAGGCTTTGAACACGCGCCTGTAAGCAGAGAGTTCTTCCGACAGGGCGCTGTTTTCCCTCTCGGATGCCGTCAGCTGGACGACAAGAGATGCTTTGTCTCTGGCCAGTTCCCCCCGACTGCGCCCGACCTCCTCCAAAGCTGTTTCGTTCTGTTGGCGGACACCTCTGGCGAGACTTAATTCAGAACCCAAGGAGGTCACCTCACCACAGAGCTGACGAGGAAGGCCAAAGAGATCATTTCATATTGATCAATCCAATCTATTTCTCAACTCGACAGAGAGCGCATGTACCTGTGTGACTTTATCCTGCAGTTTAAGTCTCTCAGCCTTGAGACTCTGAAGCTCAGTCTCCATCCCCACACGGGTTAGCTCAGTATCCTGCAGGGACTGGCGCAGAGTAATGCGGGCGGAGTCCAGCTCCATTCGGTCCTGCTCTAAACGGACCAGCTCATCTCTGATGGTTATTTTTTCTTGCTCGGATTCACGTTTTTGAGAGTGCAGCAGGGCCTTCTCGTCCTCCAGCTAGTCATAGAGTTCATTATAAAATACTCCCGAGAGGGTATAAGAGATATCACTCAAAATAATAATAATAATAAAAGGCTATTTACCTGAAGTATGTAAGTATTCAGGTCGGTTTTATCTTGGGACAACGCCTCGTTCATGCTGCCCATTTTAGCCAACGAGTCCCTGAGTGCTGCATCCTCTGATTGGAGTTTATTGATAAGCAAAGAAAGTTCCGCATTGCTGCTCTCAGCCTAAAAGAGAAAAACAAAGGTCAGAGTGGTCGGGGTGGCTAAAAAAAAATGGTCCATTTGTATACATACCCGAGTGAGTGCTTCGGAAAGTTGTGCTCGCTCCTTCTCGAGCAACTGCTTCGCAGCTTCCGCCTGCTGTTGAGTCTCCCTCACTGTAGAAAGCTCACCACGTTGGGCAGATGCTCGGCTTTCACTGTGGTCCCATTGCTTTTGACTAAAATCACATGCAGATATGCACACCCATTCAAAAAAATAAATAAAATATTGTAAATGGCATTTAGATGTAAGTTAGCCAGTGGTGGCTTTATGCTAGGTAAGCAGTTGAATTTTGGTGGCTGTTCAAATTAGCATTAGCATTAGCACTAGCTACATGATTGTTCACTGAGGATGTCCACGATGAGGCAGTGCTACAAATACACACCAGTTACTTGTGACCATGTTTTACAAAGTAAATTTCCCAGTCAAAATGAGCGAAACCCATTTTTCTGCATCGACCCATTGAAAACAGATGATGTGAAGGTCTGCGAGAATAATTTACATCCCAATACATGTCATTTTATAACACAATATACTGTCATCTTTATTCTTCATTTTTTTAATGACATGAAATCAATGGCAATTATATGGGATCTTTTCAATGAAAAAAATATCATATTTTCCCGTGCCGCTGCTCACCCACAGAAAAACTTATTCTGTGACTGTAAAGTGACCTTGAGAGTTTTGAAAGGCGCTTATAAATGAAATCTATTATTATTATAAGTCTTATACGCCAGTGCCTTATATGTGAAGTAATATTGAGCCATAACAGGTCTCACAACTACTGTGAGCAGCAGCAGACTCCATTTTGTCCCTGTAAAAGAAGTTGTGCGTAACCCCAGCTTCTACTGTAGCCCCTTATAATGTAGTGTGCCTTAAATTTGGACAACCTTATACTCTGATGTGCATTATACACCAGAAAATATGGTAATATACATCAATTTTAAAAATATATATTTTTAAATGGAATCAAACGAATATTAATTAACCAAATAAATATCATTGATAATATCTTGTTGCATCACCACTTTTCAATGAATACAGTTTCGTGCAAATAATTCAAATAAATGCAACACTCTGCTATAAGTATCAGTCATTAAATTCCATATATTCGCCCTTTTACAAATCTCACCACACATCTCCCTGCTCATTATCTGTTACGCAATTTACAAGAAGCTGGCATCGAATCGAATTGTCCCGAATAAGTGTGCTACAAGGCGAGACTTTACGGATTAGAGTGTGAGTAGGCAACGTTGACTCACTTTCAATTAGCCTACTTACATCCTCTGAACCTCAGCCTTTGCTCGATCCCTCTCGAGGACCGCGGCTTCCTTCTCCTCCCTCTGGTGGTCTTTCTCCCGCTGTGTAGATGTCAGAAGCAGCTGCAGCTTCTCACAGTCTGTCTGCAGAGTCTCATTGCTGTTTTGAGCTGCCTTCATGCTGTGTTCCAAGCTCACTTTCTCACTGCAGCAGGGATGATGGATTGGAATGTTACATTTAAAAATATCGGATGGTACAAAAAAATATGGAAATCCAGTGGAAAAAAAAATAAATGCATGTTTCTGGCTTTAACACATGATCGAAACAATTTAATCACAAACACGGAACCTGGCCAGTGTGTCTCTTTCCAGCCTGAGGCGGTCCTTTTCTCGCTGCGTGGTTTCTTTGTCCCGCTGGGCGGCGTCTCGCTCTCTCTGGAGCGTGAGATGTCGTTGATCCACTTCTCTTCTGGCTGAATCGGCCTCAGCTAGCTGTTTTCGTAACTGCTGTATGGAGGACTGGGCAGACAGCAAACGCCCTCGAGTATCCTGCCGATAAAAATCAATCAATATCGAGTCCAGGTCGATATGGTCCTTTTCAATCTCATAAAATTGGAAATGTTGTGGGCAGTGAGTGTATAAATGTCACCTGAAGTAGGAGTGTCTTGTGGGTGACTGCCGAGCGTAGCGCAGATAAGGTTGCCTCCGGGGGAGCTGAGAGCGTTGTCAACCTCGAGGGGGAGGATGACCTGCGTGGAGGAGCGGCAGGAGATGAGCTGTGGATAAAGGCCAGTAGTGGGGCCGCACAGTTATCCTGATCTGCCTCAGACGACTCTACGTCTGTCAAAACCGCCTAGGGGTAAAAAAAAATAAAAAAAATCAATATCATGATGAATTTTCATCCTAACAATCTATAGACATGGCCAAATGTGCAGAAGGTTCACCTGAGCGATGTCACGCAGCGTCTCCAATAACGTCTCAGTGCGAGCTCTCATCAGCTGCATGTTAGTCCCATCGTTGTTGCTTTGCTCCTGGAGGCAAAGTACATGATCAAAATCTAAATTGATCTGTATCAAATATTATGCCATTTCAAAGATGGTCTGTTTGGATTGGTTGAAGAACGTGTCTGCTAGTACTTTATAGCACTGAGGACATGCACAGCAATATACTAGCTTGTTAAATTAGACACTGAACTAGCTAGCTAACTGTCTAACCTTGTGTGCTAGCTAACAATATATCTAAGTAGCTAGTTAGTTAGCTAGCTAGTTAGTTCATTGTCTAATGTTATATGCAGCATTTTAGACTAATTTGAGAATTAATTGGTCAATCCTATTATAGCAAAGTCCACCGTATGAAATAGAATTTATTCATTATAGTACCTATCCTTGTCTGTGAGTGTAAAGTGTCATTGAGAGCTTTGAAAGGCGCTTAAAATGTAATGTATTATTATTATTATTATTATTATTATTATTATTATTATTATTATTATTATTACAGAAAGGGTTTGTAACTTTTTTATGACATATCTAAGCTACACAAAGTCATTGAATATATTTCACAGATTTGAAACACAAAGTAGGATTTATTTTCCTTTCGACTTTTCCCTACTTGATGAAATATTAAAGATGTTCTTCAATTACTCTATTTCATATGGTGTTCTTTGCTATAATAGGAAGGATTGACAAATTAATACTAAAATTAGTCTAAAATGCTGCATATAACATTAGACAATGAACTAGCTAGCTAACTAACTAGCTACTTAGGTATATTGTTAGCTAGCACACAAGGTTAGACAGTTAGCTAGCTAGTTCAGTGTCTAATCTAACAAGATAGGTAACTAGCGAGGTCACTCGGTAGCTAAGTCGCTACCTATCTATCTAACTAGCTAGCTAACTAGCTAGCTGGATGGATGAACATGCTTTCTGAGACTTGTACATTCATATTGTATATTATTATTCAGTGCTATGTAATTTACCTTCATTAAAAGGAAGGATTAAAGTGTAAAATTATTTTAAAAAATAAGTACAAAAAATGTTTAGATGCATTTTGACTTATTAGGACGCATTTCATAATAGGGTTCAATCTGCTGTAACGTTTTTTAATCACAGCAGCAATCCTGTACCGATTCTCCACTTACCTCGAGCTTCCTGGACAGAAGAATCAGTTCTCTCTCTTTCTCTTCAATTTTGCCTTTTAGTCTTTCCCCCTCACGGACAGAGTCCGACAACCTGTTGATTGGCACACGAACGACCATAATTGGTCATCTAAATCAAAGATTGAGTCTTCACTTTTGGTAGCACTTGAAAGCAGCCTCAGACCTGAGGTTGAGCTCGCTTCTCTCTGTGTCCGTCCTAGCCTGAATGTTCATCATCTCAGACACTCGTTCCCTCAGTTGCCTCTCCAGTTGGACCCTGAGAGCCTTCTCGCTCTCCAGGGCCAACGCGACTTCTCCCTCTCTGGTGTTCAGTGTGGCAGAAAGACCCGCGCAGGACACATGTGCAGAGTGCGACACCTGAGCCAGCTCATTACGCATCTCTGACAAGTCTCTGGAGGGTAGCAAATGGGATAAAAATTGGCATGGAGGGAAATGTAAATCTTTCATTTAAAAAAAAAAAAATCACAATATCAGTCTGTCTACCAAGGTATCCATAATCACACCTGTCATCGTTCCAACCATTTATCTCCTCAATACCTCGATCAATAGTCATTTCTCCGCAAACCACCAAAAAAATCCATGAAATATTAAAGATCTTCTTCAATTACAGTACTCTATTTTATACGGTTGACTTTGCTGTAATAGAAACGGTGGACCAATTAATACTTATATTAGTCTGAAATTCGGCATTTACAGTGAACTAGCTAGCTAAGTAGCGAGCTACTTTGCTATCCTGAGAGGTACCACTTACATGAAGGAATTAGATTACATTAGCCTTTATTAGTGTCCTCCATACTTATTTGTTATGACTTTTTTGTGATGATACTAGTGCAGCGTGTTCTACAGAAGACAAATTCCTTGTGTGTTCTACACACTTGGCCAATAAAGATGATTCTGATTAAAACCATTTATTCATCGGTGTATCCATCAACGCCTATACCAATCCATCAGCGCATTTGTCTTCCATCCATTCATCCATCCGTACAGCTTTCCATCTATCAATCCATCCATTCATCTACTGCACAGGTGTCAAAGTCAAGGCCCGCGGGCCAAATCCGGCCCGCCACATCATTTTTTTCGGCCCGCGAAAGCAAATCAAACTTGTTAAATTCCATGATGATTGCTAAAATCTGAGCCAAAATTTCATATTTTTGGATGTTAACCACAATAAAAATCATTATTCTTGACTTCAGATTTGAAAACGAGTTATTCATTAATTTGCTGTGTGCTCTATATGTAATATTTGAAGGGGTTTAAACATTCTAATGGGTTCCCCAAATTCATAACGGCCCTCGAGAGGAAACCATAACTACAATGTGGTCCGCGGCAAAAAATGACTTTGACACCCTGCTCTACTATATGACCATTAAGATACCTTTCAGTGGCACCTTTCAATTCACAGATGTGCCGACGGAAGCCGACCACTTGACGCCACAGCGACAGCAGGCGGCTATGCTCGCTGCTAAAGTGACTGTGGAAAGACTAATGGGAGAAGAACAGACCGTGAAAAACAAACGCAGACAACCGCAAATTCAAACAGGCATGGTAAGCATCCTTGTGGCACCTCTTCCTCTCTCTTCCAGTCGGATTCCTTTTGTTCCAGTTCTTCTCGGGCTTTCGTCCAGTCGGCAGTGAGCCTGCGGATGTCCTGGCTGAGAGCTTCATTGGCCAAACTGGCCTGCTCAAGCTGCTCCCTCAGCATGTCGTTCACCGCGGACAGACTGCCGCTTCTGGAAATAGAACAAGCTCGATAATGTTGATCGAGGGTTGAAAAAGCAAAGAACGCCTATGTTGAGTTTTCGGTTAACACCAACCGCTGTTGTTCTTCTTCAAGACGGATTAAAGCATCGTCAAGGTTGCTGTTTGATTCATCTGGGCAGCGACCATTTGACGTTTCACTGGATTCCTAATTGGGAAAATACGATTTTACTCTATGTCTCTTGTAGTTAAAAAAGTCAAATCATAAATAGCTGCTCACACTCAGCCTGGGTTTTTCAATCTCAACCGATTTCTGCTGTAGCATTTGTTCTAGATCCCCGCATCTCTTCTTGTACTGAAGCACCTAAATTCACAGCGCATTCATTAGCAACCACTTCACAACTACATCACATGTAAAGTTGCAGCTGGATAATACAAACCTTAGCCTGCAACTTCTGCACCAGCTGCGCTTGCCTCTGCTGCCCTTCCTGATAGGCGGTCAATTTCCTCTTGTAGGCCGCCTGCTCTTCATCCAGCCGCCTGCGCAGATCCACGTTCTGCTGAGCCAGGCTGCGAGACTCCGAAGAATCATGTTCGCCGTCCCCGGAATCGTAACGTAACGTTTGCTCCAACTTTATGGAACGGGGAAGAAAAAAGAAATGCACAAACATGCAATTTATTGATCACATGTGTCCAGTCTATTAACTTTCAATACTATATTAATTGAAACAAATCAAAGATGAATTTAAAGATACCCATTTCTGCTTCAGGCATATGACTGATTTTTGGCATTGAACTATGATTCATGCGGAATTCACGATAACCAGGACGAGATCGGGGTGGGCTTTCTTAACTCATTCACTGCCAGACGTGCAAAAATGTGCCCACTCCAGTGCCAGGGTTTTTGTCATTGTCATTCAAATTCCAGGACCCACGGAATCTTGAGTTTCAGGACTACATAAACATTCAATTCAGCGTAAGAAACCCTAGACTCTCTTCTTTCTTCAGAAAAAAATAGTTAATTACTAAATTGTATGGGTCTGGAGTTATATGACCTCGAAATGAGGATGGCTGTCCAAAATACAATGCAATACATACATATTCGCTTCAATAATAATAATAATAATAATATTTTCGGCTTTTCCCTTCAAGGGGTCGCCATAGCGAATCAGTAACCTCCATCTTCAGAGGTATAGTGCCACTTAGCAGTTTTTTTGACAACGATACTAGTGCAGCGTGTTCTACCGGAAACAAATTCCTTGTGTGTTCTACATACTTGGCAATAAAGATGATTCTGATTCTGATTCTGATGATACTAATAATAATAGTAATCATCATCATCATCATCATTATCATCATCATCACCATAATAATAATAATAATAATAATAATAATAATAATAATAATAATTATTATTATTATTATTATTATTATTATTGTTATTATTATTATAAATTATTATTATTACTATTATTATTATACATTTTATTTTAAGCGCCTTTCAAAGGTCTCAAGGACACTTCACAGTCACAGACAAGCATAGATACTATAATAAATAAAATACAATTACAAATAGAATACAATAGATAAAGTTCCAGCCTTAGCAACAGCTGAAGCTGGAACAAACGGGTAACATGGAAATAAAGGGAAATTCCGCCCCCTGGTGGAAGTGAAAAAACATGGCAAGAAATCTGGCCAGTGCTTTATCGGCACCCAAGCAAGAAAAAAAACGGCGTTAAACGTCATATTTTCAATTCCCAAATACAGTAAATTCGTGAATGGCAGTGAATGAGTTAAATGGTTACTTTTTGTCTCCAATGTGATGACGTAACCGAAGTAGTACAAACAGTTCACAGTATCAGTCCTAAACGATTTTGAAATGTAATCTATTGTAATTGGAGTGGGTGGGGAGTGTTCAAGTTTTCCCCCCAAAACTGCAGTTTTTAAAGTTTGCAAAATTGCATTTTAAATCACTGCAAGAATCCAAACTAGGGTGCGGAAAAATCATACTGGACCCTCCGCACCCTGCCCACCACCTTTTCCAGCTACTCCCCTCAGGCAGGCGCTATCGATCCATGCGCACCCCCAAGCCATTAACTCTGAACAGTAGCCCAAATTGAACTGTAAAGTGCCTCTTTGCAATTTTTTGATGATGATACTAGTGCAGCGTGTTCGACCGGAAACAAATTCATTGTGTGTTCTACATACTTGGCAATAAAGATGATTCTGATTCTGATGCTCATATGAATTTGATGAATTATTCAGCGCAACTCAGACTGATGCAATCCAGTCCTCCATCACTGTTAATCGCAGCCACATTAAAAATCAGATACTTAAAAATACTTACTTACATTGTCAATTTAGCATTTTATCACATATCATTTTGAGGTGAACCAAATGTCATTGTACAAGTGTATCTAATATCGTAGCTGCTCATACATAGTTGAACAGTGTTTATTAGAATGCTCCCCTTTAATTCACAACTGCCCGCTATGCCCCGCCCACCAAGAGACCCTCATCAAAAAACACTTCAAACCCCTGTTTACAGTCGCCCCTAGTAACAAACACCATGGAAACAGACCACTTCAGTTCATTCCATGCACTATCACCTGGGAGACCATTAAATCACAGACAAAGAAAGGGCAAAATCAATAAATAACACTGAACAATGTCCCACAGAGAATGTTATTTTCACATATGGCCTTTACTGAGTCAGGTACACCGCATCTTCCGCCCTCCTTACCCTCTCGCTGATAGCGCTGTACTTGATGGCCAGCTCGTCGCGGTCTGCTCTGCTGTGTGCCAGCAGGTCCTCCAGCTTGGCCAGTTCTCCCTGAAGGACACGATTCTCCTCCTGGAGGGACATTACTGAGGACATAGCGCCTGTAGCTGAAACGACCAGCGCAAGAGCATTGAGAGAACGGAAAAGCTATTGAATATACTGTACTCAATATTTTGTTTTTATCAAGACCACTCACACTTTTCGTTGAGGTTTTTTGTGACAATTTCACGAACTCTTGCCGGTAGACATGTAGGGAGGGCATCCGGCGAGGGGCCGCGGACAGTCAGTTTCTTCTCCTCAGATAAAACACTCTCCTCCAGCCTCTGATGAACAAAGTGGACATTTGCGGATGAAACTTCAAGTGTACAGCCGACACTTGGTGAACATTGTGCAATGTAGCTCAGGGCAACGCAAAGACAACATGGCCAAAAAAAAGGGATGATGACGGTGGAATGTGTATTCAAGCTGCAATAAAAGGTCAGATACATGTGTTAAGTGTGTGTGTGTGTGTGTGTGTGTGTGTGTGTGTGTGTGTGTGTGTGTGTGTGTGTGTGTGTGTGTGTGTGTGTGTGTGTGTGTGTGTGTGTGTGTGTGTGTGTGTGTGTGTGTGTGTGTGTGTGTGTGTGTGTGTGTGTGTGTGTGTGTGTGTGGTTCCGCTGGCAATCACCTGTATCACTGACTCTAGTTTGTTGGAGTCGCTGGACTTGTTTTCTGCTACATTCATCGCAGCAGACATGCTTCAACCAAACCCACTTTCTCCCCCAAAGAATAAACTCCAAAGGAAAAAAAAAAGAAATAAAAGATTTGAATCTGGTGTTTCAGGTGAGCCGATAGTGTCGGAGGCAGACGTGTAGTATGCGTCCTTCTCGCCTCCTCCTCACAGATTGAGGGCAGCAGGATTAGCAGGTTTAAAGACACACAGTCCTCCACCTCCCACCCACCCATTTCCCGTCTACTCCCACATATTCACTACAAAGGGTTTTTTACTAGAATGAAAATGATTTCAGATGTTCGGGTGAGCAGGTAGTAATTTAGTGGGAAAAAAAAAGCTTTTGTTTGGTACTCAGTCTGTAATTGTTTTACACTGAGACCTCAATTTACGAACTTAATTGGTTCCCAGACAGAGTATGTAAGGCGAAAAGTGTGTATCTCAAAAAAACATTTCCCATAGGAAACCATTAAAATGGGAATATACCGTTCCTGGGTTTCCATAAAATATACTTTTCAACTAAATAAGCCTTAAAACTACACACAACATACCTTATTCTATGTATAATAAATGTGCTATTGTATTGTAATGAAAGAAATACACCGAATTGTATCATAAAGTCACTTTATTTACATTTGGGATGGTCATTTATGGCTTGATGGAATGGCGTTGGAGGTCGAAGATCAAAGGGAATTGCTGTTTGGAAAGAGAGGCGCATTACATGAGGACTGTAATTAAAGAAATAAACTGTGCTGTAAAATAAAGTTTTATTTACCTTTTTGAAGGTCATTGATGGCTTATGGAAGGAGAGTCACCTTCCATAAGGACTGTTGGTAACTTAACCTCTGGTGCAATTCGGTCATGTGCTTCCGCCGAAGATCACTCCGCCAGCCGTGGTGGGTGTGTATTATGAAAATAGTGCTTATTATAAGGTTTAATTTTCAGAAATTTGACGTTTGTAAGACAAAAAGTTTGTAAGTTAAGGTGTTTGTAAGTTGAGGTCTCACTGTATTTTGTCACTTATTCTGCAGTTGCTTCAGTTGCTACAAATTTTAGATGAATAGCAGTGAAAATCTGCTCTTAAGACAAATATGTTCCGCAATATTGAAACTTTTACTGTATGTTAAATTAATAATTTCTGATGAAAGAAGAGGATCTAAGCTTTCTTACGCTGCATTGAATATTTATGTAGTCTTAAAACTCAATATTCTGCGGGTCCTGGAATTTCAGTGAAAATCACAAAAACCGTGGCAGTGGAGTGGACACATTTTTACAAGTCTGGCAGTGAATTAGTTAAGTTGTATCCATTGTTAAAATACAACTTCAATGTGGAATATCATTCACATACACAAATGAACACATTTTCATGGGAGATATGCCTCTCATTATCCGTAAATGTGTCATAATAAATCGCTGTCAACATTATAATAATTATTTAACTATTGCTTTTGCATATGATGAGTACAATTATTACTTACCACACACCCAACATGCAATACCTTAATCGCTCTTTTAAACTGCTCTTCTCTCACATGCTAATTTTCTATTTCATTTTTGACATTGTTGGTTTCTTGTATTGTGTCAGACTTTGTTAGGATTGCCATAGTGACCAACACGGGATCATTGTGTCAAAACCAGAAGCCCCCATACTCTGACCCCTGTTTGCCCTAAAGAGGGACTATATTTGAATTTCTCTCATTGTGAGAACACTTACATTTTTGTGCTAACTTCACCATCACAAGGACCAGCACCATAAATTCTAAGGTGGATGAGACCCGACCCTAATATGAAATGGATAATAATAATAAATGTCATTTATAAGTGCCTTTCAAAACTCTCAAGTACAGACAAAATACAGTATATAGTGGAACACAGCAGCACAGTCACACAATGGATTTTCGGAGAAAACACAAAAGGCTCCAAAACATAACCTGGAGTACACCCTTAGGGCAACCAAAGTATCTATGGTCCTCGTTTCAAAAGATTGAAATATATTGAACTATCAATTATCAGGAAAAACTCCTTTTAATTTATTTCGCCACTGAGTGTGTGTCATCTGACACCCACTACAAATGTACGTGCAAGAAATGGATTCGTGTGTACCTCATGAAGTGTACCCGGCGTGAGTGACGTCAAAGTGCCCTAGAATCACTTTTACTTGTGCAGTGGGGACGTCTAAGTGTTTACCCACATTTGCATCTGATTTGTTAATCTTATATTCTCCGTATTTGCATTTTAGATTAAAGTTCCCATTCATCATCACATTGCATCGGGCGTATCCATGTACTTCCCATAATTTGAAACATGGCACAAAAGGGAACAACAATGCGAGCTCCATCTACCGTTAATATACACTATGAGGTCTGAGCGTCCATTACGACTTAGTGCAAAAGATGCAGCGTGAGCTTGTTTAATTATTAAACCGTCTAGCATCCAACTTCACGCTAAGTTATTTTTTTATGGATACCAAGTATGGGCGGTTCGATACACCGAATGAAATTGACAGCGAAAAACAAGAAGCAGCGTGGCAGCGTGCTCAACCGCTCGAGAATGCGCATGTGCAGGTCACAGACATCACCGTTGCTCACCTCACGAGACGATTCAAACGTCGTCGTTCAGAATTTCTTGGGAGTGAACCGCAGCAAATCACATCCAGTTAGTGAACGTAACATCCGCAGTGGCATTGCAGCCACCCACTCACTGCCGCAATCGTCTCCTTCCGAATTAGGAACCCAGAATCTTTTTCCGGGGAGGGACTTCGACGGGAAACATGCACGCTGGAGTCATGAGTCTGATGAGCAGCCACAGTCAAAAGAAAGACTGGCAAAAGAAGAGAATCGCACAAACAATCGAACTTTTAAAAAATGGTAAATTTAACATGTTTTTGCTTTGCTCACACCACACATTGAGCCCTCACAATGTCAGCCAATTGTCAACCGTTCAAACTTTCGACACAGCAGTCTCAGAAGCATCTTTAGAAAAGTCAGCACTACCTCTCTATTCGCTCGTGTCATGGACCGGGCCGGCCCGCGAACAGCAGAAATACGCACATAACCATTACAAATGCACTGAGAATAAATATTTTGAGTCCAGTTAGGTAACATTCGACAAATAATGGGTTAAAAATCGTGATACATTTTTTATTAAACAAGGAAAGAAACACGGAGGGGATAGAAGGAAAGAAACTTTATGGGTCTCTACCAGCTAAAATGTTATCAAACCCACACCAAACCCTGATAATAATCTTGAAACCATAATTTAACACTTTAAATAAAAGACCCTCATCCCAAAGGACATTTTAAGCATCAATAACAAACTATGTTTTACAAATGTAATTGTAAGAAATACATGTAAGTATATGTGTCAATTATAAACCTGTAAATTTAAATCATTTTATGAACTCATTCGCTGCCATTCCCAAATGTATTTGGGAATTTAAAAGCATGATGCGGAGTGCCATTCCCGAATTTTTTTCGGGTTTTGGTTTTTCTTGCAGGGTGCTGATATAGTGCTGGTCAGACCTCTGGCAATGTTTTTCCCTTCCACGAGGGGGCAGCATTTGCCTTTAGTCCATGTTAACGCGTTGTTACAGCTTCAACTGTTGTTAAAGCGCTCTATAAATCATTATGTATGTATTTTGTACAGTTGCCCCGTTTCAAACTCAGATTACTCCAGATCCATATAATTTAGGAATTAACTTTCTTTGCGGATGAATTGAATGTTTATGTAGTCCTCAAACTCAATATTCTGTAGGTGCTGCAATTTGAGTTAAAATGACAAAAACCCTGGCACTGGAGTGTACACAGTTTTGTGCATTGTCTGACAGTGAATGAGTTAATGAGAGACAAACAGACAATGAAATATACTGTTTATTTACAAAGAGGTTCACATTTTATACAGTTATTTTTTTAGAGAGGCACTTAATTAAGTAGTGCAACTTTGAATACGATTGAAAAAAATGTTGGGGGGTAAAAGGCACATTAAAAGGACAAAAACATAAAGGGTACACAAAGAAACTTGAAAACATGAACTTGTAATCATGCTTAAAAGTCCTTGATATTGACGTGAAAGGGGCACATTTAAAACAATTCACCAAAATACAGTAGCTATTTAGCCACGAATGAGCTCAGTGCTGCAGATCTTGCAGATACCCCTTTCATACAATCCCAGCAATAATTAAACAAAAACAATATAATTAATCAAGAAAAACTAGCTACCGCTCCTTCGCAGAAAAGTAAAAAGTGTAAAAAGAAAAGGTTGACTACAGCAAAATATATAACAAATTGGATTCTGCACAAATTTTCAAGAGATTTCGTGAAATGGTCCTAAAAATATAAGATGCTGATTGATTTAACGCAAAAATGGAGCGAAGTAACTCCAACCATCACACATTTTGTGATTACCCACCAACTAAAAGCACAGAGAGGAATCCTACTCCATAGAAGAGTGAAAAGGGATGACTGTAAATGTACATAATGACCTTTTTCCCCCTCACAAGCAAGTTGGTACGTGACCCTCATAGGGTGGTTGTTGTGAGTTCATCTGAGCAGTTTCCCTGATTTCCAATTCTTCTTTGTCTTCCCCGACACAATGATCCCTTCCGTGGAATGTATGGAACCGGAGTGCGTGTGCACATTTGTCTCACTCAACTGAACTGTACCCAGTCTGATTTTACAGCATCTTTATTAGAGCTGTGGAGGAGAAACATACGGGAGCGTGACGGAGAAGAACCATAAATAAAACAAAATATATATGAAGGAATGACGATAATGTTAGAATTCATATTTAAAGGACAACCGACATCACTTTTTTTGTTTACTAACTGACATCAGAAAAACGTTTTATAACATCTAAAATACCCAAAACACGCAGTATAATATTTTTATTCAAATGCAAAACACCAATAAAAATGACATAAAGTGTCCAAAATCTGCAAAAAATGGAGCTGCGAATTGGGCATTCTCAGAAAGTCCCGCCCCCAGTTCGTGACGTCACACCAAGACGTCTTGCATTGCTGGAGATTCAAAACAATGGCTTCAGATTCGGAGAATATGCTTTCTTGTTACACATCCAGTTGTGAATATGATTCAAATAGTTCCGAAGAGGAAAGCATACATGTTTGCAATCGATTAAAAAATTTATTCCGTGCTATTTTGAGGCAACATTGGGGGGAAATGTCTCACCCAAAAAGAGGCAGAAAATGGCCACCGAGCTCCTGTGAGGAATGAATCAGTCCATTTCCACAGGCTGATAAATTCCGTACATGGAGCTTGGTCGCCCTCTTCTGGCTCTTTCTGGTGCAACACGAGGTTGTCAGACCAAACAAGCATTGACGTGATGGAAGGACTGCTACAATGTGTCCTTTTTTTCGGTCAGTGGCGTTCCTTCAGTGACGTCACGTACGGACTTGTCACCAACTCAAAAACAAGACTTCCGGAATATTCAGCACGAGTCTTAGAACGTAAAATATAGCTCTATGCGGTGGAATCTTTGTAAAATACGCTCAGTAGAAGTCATTTGAAGCCATTTTACAAATTATGGACACAACTTGTTCGGAGACGTCGGTTGTCCTTTAATTAGCATTTTTAAAACCAGAATATAGAAATTATGCAACATGCTTGCTAAAACAAAAACTTACTTTGAACCCGCAGATGTAAAATCCCCCCACAAGTCACCGCTCTGTGGGGTTTCAGAAACAGAGGACCCGAAATCTAAAAGCGGGACTGAAATAAGCATAGATCAAATAAATAAAGGAGGCACCTGGTGATATATGCAGCAGAATAAGAATGGGCGAGCATCTGCTTTAGTCGCTATCACCTATATGAATGTGTAACTATATGAATGTACAATGGAAAATAAATACAATTGCAGCAGCCAAAAAAAAAGAGATTGACATCATAGAAATAGAAATGTAGTTACCAGCGTTTGTTTGCTGTTGCGCAGGAGGGACCGTGTGTTGACTGCCAGGAGGTGGGATAATGCCTCCAGCCTTGATGCCCGGCGGCGGTGGGAGAAGACCTCCAGCTACAAGGCGTGCCTTAGTCCCAGATGCATCTTTCTTCTTGATGTTCTGTCAAAAGACAAATGACATTTTATCAATGTTTCTATTGTGCAAATGGTTATTTTTGTCAATTTGTTGATATTGCAATAAAAATATATTCACCCCGATACTGATCTTGATAGTCTGGCCTTCTTTGAAACTAAGGTCAAGCTTTGGTGCATCACTATGGGTTGCTTCCATTTTGGCCAGTTCGCCTTCTTGTTTCACCCACCTTTCAAATTAAGAGCACAGACAAGTAGAACTACAGAGGAACTAAGATGTCTGATGCAGCTGAGCGAATAATTCTACCTTGAAGTAAACAATTCATTCAATTTTCAACTCAAAAAATATATTTGACAGTACATCTTATGTACAAAAAAAAGGCATCTTCACCTACTTAAAATGGTCTTGCAAAGCAACGTTGAAGTCGAAGGAGTCTCCCCGATCAGCAAAGCCCAGACCGATAAAAGCGTGACGCCCTATGATGAAAAAATTCACGTGAAACTTGAGGAAATTAATATATGACTGATGGAAAAAAAATTGACATGTTGTATTATGGCAAAGTAAGATTCCTTTTCAATGTCGTACCATTTCCATCCTCAATCCGGATCACAAAGTACCTGCTGGAGTCTGTGACGGCTTCAACTATATTGCCTGGATATTGTTCTACTGGAGCTTGGGCAAAAAGCTCTCCTGCAAATACAAATAAAATACAATAGTATCTCAAAATGGAACTACACCAAAAATTGTACCATCTGGCCTTATAAAAAATATGGCTGGAATATGTGACATTATCAGAAGAACTGGCATAGCAGTTAAGAAAGTTAATGGTGAGTTTGCTTCAATTCAATTTTCTGAATTTCAATGAGGGAATTGGTGCTGGAATCTGAACTGAATAATCTGTCAGGTGCATTTCCTCAAAATTGTCCACAAAAAAATGAAATCTACATGAGACTCAATACAGAAGCGTGATCGTGCGCATGTTTCATTTACCTGTGTTTTTATCCTCCAACTTAATGTAGGCAAGCTTTCCTTTTGCAGTGATTTTCATTCTCCCACTCCAAGCAGGCTCATCCAGCTTCCAGTCAGCAGCACTGTAAACAATGGAGTGGGGAAAAAAAGTATATTTATCCTTTTCAGGAGTTTTCCTATCTCAAGATTTGTTCGTCACTATTAAATGATCAGAGGCAACTCATTCTGAGTTATCATGTTGCAGAAATGAGATGTTCTTGGGTATAAAACTAGCAGAACATTCAATGACAACACTTTAACAAGGACACATTTTTTTCTTGGCAAGCTATACATGGAGGCCTTGGTTGCATCTGCAATGAGCACTTGAGTGTCGTGAAAGTAAGTTTGGATTTGATTTGCAGAAACAATAACTACCACTTTAACATAAGCAGCTGCTGCTTCAGTCAGTGAGAGAGAGTGAAATCAAAGGTTCTCAAGAAGCCAAAACAGAACCGTTAATCTTGCCAGATGGATAAAGCAAATCCTATAAAGAGAACATTACTGTTCCATTTGGCAAGAAGGGAAACAACGGGCACCTGTTGAAATGTTATGTTCTTTGGTTTGGAGTTCATGTTGGTTTCTTTTAACCTCACATTTTAATGCACTCAAAAAATTGGTCTCAAGTTTCCATATGCCGGGAGAATATTTGCGTGATAATTTTAAAGTTTTAATACAAAGCGGTAATCACTGTGTGCGCTGAAGCTCACGACAGAACATCAACAAATATTCATAGTAAAAAAACAAAGGTTGTCCAAAAATGATGACCTGCTTGTCAATGAAGCAAGACTGGAAAATACTACTTTAAACAACCAAGAGGTGGGTTTGTGAATCAACCTTTCATTTAGGCTAAATTACTTTAGCCTAGTGTACAATATGAAAGGCAAATGTATAGTTTTAAAGGCGGATACGTCACATATAGAGAAAAAAACGTGTTGAAGCGAAGTGGGTTTTAGATAACATTCGGCGATCGACTTGACAGTTCCAGACAGTCTCGTGAACATTTTTCTTACCGATATCCACGGTTGGACGCCCGTGGAGGAATCCGGTATACGTAAACCTTAGGCTTTACACATAGCATCGATTCATAACTGTTGTCTTCAGCCATTTCGCCAAATGTCACTTAGTAAAACTTCCAACTTCCCACTTTCGTTGCACACTTCAGCCGCTCTTGGTTAAAGCGGAGTAGACGTCGTAAAAAGGTTGTCTCGCTTCCTACAGCGCCGTCACTGTACAGGAGGCGTAATGCAAATTTTGTTTGGAAACAAAGTCAATACTATAGTACGTATAGACTGTAATTTGCTCACTTTTATTTATCGATCATTAAAAAAACAGCTATATATAAAGATCGAATCACAAAACTACATTATTTTCCGGTCAAAATACATCGCACAAAAACAACCCTCAAGTCAAATCAATCATCTTGTGTTGGCCTAACAACAAAGACGATGGAATATGTGACCTTGCCTGTTCATGTAATCTTGTAAACTTTTAAATTATCTTGAAAAGACAATGTTTGAAATGAATTCAGTGTACAATATATGAGCATGTCAAAGGAGCGCTGGAAGACTGAATGGCCAGTCACTGTATAAATCTTGAATGGAATTATGGGCACCTCATTAATAAACTGACATTATAGAAAGAAATTAATTCACACAAAAAGACGTTTTATTTTACTGTATGTTTATTAAAGGGCTTTTTTTCCATCTGTGTATTCAGAATTCTAAACATGACATCTAGGAAGCCACACTATTGACGCTGTGAACTGATCTCCATGAGAAAACAAACCCACGTTTATCAGATGCAGATCATGTGAGCACTACTTTAAAATCGAAATGTAATTTTCTTGATTGGCTTTCCATTTGTAACTATGACAGAATCTATTTTTTTTTTTTTGAATGTGTCAGGAGCATCCACATTTGTGCCTTATTCAAAGATGAATGAACTTACAAGGAAGCAATAGTGCCAACTCATTTACATTGCAGCAAAAATAAGAAAATGAATATGCTACCCTGAGTTTTGCAATAGCAATGGCGCTTTAGTAGCATATGCTGTGACCGTTCGCAAGTTTAAATGCTACTGCCATGTCGAACAGAAAGCTGATATATATGAAAACAGGCTGTTCCATTCACAGGGAGATAGAGAAATTAAATATGAACAATTACATAACACATGGCTCCTATTTCTTTTGTGAAAAAAAATATTTTCATTGCACCTAAATGACTTCTACGCGAGGTAATAATCTTAGAAAATATACAACAAATATAACCATTTGACTTTTAGTGTGAGATTAATGAATCATGGTCTCATTTGTACGAAATGGAAAATTCAACTGTAAGCTATTTTTAATGGTTTATCAAGAGAATAAACCAAACTATTACACCAGTTAGGGGAACATGATCATTTCAGATGTAAGGCATAAATGGGTCAAATATTTAAAAACAATGCTCACTCCTCCTTTGTAAATCAATCATTGACCATCAATCAATGTTCATGGCAGTGCTGCAATCTTTAGCTTACATTGACCAACTCGCTGCAGACATCAGTTTTGCTAATACAACTCATAAACAAGTTGCACTGTTTCAAAGTATCTGCAATTTGATGTGGCAATGAATATATAGTCATGTGTATTGAAATCCTTAACAAACAAAAAAAAACTGAAAGAAAAATTGGATGCAGTTTCAATAATACCATCTGAAATAAAGCGCAACATAGACAATGGCCCGGAAAAAAAATATGAGGGGATACACTTGATATTGCTTCAATAATGAAACCTTTTGAATATTTTATCTGGGTGACTATTGGCCAGTTACTCCCACTCACCCCATGGAGGACTGTGCACCGCTTTGACCATTTTTCAGTATTAAAACACAAAAAGCCGCGTGGGTAAGACCAAGATGACTTTCTGTCCAGTGCCTAATACCAGAGTTAATTAAATGAATATAAGTAACCGCCTGTTACCCGTTTCAACTTCCCAGTGAAGGGCCAGCTCATTCGTTCACGTTTGCAGGGGTTGTTCCGAGACTGACTTAAATCACCTCGAAGGGACTGACAGCCTGACACTCGCCTGCGAAGGACTAAGAGTCAAAGGGCACCTCGTGGTATAGCAAAGTATCACAGTGATCAGGGATGGTTGGCAAAAGCCTCCTTGTAGCGTAGAAGAGCCGAGGGCGTTGCTAATGTCTGGCAGCCACTCCGATTCTTCCACGTAGGTAAAATGTGAGGCGGATGGCAAAGACTGCGGCAGTAAATTGGGTAGAGAGAGGGTGGACGAGTGCATTATTATATTCATGTTTCAAATGTTCAAAAAACACCACTCTGCTCTTGATACCGCAAATCCTTTCACTGCTCATGGGAATACGTTTGACCCATCAAAAGCAGGAGGCTCTGGTTTATCTGCCAAGTCGGAAGCCTGAAGTGCCATCAGGGCCACTTGGTTGGCGAATCACATGATTGTTGGGACGAACTGCTTCTGGTGGCTGCGCAGTCATACGAAGTGGCCTTGAGAAATGAAGAAAACCAAGTGAATAATTGTCAGTTGTAAATCATCAGTATTTTGCTGAAAAGTTTTACCTGTCTTGGCTCTCTTGAGGTGTATCATCTGATGAAGCGCTGCCCAGAATCCTCCGCCGAGCCTCCGCGTACTCCGCCTCCCGCTGCGCCAAAGACTTCATTTGCTGGGAAGGTCGTGACGAAGATGCAGGATTTCCTGCAGTACCATTATTTGACGGACGCTTTAAAATTCTAATTTGTGGGGGCGGTGCTGCAGGAAGGGAGTCGTCCTGTATTACGATCGCGGTTCTCACAGGTGAATAAGAACTGGGCTTCCTGGACAGATATCAATGTTTCCAATGAAACAATGTAAATATTGATCAATTTAATTATTTGCCAAGTATTCATTACTGTGCTTACTTTGTCTTCTGGTTTATTTTCAGCTTTGCTTCAAGTCTTCTCTCAATTTCCTAAATGCATACAGTACATGCATTTTTTAACATGTGGTATATGTAAGAAACACTTTCAGACATGACAGAAATGTTAATCAAACTTGACTCAAAATAGGTTAATGCTTCATTGTAATGGACAATGTAATTTATTTTTAATGTCCACAAAATATTTAATTATAGCAAGTGGACCAGCCTACGAAGAACAAAGATAATAGTGATCTGGACAAGCGTTTTTGATTGAAAAAAAAAACAGCCTGATGATTGACAGATGACCCCCCCACGCCCCACATTAAAAACGATTTTGCATTTATCGATTTATTTACTGTTCTGCACTCTACTTGTTGGCCTTGTTGCAATTAAAACCTGTGCATGTCTAAGTGTCTAAAATAGTGTTATGCTAAGTTGTTGAAAAGTATTTGATATCGAGGGCAACCTCAAAATAAGTAATGCGTTGACTCCAGTTCGGCAAGAGAAATTGGCTATGGTTTTGACTATTGGAGAGATTGTACACAGGACTCCTGATGCAAAAAAAACAAAAGCTGCAAATATAAATTGCGTGAGCACGGCACAGTAAGCATCCATCTTGGATTTCCAACTCAACGGGATTCGCGGAAGTGACGTCACCCGAGTTCCACGATAAAGGAAACCGAGGCTCATGACAAAAACGATCAAATTCTCCCAAAACGACTAACTCGTATGTTCGTATACAGTCATAACGTACTCAGTAATAACAGACTCTGAGATTAACTGACGAAAACTTGACGTGACTAATTATAGCCACATTATCGTGACGTTCCAATGCAGCCAGTATTTCCGCCAAGTGAAATTCTTAAATCGGTTATTTTTGCACAGGGCAAATTGAAAGCAAAGCGAACTTTAATTGAAAAACCACACTAAACAAATACCGATTGTGCTTGTGGAATATTACATTCAATTTCGACCCAGGTAGTGCAAGACATGAGGCCCGTTGGGGAGTCGCGGGCTGGTTATTTATAATAAACGATTGAGAACGAACAAAATAATTTATCCGGACGCCGCATCGTCAGGGAACTTAATAAAATCACATCAAGCTCAACGAGACAAGGTCACTCGGTCTGTTTCTTACCCCGCTGTCTGCCGCTTCCTCCCAGCTCTCCGCAACCTCTTCATCCTCCATTTTAACAACACACAACCGCCCAGCTTTGGCTTCCCCACACCAGCTAACTGCTGCTTGGCATCGGCGAAGTGTGGCTCCGGGGCGGGCCGGGGTAAGGCTCGGTAGCAGGTTCTATTTGCAACAACCGAGATTTCTGACGACGTTAACAGGGCACGGAATTCACAGGACTGTCAACCTGTTTTTATTTGGCCAGTGATTGTAATGCTAAACTGAAGGAACCCTTCCTGGTTGCGGTCCTGCCTCGGCCCTTACAATGTTTGGCGTCACGTCCACTCGGCATCGGTGTTCTCCCAAGCACATATCACACCAAACTCTCCATAATGGGATTGCAAACAGACATAACAAAGATTTATCGCATACATTATATGTTTTGTTAAAAAGCACAGTGATCGCATGGACTCTATTATTAACTTTGCCAACACCACAAAGGTTAGAAAGTGCGTTTTTATTCAAGATCCGTTTCATTTATATCGTCTTTAAATAGAATTGTGCAGTCAAACAGATCGCAGAAAATAACTTCCAAGGATGACAAATATGATGACTGGTGAAATAGTGAAATGGTACGCATATTTTTGTCACTGTGTAAAATAACTAATGTCTTTGAACGCAACATCGAGTCATCGAAAATGCTGCCTGGAGTTGACTCCGCCTGCATGGTCCAGTCTTTTAATAAACCAAGGCCGAATTACTCTGTCATAATCAAGGCCAATGTGCAGCAGATATATTTTGCCAAAAGGGCGAGCCTACAGTCTTAAAATTTGGACTATAGCCAAGAATAACCATAATGATGATAATACATTCATTTTACTAAATCCAGTTATTGGCAATAGAAACTATACAGTTACCACCCAAATTATTGGACAGCGCGGTCAATTCCTGTTTTTGGTTGTACCCTTTGGGGGTTCGATCAAAAGATGAATATCACACACAAGTTCAGAATTCCATCTTTTATTTTATTATTTACCTCTACACGTGTTAAACAATTCAGCACAGCACATTGTTTTAAGCGACCTTTCAAGTATGCACATTATTGGCATGGGCATTTTACAACTGACTTAAATGGTATAACATGTAATATTTGTTGCCGTTAATCTTACTGTCATACTGTCACCAATTTCAAAAAGTCATGAAGGAGATGTTTTTCATTTCGATGTCACACCAATGAATATTTCCAAGAGCCCGGTTGTGATGAAACGTCCAACAGTTTGAGACAACTACAGATGGTTAAATTAAGATCGGTGTTTGGGTGAAAGTGCACTTTTTTTAAAATTGCTCTCGAAATAAAGTAGGGTTAAGTTGAGTCTGAAATAATTCAGCGAAATGGTGGTAGTGTACTGTACTGTAGTCGGGGCTGCATCGGACCACCCCCAGCGAGCGGACCCACCCAGCCAGTGGAGCGGACTCGTGGCTGCTGCTGTTGCTGCCGCTGCCGCCGCCGGAGTGTCGCTGTGCGATCAGTTGCTACCGCTGAAGACGCCGATGGTACATGGGTGATGGCGACCGCTCGGAGGCTGCTGAGGAAACCCCGGAGCTGATACTCGAAGCTTTAAAACACAGTCACGGAAGATCACGTCTTAAACGAGGGTACTGTCGAAGCTCCCGTACAGAAAGGCCTGAAAGTGACAGCGTCATTCACAAGAAAGCCTGACCTAAAGATGTGTCCCATTGGAGCAGCTAATTATCGTATATTCTCTCGAAGCTAACGTTAGCGCAGATTATCAACAATGCACAAACAATCTAGCACCAGTTTTTTCAATATAACTGACGCAATTAGTAGTTGTAACATTGCAAAATGAAGTGATTACAAGGTTTATTTTTTTATTTGTTGGTTCTGTCTTGGACGAAAACGCTGTGTACCTTGGACTATCCAAACAGTCCTAGGCGTTAGCCAAGCTGCTAGTCTTAGGTTAGCCAGCTCTAGTCGGTGTGAACGTAACACTCAGCGAACGAGCATTAAAGCACGCGATTTGAAGGACACTCTCTAAAATGCTGCTTTTGACCGCCCACAGTCGTCGCCGATCATTCCGGTCGGTTTTGTTTATTTGACCTAAACGGAGTACCACAACATACCCGTTATGGTGTGATGGCTAAGGTAGAGTGTTGTTGTTGAGTGGGATGTTGTGTGTGGGTGTGTGTCGGGTTCTAGATCTGCGACCCATCTCAAACAACAATGAAAACAATTAAAACCTGTGCATGTCCAAGGGGCAATGAAAAATGTGTTAAAAGTTCAAGCTAGTTACTGTTAGTGGGTTGATTTGAATGTACTTGTCACTGCAGTAGAGACCTTAAAATAGTAAACTTGATTGATTACTATTGTTAACCTCGGTAATAGTGGCGACAATGTTAGCACATTTGCTGTCCTGTCCATGAATAATTGACACAGACACAATTCTCATCCTTTTGGCTCTAAACACCACAATGACACTGAAACGAAACAAACACACTTTGATTCAACTGCAGACTTTTGGCTTTGATTTATAGTACATTTACATTTGAATAATGTAACCGGTGTAGGGATTATATATTTGTTGAAAGATTCCAAATACAAATAGATTTTTGTGTACCAATTGCTTTTGGTCTCTTAAAAAGTAGGATGCACTTATAAATCATTTTAATTCTTGTGTTGTTTATCAATTTAAGATGAGCATCTCCAGTTAAACCATGTTTCAAAATATTTATGGACTTACAATGCATCCTATAATTATATACTTTACGAATTCCCATTGGTATATATACATTTTTGACTGCAGGCCCTATCCATTGCAATCACACTAAGAGTATTTCTCTTAATGAACAACAACACACACATCCATCACCATTATATGTCCTTTGTCTCAACAGACCATAATGTCCCAAACGACCAACCATGATGACAGATGCTTTGTTGCCATGGACACAGAGGACGATGGCGCCGACCCCGCTAGAATAATAGAGGCCCTTGAAGTAAAGATAGGGTCCTATCGGGAAGAAGGGAACGTGGACACGTGTGCCAAAGCTGGAGGGAGAACCATGATGGAGCTGCCAGAAGAAGTCCTTGAATACATTCTGTCCTTCCTGTCACCTTACCAGGAGCACAAAACAGCTGCACTTGTATGCAAGCAGTGGTATCGCCTCATTAAAGGTAAATGCTTTTTATTTTAATGACACAGCCTGCGAGAAAGGCCGGTGAAACGTTAAAGGTACTCATGTTGCAAATCATTGCTTTTACCCAGGTGTCGCTTATCAGTGCTATCATGGTTTCATGAGAGCCATCCAGGAAGGGAACATTCAATGGGAAAGTCGAACATACCCGTATCCAGGAACGCCGATTACCCAGCGCTTTTCACACAGTCAGTATACACACTTCCGTGCATGGCAAATGAATTGCTCATCAATCAATGTTGGGTGAAATTGAACAAAACTTTTCCGCATTAAATCCGTTTTAGTTGTTAAACATTGTTGAAGAGTGAATAATGAATTTTAATAGTGAATATAACACTTAAAAAAAAATCTGGTTTTGACTCTGATAAAAATTATCGTATTTTCCGGTGTACAAGGCGCACCCAAAAGCCTTGATTTTCTTCCAAAGTTGACCCTGTGCCTTATATGCCGGTGGGACTTGTATGTGAAGTAATATTGAGCCACAACAGGTCAACAGCAGCCACCGACTCCCATTTCCCCCTTGTAGAAGTCATGCATACCCTTACCTTATAAAGTGGTGTGCCTTATATTTGGACAACTTGTCTATATTTCTATATAATATTTGGAAAACATTTTTCATTCATTGAAGATGCGCCTTATACTGTATATGGAAAATACGGTATGATTGATGGGTATTTTGATACTGTTTGGATTCCACATTGATTTTTGAATGTGAGTCAGATGAATTTCTGTCTTTTAAAATCCCTTGATCAAGCTCCAGAGTCAATGCTTTTTTCACGAAGTATAGTATCCATAATTAACTCATTCACTGCCACACGTGCAAAAATGTGTCCACTCCAATGCTAGAAACATTGTCACTTGAATTCCAGGAGCCATATAATATGGAGTTTTAGAACTACATAAACAATGCAGCATGAGAAATCTTACTCTCTTCTTTAATCAGAAAAATAGTTAATTCCAAAATTATATGGGTCTGGAGTTATATGAGCTTGAAATGAGGGCAGGTCTCCAAAATACAATGCAAAACATACATATTGGTTTATATAGTGCTTTGACAACAGCTGAAGCTGGAACAAAACGCTTACAGGGAAAAAGGGTGCAGCCTTGTGGAAAAGAAATTGCCAGAGACCATGGCCAGTGCTTTATCGGCACTGAAGCATGACAAAAACAAAACTCAAATAAATTCGGGAATGGCACATTACGTCATATTTTCAAATCTTGGATAAATTTGTGAATGGCAGTGAACGACTTAAAAAAACATTATCCTTCTCCTTTGCTGAAAACTACCATTTTGTGTCAAAATATTACAACTCTCTCTTGCACAAATTCTTTGTTTCCGTTTCAAGTCTCTTTAAATGTCCACTTGACTTGCAGGTGCTTGTTATTATGACTCAAACCAATCCATGTATGTGTTTGGGGGCTGTACCCAAAGTAGCTGCAACGCTGCCTTTAATGATTTATGGAGACTGGACTTGAACAGCAAGGAGTGGATTCGGCCTCTTGCTTCAGGTAGGACTACCAGAGATCCAAAAAATAGTTCCCATGAGAGATGAGACCAATAGCAATTTGAAAATAACACGAGGCAAATGAAAGAAATGCTGTTGTCTATTATTCATGAATGAAATGTGTCACATGCTTGACTAATGGTGTCAGGAGTCTGGGCAAAAACACTACTATATTTTTTTTTATCTGTTGAGTTGGAGAAAAAAAAGTGCTATTGAAATTTTAATGATTTACCCACATCAAGCAATTGACCACCTTCACGGATTACGCGATAGAGATCAGGCGCTTTTGGCTGTGGTTCACAATTTTTACTTTGTCACTGTAACCAGCAGAATGAAGAGGAAAAACGGGTTCATGTGATGTTTTTCAATGCCCATGCAATCACTGTGTTTCTAAATAAACACTTAACGGACAACCAATGTCTCCGGACAAGTTGTGTCCATAATTTGTAAAATGGCTTCAAATGACTTCTACTGAGCGTATTTTAATAAGATTCCACTGCATATAGCTATATTTTACGTTTTAAGACTCGCGCTGAATATTCAGGAAGTCTTGTTTTGAGTTGGTGACGAGTCTGTACGTGACGTAACGAAAGGAACGCCCCTGACCGAAAAAAAGACGCATTGTAGCGGTCCTTCCATCACATCAATGTATTTTGCTGTACTTGTTTGGTCTGGGGATCTCGTGTTGCACCCAAAAGCCGCCAGAAGAGGGCGTCCAAGCTCCATATAAGGAATTTATCAGCCTGTGGAAACGGAGGTGGCCACAGGAGGTCGCCATTTTGTGCTTTTTTTCGTTGAGACATCTCCCCTCAGTGTTGCCTCATAATGGCACGGAATAAATACTTTAATCGATTGCAAACATGTATGCTTTCCTCTTCAGAACTATTTGAATCATATTCATATGTGGATGTGTAACAAAAAAGCATATTCTCCCAATCTGAAGCCATTGTTTTGATTCTGCAGCAATGCAAGACGTCTTGGCGTGACGTCACGAACTGGGGGCGGGACTTTCTGAAAATGCCCAATTCGCAGCTCAATTTTTTTGCAGATTTTGGACACTTTAAGTCATTTTTATTGGTGTCTTGCATTTGAATAAAAATATCATACTGCGTGTTTTGGGTATTTTAGATGCTCTAAAACGTTTTTCTGATGTCAGTTAAGAAACAAAAAAGTGACATCGGTTGTCCTTTAAACTGTGCTTAATGAGGCACTTCAGTCCTGACGTGAATTGCGACATTCAAATTGGCCGTCTTTGTTCACATCAGCGGCAGATACTGAGTTGTAATTACGCGGTCCATTTCTACCACGACAGCATGAAATTAGTGATGCTTACACCCCCCCTCCTCTCAAAATGGATCTTCCCCAGACGCCGTATTTCATTAAACACATCTGTGTTATTTAAATTCCCAAGTGTTATGTATTCTATGTCATTCAAGCTGCCACAATGGAATGCAAAGCAGTGGGTGCGTAACTTAAAGGGTGTAGTTGCTCAAGCGCCCGTCACGGAGTTTGAGCGTGTTTGGTTAACAGTTAACGACCCCTCCCGTGTCCTTGTTTATCCTGACTCACATGCCAAAACCGGAATACATGTTGAATTCATCGACACTCTCTTTTCTCCCCAGGTTCATATCCATCACCGAAAGCTGGAGCAACTCTCGTGATGCATAAAGATCTCCTAGTGCTGTTTGGGGGCTGGACTAGACCAAGTCCTTATCCATTGCACCAGCCGGAGAGATTTTTTGACGAAATCCACACCTATTCCCCTTCAAAAAACTGGTGAGGGGGAAGAAATTGACTGTGGAGTGTTTTATATTTCTTTTATTTCCTTTAAATGCATTTTTTCTGTCTTAGGTGGAACTGCATTGTGACAACACAAGGCCCGCCGCCCATGGCTGGTCACTCTTCATCTGTAATTGGAAGTGTCATGGTGGTGTTTGGTGGTTCATTAGGAGCACGGCAAATGTATGATTCTTATCTTGGGTTTATTTATGCATCGTACAGTACAAACTATCATACTACAGTAAAGTCTCGTTATATCGATATTGGTTATATCGATAGTACTGCTTATTACGATACTATTTCTATGAACGCAAGGAGAAAATTTACATGCCGCAGGATCGGATATATCGATAGTCCTGTTATATCGATATTTTTTCCGACTCCCGAGAATATCGATATAACGAGACTTTACTGTATATGTTTTTTTTTACACCTAATTGTGTTTCTATTGCTCACCAGGAGTAATGAGGTGTGGGTTTTGGATCTGGAACAGTGGTCCTGGTCTAAACCAGCTATATCTGGCCCATGCCCTCACCCACGAGGTGGACAGTCACAGGTAGGAGAACCATACCAAGTTAAAGTTTTTTTTTTAACTCATTCACAGCCATTCTTGAATTCCTTTGGGAATTGAAAAGTGTGATGGGGAGTGCCATTTCCAAATTTTGTGGAGGATT
Organism: Hippocampus bargibanti; assembly: GCF_051943395.1. Lineage (NCBI taxonomy): Eukaryota > Metazoa > Chordata > Actinopteri > Syngnathiformes > Syngnathidae > Hippocampus > Hippocampus bargibanti. Next base: position 5,448,504 of record NC_142745.1, on the reverse strand, counting down.
TAGTTTTTTTCTTGCAGGGGTGCTGATATGCACCCCACCAGATGCTCTGGCAATGTTTTTCCCCTTCCACAAGGAGGCAGCATTTGCCTTTTATCTATCTTAGTGCTCTGTTACAGTTTCAGCTGTTGTTAGGGCGCTCTTTAAATCAATATGTATGTATGTATTGTATTGTATTATATTTTCTACAGTCACCCTCATTTAAAGCTCAGATAACTCCAGGCCCATATAATTTAGGAATTAACTCTTTTTTTCTGATGAAAGAAGAGAGTCTCAACCATCCCATTAACTCATTCACTGCCATTCCCAAATTTATTTGGGAATTGAAAATATGATGTGGCGCGTCATTCCTGAATTTGTTTGGGTTTTATTATGGGGGTGGACGATAAAGCGCTGGTCAGACCTATGGCAATGTTTTTTCCATTCCACGAGGGGGCAGCGTTTGCCTTTTGTACAGCCGCTCCCACTTCAAGCTGAGATAACTCCAGACCCATATAATTTAGGAGTTAACTATTTTTCTCTAAGATTTAAAGTTTCTTACTTTGGATTGAATGTTTATGTAGTCCTAAAACTCAATATTCTGTGGGTCCTACAATTTGAGTGAAAATGACAAAAACCTTGGACACATTTTTTCACATCGTCTGGCACTGAGTGCGTTAATGAGAGGCAAACATACCATGAAATATACTGTTTATTTATAAAGAGGTTCAAATTTTATACAGTTATTTTTTTTCAGAGGGGCACTTAATTAAGAAGAAGAAGACTTAATTAAATAGTGCAACTATGAATACGATTGAGGACAATGGGGGGGGGGGGTAAAAGCCACACTAAAAGGGCAGAAATATATGGGCTACAGACAGACAATCTTGAACACAAAAAGTTGTAATCTGCTTAAAGGTCTTTTATATTGATATGAAGGGAGTGGCATGCAAAACAATTCACCAAAATAGCAATTTATCCAAGAGTTAGCTCAGTATTGCAGATTATGGTCAAAACCCTGGCACGAGAGTGTACAGATTTTTGCACACAGTCTGGCAGTGAATGAGTTAATTGTGATTTTTTGAGACAGTAGCTTGACTCAAACTCCCGGTGGCATTTGTTGACAATGCTAATTATAGTTTTCCTGACAGATTGTGATTGATGATCACACGCTGCTCATCTTGGGAGGTTGTGGAGGCCCCAATGCTGTAAGTGTAATGTAGTTGCAATTTTACTACTTGTGTCATCATTCCTATCCAGAAGGGTGCTATTTTTATTTGAAATTATGAAACGATAATGATGGAAATGATATCCATTGGGGTGTTTGCAACTTGACACCGAGTAACCTGTGTGTTACTATCTGCTAAAGCTCCTCAAGGATGCCTGGTTGCTTCATATCGACGCACCCACCTGGAGGTGGCAGCAGCTGCAAGTGGAAAATGAGGACCATGGTGCCCCGGAGCTTTGGTGCCACCCAGCCTGCAGAGTGAGTGATTTTCCTACAGTCATTATTCACAACCTCACTATATGAAATTTTTAGACAATAGTTTTTATTCATGGGTTTTTATAGTACAGTCAAACCTCGGTTATCGAACATCTCGGTTTTCAACCGATTCGGTTTTCGACCAAAAATGTCAATTTTTTTATGCCTCGGTTTATTACAACCGAAAATCGGTTCTCGGCCAAACTGAGCGCACCTGAATGCATCATTCGACTCCCCTCTGCTTCCTTATACATACGCTCCCCAATTTATGAACGAGCTACATTCCGAGCGGTCGTTCGTAAGGTGAATTCGTTTGTAAGTTGCTTCAGTGTTATATTTTGTATGGAATGTATGTTTAAAGGACAACCGACGTCTCCGGATAAGTTGTGTCTATAATTTGTAAAATGGCTTCAAATGACTTCTACTGAGTGTATTTTAATAAGATTCCACCGCATATAGCTATATTTTACGTTTTAAGACTCGCGCTGAATATTCAGGAAGTCTTGTTTTTTAGTTGGTGACGAGTCCATACGTGACGTCACTAAAGGAACGCCTCTGACCGAAAAAAAAAGACATATTGTAGCACTCCTTCCATCACGTCAATGTGTTTTGCTGTGCTTGTTTGGTCTGAAAACCGTGTTGCACCCAAAAGCCGCCAGAAAAGGGCGTCCAAGCTCCATATAAGGAATTTATCAGCCTGTGGAAACAGGAGGCCTCCATTTTGTGCCTCTTTTTTTGGGTGAGACATTTCCCTCCAATGTTGCCTCAAAATGGCACGAAATAAATTCTTTAATCGATTGCAAACATGTATGCTTTCCTCTTCAAAACTATTTGAATCATTCATAACTGGATGTGTAACAAGAAAGCATATTCTCCGAATCTGAAGCCATTGTTTTGATTCTCCAGCAATGCAAGACGTCTTGGCGTGACGTCACGAACTGGCGGCGGGACTTTCTGAAAATGCCCAATTCGCAGCTCAATTTTTTTGCAGATTTTGGACACTTTAAGTCATTTTTATTGGTGTTTTGAATTTGAATACAAATATCATACTGTGTGTTTTGGGTGTTTTAGATGCGATAAAACGTTTTTCTGATGTCAGTTAAAAAACTAAAAAGTGACGTCGGTTGTCCTTTAAGGCTTATATAAGTAACCTGTATTAGTTTGTACTGAAAAGTAAATATTTAATAAAATAATAATAATAATACATTTAATTTTAAGCGCCTTTCAAAACACCCAAGGACACGTTACAATAAAAACAATAAAACAAAGCACATAACAATAAAACAAAGCACATAAAATATATGCTCTATCAAGATATGTACATGTACGACTGGAGAGAATACGACATATGTTACTACAAAAATGTCCATATGCACTGTTGTTCGTAACTCGAATGTTCATAAGTAGAGGAGTGTTTGTACGTCACTTCCCTTTGTCCCGGCGCATTATCCTCGTGTAGCATTCCGTTGCGAGCAGGCGTGTTTGAAATGTTCAATCACGATATATAAAAAAGCAGACATCGATTATGATGGGAAATGTTTCCGTTTTCGAGCGAATTGGGTTTTGAACAGGTTTCCGGAGCGGATTATGGTCAAAAACCAAGGTTTGACTGTATAACTATTGTAATGCCCGAGCATGTGAGAAATGAGAACCATTTTATTTTTATTTTTTAAATCTGATGGTATTTGTAACAAAGATTGTGACATTTTTTGGGTAGGTCTGCAATGTGTAAACAGCAACAGGGGTTCACTCACGCAAATCCCCAATAAAAATGTTTGTTCAACTTTTCCCTCAAGGTGGGCCAGTGCGTGGTGGTCTTCTCACAGGCTCCTTCTGGCCGCGCCCCACTCAGCCCAAGTCTTAACTCTCGACCCTCCCCCATAAGTGCCATACCCTCCCCTCTGGGTCCGGATCCCGCTTCTTTGCGCTCTCAGTCTCCCGTGCGCAGCGGCGCCGCCGGCGTCGTTCTCGGCGCCGTCGAAGAGGCTCCGTGCGTGAACGGCCGATGGGGCACACTGAGGCCCCGACCTTCAGCCCGAGGAAGTGCCAGAGACGGTAGCCCATCGTCTTCGCAGCATCCGTCTCCTTCACAATGTCCCGACAGCCCCCCTCTGCCTGCGCATCCGCCCTTACTGAATGGCTCCTCCCCTTCGCCGCGGACTAGTCCCGCACAGGCCGCTTCCCCGCCTCTTCGCTCCCATCCGCCTGCCTCTACAGAATATAGCTGGGAGGCCGCGCACCATCCCGAAGTGCCCAGCACTAACGGCTTGCACACACCCCCCACGGGTTCCCCGCGCACTCCACCGGGAGCGGTGTCCCCCGCCGCCTTACGACGAGGCCTGGAGGCAGTTAAAAACCCATCTTTCTCATCTTTACCCTCTTCCTTATCATCGCCTTCTCTTCAAACGCATGGAGGAGGAAATGGCGGAGCAGGTGCAGGCCCCCTTGTTACTCCCCCGACTTCCTCCTCCAGCCCCCCGCAGGTTGTAGGAGCCGATGGACATGCTATCCCGCCGATTGCCCGGCGCCTCGGTCATCACCCTCCCCAGAGTCTGAACGTAGGTAAACCTCTGTATCAGTCGGTCTGTATCAATTGCAAGCCAATGCAGATGTACGTGTTGGATGTGTCGCGCGCAAAAGCTGCTGGAACCGTCGCTTGGAGAGTTTATGGAAACGGGACCCCGGCTGCGGTTACGGGGCCGCCGGAGACCAGCCTCCACACTGTAGTTCAAGGCAGGGGGGAGCTTATCATTTTCGGAGGCCTCATGGACAAGAAACAGAATGTCAAGTACTACCCTAAAACAAACGCCTTGTACTTTGTCCGTGCAAAGAGGTAATAATGGAGGATTGGGAGTACAGGGCTTCAGCCCGTCACCACACAAGGGAACTAAGTCTTTTTTCTGTTGGAAGAATTGATTAGCGGGCAATCAGATGTCACACTTCACGATTTGCTTCCTCCTGGTTTATGGAAAACCTTAGCCACACTTGGATTAAAAATAACTTCAAATGTCGTTTTTGGACTGCATTGATCCTACATAACATTATTAGCTCCTATCTGGCTGATCAACCAGACCCATAACATTTCCACTTTTATCATCTTTTGAACTTTAAAAGGAGAATGCTGTTGACGGAAATGTGTGACGACTTTGCATTTGGCATCAATCTTTAAGCCTGCAATGTTTACATTGAAAATTGTGCGCGCGTTTCTGCACAGTGTTGGTTAAAAGTTGTGAGAGATGTGGCACTATACTATAAACAGTAAACAATAAAGGCCTTGACGTTTGTCCCTGTCTGCTGTGCTTGAGCACAGATTTTTTTTGGGTGTATGTGAGAAAAAACATGTATCAAGACTACCCACAAAAAAAGTTATGCGACCTTGTGGTCAGATTATGTTCTCAAAGTGCAGTGTAAAAGTGCTGCATAGATCAAGGATGTCACTCATTTTTATAATACTTTTCATTTATAAGAGCCTTTCAAAACTCAAGGATACTACTGTCATAGGATATTTCTGCGGGTGAGCAGCGGCAGCCACACGCACCAGCGTTCACTCAACCCAGAAGTATTTTTTAGCCGCGGTCCACATTGTAGTTACGGTTTCCTCTCGGGGGCTGTTATAAATTTGGAGAAGCCATTAGAATGTTTAATTCCCTCCACATACTACATATAGAGCGCACAACAAATGAATGAATTACTATTTTTTAAAATGTGTATTAAAACATTCTGACTTATTGTGGTTTACATGGGAGAATTTGAAATTTTAGTTCGGATTTTAGCAAGCATCATCGAATTTCACAAGTTAGATTTGCTTTCTCTGGCCAAATAAAATGATGTGGTGGGCCAGGTTTGGCCCCTGAGCCTCTACTTTAACACCTGTGGTTTAGATGGTCAATCAGTGCATTGCATATTATGAATGTACGTGCTCTGGCTCTGGAAAATAACATAATTCATTAACGTTTTTTTAGTACCCTTAGACTTTCAGAAAATGCCTATATTTTTGATTTATGGATATTATAACAGTACAAAATTGAGCCCGTTGATAATGAAATTATCGACACAATCTTACGTAAGGTTCACCTTGAGTCAGCAGCCTTGTGCTACCCCCCATTGACCCCAGACCTTCCACTCTGCACCCCCAACTCTAACCTTTAACCCGCAGAACTTCCAAAGCGAGCCTTTTTATTGGTGGAGATGCGCAAATTGGTGAGGTGGCAATATTAGCCGCATTCCTATTGGCCGCAACCGGGACGGTGGGCGGAGTCATTGACGATGAATACGCTTTGGACACTTGTTTACATTGCTGGAAGGAAAGAATGGAGCCGGACAAGATCCCCAAACACTCAGCAAAGCCAGACTGACGTTAATGCGCAGAGCGACACTTTGTCATGTGAGTGAAATGTAGTCATCCGTTTGCAGTTTGAATAACTTAGACCACATCACCATCACTGTTGTGTGTTTACTGCTAGTGTATTCATCGCTTTAAATGAGCCCTCTGATTAAAAAGTGATGTTTTTATAAGCAGTCGAGAGAACAACTTGTATATAATGCACGCACACAACAGGTTTATGTGTAATTTCCAGCAAAGAAACATTTTGTCAATTTAATAGTTAAAGTAGTTTTTCTTTTTTTTTTAATTTAATAGCATTAGTACAGTTGATGCTTACACTTGCTTGAAATGATTTTGAATTGATTTGCAAAAGTGTATTCATGGTATTCAAATAGCATTAAGCCACTAAAACTTAACTGCACTTAGAATAAAACAAATTCTTCATGTCATTGTGCACTAAATCGTGAAATCATCTGGTGTCAGAAGCTTTGGTTGAATTCAAGTCCCTGTTTACAGATCTTTCTATCAAATGCCCTCCTAAAGCAAATCGTGTTTATTTCATGTATTTTTTTACTAAACATGTAGCAAAATTACGAATTGTCTTTGTTTTTGATAATAGTGAACTAATGTGAGCATTTAATAAAGTAATCAACTCAATATTAGCTGAACAAACTATTTTAATTTATTTATTTCCCGGCAGAAACGTTCATAAAATGTTCTTTTTTTCAGTCGTCGACAAGTATACTCGTCAAAGACTATCTTTTAAACCAGTTACATTCGTAGAGACTCGTCGATTTTAAGCCTTTGTGAGCCATTCCACGTGGGAACCGAGTATTCTCGCGATAGCTTCGAGCTGTGGGATTTCAAGGTCATTTTGACGAGACTTGCTCCGACAGCCATTGTCGTCGAATCGGACTTGTTCGCATCCATATGTGTATTCATTTTTTTCCTAGCATTTTCAAGTGTTACACCCCAAATGGCGAATTCAACGGATGATAGTGAATATGAACCTTCCCTCAGAAGCTTGAATACTTCTGATAACTCTGCCAGTTCATCGGACAATGACTCTTTCTCAACAAGTGGGGAGGACGAGGAGGGTGGTGAACGGAAAGCTTGGAGAAGCCTCGAGTTGTCCGAGGGGCTTATGAATGCACCACCACCACGTTTTCCTTTTACTGGAAACCCCGGAATAACGATTGGCGAAACCGCAGCAGAACGGAGTCCATTTGAATTCTTCAGTCTTTTTATTGACACAAGGATTATTGACTCTGTACTGCTAGAGACTAATCGTTTTGCTGAACAAACTGAGCAAGATGATTCTTCGTGGCGCCCTGTAACAGAGGCTGAACTTTTTGTATTTTTTGCCATGAAAATGCTTGGGGGTATTGTGAAAATGCCAGTAGAAGAAATGAACTGGTCACACGATGAACTGCTTGAAAGGCCAATTTTTCGCCAGCTAATGACAATGAAACGGTACAGTAAGATAAAGCAATATCTTCATTTTGTAGATAATGAAACCCATGATGCACAAACTCATCCCAACCCAAAATTGTATAAGATTTATGACATATTCATGACATTGTGTGAGAACTTTGGGAAGTGTTACACCCCTAGGCAAGATGTATGTATAAATGACAGCCTTATGTTCTTCAAAGGAAGGGTAGGATGGGTACAGACAATTCCACTGAAAAGGAGATTTGGAGTGAAATATTTCATGTTGTGTGAGTCAAAGACTGGATATGTGTACAACATGACCATTTATGTTGGCAAAGGAACACCGTTTGATCCAGAGTATGATGCATATCCTGTGAGTTCGCGTGTTGTTTTGTCTTTGATGAAGCCCTTATTTGGGAAAGGTTATTGCGTTACTGTGGATAACTATTACACTAGTCCACAATTAGCCGATGCTCTAGTTATGAACCAGACTGATACTTATGGAACTCTATGTATGAATCGAAAAGAAGTGCCTGAAGAACTGAAAAGAAAAAAACTGAAGAAAGGAGAAACTGCGGCATTTCAGAGAGGCAAGGTAATGATTCTTCGTTGGAAAGACAAAAAGGATGTTGCAATGCTATCAACCATTCACAACCCAGCCATGCATAACATTGATATAAAACAAGGGCCTGTGAAGAAACCCAAAGTTTTATGTGAATACATTAATACAATGGGAGAATTTGACAAGGTGGATCAAAAATTGGTAGATTATCCCATTCCAAGGAAACGGGGTAAGAAATATTACAAGACAGTTTTCTTCCATTTGATGGATATTGGAGTATGGAATGCTTTCATCCTGCATCAAGAAGCATTCAATCAATCAGGTAAAAAAAGCCTAACACACCTGAAGTTTCGTTTGGAAATTATTCGATACATATTTGGCAAGTATGGACCTGCTTTACCACCAAGAAGATCACCAGGTAGATCGTCGACATCACCAGGAAGTTTGCAGCATACGCCAGGAGGACATTTTCCAATGGAAGTTCCACCAACAGAAAAAAAGACAAATCCAACAAGAAAATGTGTCTTATGCTGTCTGAAGCGTGACCAAAGAGGGAAACCAGTCAGGAAAGAGTCACGCTACATGTGTAAAGTTTGTCAAGTCGCTTTATGTGTTGTGCCATGCTTTGAAAAGTACCATTCTAAGTAATTTCATCCAGAAACTGTGTTCATGTTGGAAAAAAGGCATTTTATTTATTTTGCATATTTATTATAATTACTGCTAACAATTGTAATGCAAATTAAATAGGTCTGAACTCATTCACTGCCATTCACAAATTTATTCGGGAATTGAAAATATGATGTAGGTCATTCCCGAATTTGTTCCTCTTTTGTTTTTTCAGGCTTGGATCCCGATAAAGCGCTGGGCATGGCGTCTCAAATGTTTTTTCTTCTCCACATGGAGGCAGCATTTCCCTTCTTTCCATGTTAACGCTTTGTTCCAGCTTCAGCTGTGCTTCAACCGCTATGTATATAAACCAATATGTGTGTATTGCATTGTGATGGCACAAATAAATTCTTTAATCGATTGCATATATATATATATATATATATATATATATATATATATATATATATATATATATATATATATATATATATATATATATATATATATATATATATATATATATATATATATATATGTCACACTTGTCAAATTTACAAAATATATGTATTTATTTTCATTTTACATGGACTTTAATATATTATACTAGGTTTAAATTGAATCATTGTTACCCATATTGTTTTAGGGAACACAATTGTTGATCTTGTTAATCAAATGTAACTTTTAATTTAATTATAATCAACTGTACATTTACAATATGGGCTATACATTTGTTGACTAAAGTTTAAATAATTTTGTAAACTTTTTACCAAAAAAAATAAAAATGTGACTTTACTTCAAAATATGGCTAGATTGTAAACATATTTTGGCTCAAGTACACTTACAGTATAAAGCACATTAAAAATGAATTTGTTTAAAGAAATATAAAAATGACTTACTAACGCTGTGGTTTTATTTGTATCACATATATCTTGTGAAGGTATTTTTAAACACATAAGTAATCAATTCACTCTTCAATTTGTGTTTCTTTGTTTTAAAAAAATATGCACATTCTGGATTAAACATTATTCTCCGTGACACAGTCTCAATCTTTCTGATTGCTTTCTTTTTATATTCAGGCCATTGATTATTTTTTAGTTGATTTTCAGGCTCTTTCATCAAGCAATGATTACACTGACAATCACCATTAAATCACTTTTGACCTTTGGAACTCTGTGTCAGTCGTGTTCGCGATGATCAGCAGCCACCGGGGGAGATCCACTTAATCTTTAGCCAGAGGCTTGTGTATCGGGAATCCACCATAAACAGGCGTGGAGTTTGTCAGACTAATGCCGCCGTCGCTGTAATAATACACAAGTCAAACACAAGAATGTTTTTCCCCTTCTCTTGGATCCCAGAGATCTTTCCAATTGAATACAATCCATTTGACTGCTTTTTTCAAGGTGAGTTGATCCTCAGGGAATTGTGGGTAAATAATGCCATTTAAGTGTTTTATGGAATATGTATGCATAAAGTAGTGTGGTTGTGTCTGTGTTTTTTCAAGGTGTTGTTGCTGCATGTGGAATATCGGTGTTGTGCAGCCTGACGAGAGTGTACTACTTCACTCAAATATGCGTGTGAGTTTTTTTGGGCCGTCGAGTACAGTACATCGGAGATGTTCAAACTACTAGTAGCATGGGGCCTTTTGGGGTTTGTCGTCTGCTTTATTTGTGTAGCGTGTACTGTATCGTACTAAAAAGAGAATGTGACATGTCGGGCTTCCGACAATACATGCCTTGTAGTACTGACTGCCTACAGTAGGGGGCAGGGCAAGAGAATAAAAGGAATTTTTGATTTTCACTTCCGTGTTTTGGACCAATCACATCATTTGGTACTACAGTACCCCATTACGTTAAACACTGCCGGCTTCAAGTTTGAATGGAAACTGCAAATGAAATCGGAAAAAAAGTTCGATATTTTTGTGACACAAAGTATAGAAATTCTACATTTTTTGAATGTCTTTTGCTGGACTGGTGAATTGGTTTTCGTATATATATAAAAAAGAACGTAAAATTAGCCATTGAATCGTTTTTGCAGCCATTGGAGTAGAACGTTTGGACATCCCTGATGTACATGATCGGATTCAGCAGTTATTTTCCTTCTACATCTTTCTGAACAGTGATTCTGAAACAGAGAGCAAGGAGAAGATATTGTCGTCAAAAATCCCCTTTGGCGGCCATTGGAGATCATTAGTCCAATTTTGGGCTTTGACTGGCCTCCTGTCTTTGATTGGCCCACGGGTTTCTTCTCTGATTGTTCTGGAATTTTCCCTGCGAGCCGTTTATGCCTGTATATCCGTACGCCTGGTGAGTCGAGACAAATAAGCAGTACCTGTCTTCCAAGTTAACTGTAGTTTATAATGTGTTTTTCATTTTCTATAGGATGCTGGTTGTAGAGGCCTAGGACTTGTACTCATTCAGAGCCATTTTTCCCTGGGTTGCAGCATCACCTGTACACTGTATTTTCTCCATCAGGGAGCGCCGCACAGCTCCATAAGCTTGTTCCTGGCCGCAGCCTTAAGTTGGGCGCTGGCAGGCTTTTGCAATTCTTTGTGGAGTCACGTGTCCCGACTCTACCCATTGCACAGTACAGAGCGCTACTGTGGGAGGTGCATCACTCTCCTGAACTCAGGACACACCCTGCTGGCCTTTCTGCAGAGACTGGTTATCTTGGTTTTTGCCGTAGCGGGATTGGCCTCCTTCTCCACAGTTTATGACGAATTCCTTTCCCAGAAGGATGCGCTTAAGTTTTGGACTCCCCTCACACTTTGTTACACAATGCTGGTGGTATATAATCAAGGTGAGACCCAGTTAAGAAATATTTTACTCTTTAATAATAAGGCTTTCAATATTTATGGCTTTCTCTTGAATTGAACATAATGGCCATATGCACATTGAAATGTAATGGGAATTGTTGAATAGATAGCAACTGCATCCTTCCATCCACTGTCACAAGCGTTACCAATTTAGTAACTTAATCGTTAAATAAACTAAAGTTTTCCATCCACTCTGACAACGACTTTTCCAACGTGGAACTAGCAAGTTTTAGTTCTGCTATGAAACAGACAAAATGTGCAGAATCATTTACACAAAGTGTCCAAGGCTGGTAAAAGGCAACAACAGAGTTCATAGTGCTGAAAAGAAACATACATTTCAAAAATTGGGATTCATTGACATATTGGAGACTTTTGACCTGATATTTGTTCTTCACATTGCCTCCCATTTTAACCCAGAGGATCAACAACGACAAATGAGCGCAGACGCCCTGTTGCACACTGTCGTGCTCCGCTTGGGGTCCCTGCTGGTGCTAATGCTGACAATGGGAAACTGGTCTGACGTTCTCCACGTCCTTGTCACTTTCCTGGGAGAAGCCGTCTGCCTCCTGTTCTCTCAAGACCTGCTGCAGTTTGCATTGATGGTCCGTGCGTAAAAACTGTAATCACTACAATCGAATATTTATCTCAACTAGCAAAGGTCTCAACTAGCTTGTTGTGTAAAGAAGACCAATATCAATTGTTATTTTTCCCCATCATATTCAAGAAAATACAGTGAGACCTCAACTTACGAACTTAATTGGTTCCCAGACAGAGTGTGTAAGGCGAAAAGTGTATATCTAAAAAAAAAAAAAATCCCATAGGAAACCATTAAAATGGGAATAAACCGTTCCCGGGTTTCCATAAAATATACTTTTCAACTAAATAAGCCTTAAAACTACACACAACATACCTTATTCTATGTATAATAAATGTGCTATTGTATTGTAATGAAAGATACACTGCATTGTATCATAAAGTCACTTCATTTACTTTTGTGATGGTCATTGATGGCTTGATGGAATGGCGTTGGAGGTCGAAGGTCAAAGGGAATTGCTGTTTGGAAAGAGAGGCGCATTACATGAGGACTGTAATTAAAGAAATAAACTGCTGTAAAATAAAGTTTTATTTACCTATTTGATGGTCGTTGACTGTGGGTAACTTAACCCCTGGTGCTATTCGGTCGTGTGCTTCCGCCGAAGATCACTCCGCCAGCCGTGGTGGGTGTGTATTATGAAAATAGTGCTTATTATAAGGTTTAATTTTCATAAATTTGACGTTTGTAAGACGAAAAGTTTGTAAGTTAAGGTGTTTGTAAATTGAGGTCTCACTGTATACCCAAATGTCAATCCCTAAAATGTACATGTCTTCTTTTTATAGGAAGAAGAGGATACCAACACGACCAAATATGGACAAGACTCCAGTATTATAAAGAGGGAGCATCCAAGTAACCCACCATCAAAAAGTAGATAATTGAAATCTAATTCCGTTACAAATCATGTTTATTATAAATGACAAGACTTATGCCCACGTTATGTCTAGCTTTTCATTTTTACTTCCATCAATTATGAGGACAAAAAGTTAATTGACTTTTGGTCCTCCTGCTATGTGTGGGTCGGTCCATGCGTTCTTCAAAACACCCAGCCGTCTAAATTCATCAATGCTCATCCTCATTAGGATCATAAATGAGCACAACTGACTGTGTGACTTATGGTTCACATCTTGAACTGATTCCCAGCTAAAAACGGGGTGCATTAATTAAAATAGAAAAAACATATTTACACCGACATAAGACCTATATGGACAGTTTAGACAGAGCATTGGTTCTCAACCTGGCTTCAATCAAATCCTGAGCGTTCAATGAATCAGTCTTAGGGGTTTGATGGAGCTTCTGTCTTGGAGGTTCACACACACTCGACTTAAGATGTCAATTATTTGTGATACACCTTCTGCAGATTATCACATTACATGGCTTGTCCAATCACTGCTGATGGCAATTTAGTACACTCAGTTGTCAACGTGTGACTGTCATGATAGGACATCATGTGATATCTATTTATTTATTTTTTTAATATATGATAACTATATCGATGGGAAAAAATAGTGGTTGGACGAATATGTACAACATGGATTCACGTGCATCGCGGAACATGAGAGTCAACGTTCTATCTACGTGATTTGTTATGACAAGTTGAACAACTCTAAAGCAATTTCATAATACACTAATGGAGGGTTCGGCGAAAATGCGTATGAACTGATTGGGTTTGGTACCTCCAAAAAGGTTAAGAACTACTGTTTTAGAGACCTTCGGGAATCAAGCATGAGTTTTTGGGAATGTAGGAGGAAGCCATTATATCTGGGCAAGAACCACATCTCCAACTCCAACTGCTCAATCCAAACTATTAACCATATCTTGGGTAAAAACAACCAGTGGCGGACCATCAAGGCTTGCAAAGCCTTCTCTGCTGGCCTTAAAAATATCTGAATCATTGTCTGATGTTCATTATATTTTGTCCATGAATTCTTATTAAAGAATTTAAATTTGTCTTTCAGCTTCCTTTCATTGGTTTTCTCTTGTTGTGCTGCTTCCAGATGTGTGTTTTCGTATTTAAGCATTTAACCAACCACATTTTAGCCATCATTTGTTACCAGGGTTAGAAATCTACCTTGACGCCTTCACAGTCAGTACTGAGGGCCCTGTCGCATCAAATGTGTCAATCAAACTGTTGCTCTAACCAATCACATTTCGAGGTGTCAACCCAAAAGGTGTACCAGCAACTTCTTGCAGGCATTGGTAAACATCAGTTTTCACAAATTAGGATTGGTAAGTGACTAGCCAATCATAGTTTGCGAAAACTGCTCTGATCACTAGCCGCTAGTGACAACAGCATACTGGCCAGAGCTAGCACACGATATCTGTAGTGAGCTGCATCAGCAAATATATTGTGTGGATTTAATAGCAGCTTTGTCAACCCACAATGGCTGAAGACGAAATTGATTTGGTTGGAGATTTACTCTAAAAGCCATTTCCAAGACAGACTTTTCAAGAAAAAATGGCCATCGTAAGAAAGGTTGGTCAGTTATTTCCTGGCTAATGGTACCATCTAGTGGACGTTTAGTAAATCACACAACATTCTTACAGCCTGGATTGATTCAGACGTATAGCACTACTGAAGGCCTAGCGATGAAATCCACAGCCCGCCACTGAAAATAACCCAATCTACTCAAAAATACAAAGCTACCCAGCAAGTCTGTAAATAACACACTTTTTTCATGAGCAGATCATGTTCTGCTCTGTATGTGCATGAACGAAATGGACGTGACAAGACATGTGCTGCTACAATGTCAAATTGAAAATATTGTTTCGAGAAGAAAAGAGGCAGGAAAAAGTAATTCATTCGATGCAAGGAAATTCACATAAACTTACTGGAAAATTGTTGTGAATGTGCCAAAAGATAGCATTAGTATCTGTCTTTCTGATGACAACGTTGTCATATACTTTATGGCACTCGCTTTCATAAAAAAGGTAGAAGTAAGTATTGCACAAGCATTGCTTGATTTTTTTTTATATGCATCTAAGGCTTCTTGGCTCACCTACTTCCTGTTAAATACATTGAAAAATATCTAAATGTGGTTTCAACATTTTTTTTGTGGTGCACCAATACTGTACATCATGCCTTAATGACTGACAGGTGATAAGCCCATGGTGAACTTCTGGACCAATTTGACGGCATACGCTCCACCTTTCACATGACAGTGAATAGCAATAGAAATGGATGGACGGACAACGACATCATATTTTCCCCTCAGACTGACAGTTTACCTTTTACGGTTAGTACGGAAGTGATATTGCCAGCCGGAGACAAACAAGGAGTAGAAGGCGTGCAGGGACAAGAGTAACAGGTTGTATGTAGAAAAGGAGTGGCCTCGTGTCGATATAAGCGCACTCTTTTGAGTAAAGTCCACCAACAATAATCGAGAAGTGACAGTGCTGTTGGGAAGCAGACGAAGGAAACGGGCAGAAAATTACCTTCACGTCACCTCTCAGGTACGAAGCACTGACTGTTTTCAAAATGTACTTATTTAACCGTTTATTTGTTTTGTTTATTTTAGTTGTTTATTTATTTAATTATTTATGCCTTTTTTTTAATCAAATATATATGGCGTGGTTGAAATGCCACTGGTGAAATGACATTCTCACTCGGGGCATCTCTTCACCGGATACCAATGGCAACTTTATGTCCAGACAACAGTTAGCTACCTACATTTTTTTAAATAAAATAATCATTCTTGTCGTGTTGTTTTGAGAGTAACTGTAAACTTGCCGTCCACGTTTTCATTCAAACGACAGAGTGAACGTCACTGATTGACAGGTGTGGAAAAGTCAGATTAGCACAAATCCTGTTTTAAATCGATCGAAGCAAGATGGTCACGTACAGTATCTGTACTTTATCAGAATCAGACTGTCAGGCTACATTTTTTGACGACTTTTCACTTTTTTTTCTTACATTAAAAAAACACATCTCAACTTTCTAATCATTACATCTCAAAATACTCTCTGGACTTTTTTACCTCAGCAGATGACGACACAATGTAAAAAAATGCAATCAATCAAATAAATAGTTTGTTAATATGTTTTATTTAAAAAAAATCTCATATAGAGCGCATTTAATTCCAATCGCTCCGTATGAACTTTGTGCTCACCACAAATGAATTTTTTTTCAGAGCCATGGCATCGGGGGTTTCAAGCAAGAAAGTTTCCAGTGTCTACATCACCTTGGCAAGTCCTCAGCAAACAAAAACCAAGCAATACAATGGCCACAAAAAAGGATGGGTGCATGCAGGACCTTCCCAAAAGAGCTCAAATTCTCACAGACCCGCAAGTGAAGAGCTTTCCCAAAGGTTTTCGAGCTCTGGGAGCTCTACGTCTATCCAGTCGGGACACAACATGGGAATGTTGTGGGAAAATGACACTCAGGTTGTTCCAGGTATTTACAGCAAAATGATATTGATTACTCTTCATATATATACAGGTTGTATGCATGTTGATCTGTGTTCAAATGAATTCATATGAACAGCATCCTCTGCGATTTGAAAATTGTATTCTACTACGTTCCGATGAAGAACCCAAAACTATCCCTATAAAGTATGATGAAGCATGCAATGAGTGAAGATGAAAAATGAGGAACCCTGGGTATCTGAGTGTTTCATTTATGTATTGAAAACAATTCTATTTTATCTTTCAGGATCATCAGATGTCTTCTCACCTCCTGCTTTTCCTCTTTCTCCTCCTTCTGGGCTACAATCATATCGCCCAGACCCGGTGCCCTCACCGTCACCACCTCCAGCCCAGAAACCCCTCCCTTCTCCCCAACCGCCAGAGGTAAAAATTAATGTTAAGTGACAAAAATTTCCATTCTTCCGCTTTTCACTTTGACAAACAAAATACGTACCATGCAAATAAATAACATTCCGAGACGTTCATATGAGGATGAGACGAGGAATTACTTACTTTTCCATTAATACAGCGATGACGATTGGATTATCCTTGATTAGTCTCACAGTGGAGAAATTTACATTTCAACAATCCGTATCCTTCCCACACGATGCACAACAACATAAAGTGACAAAAGAAAACACAATAACAACATAAAACATGAAAGCAAGGCTTGTGATTGCTGCCTACTCGGGCGCCATCTTGGACTTCATTTTGTCATGCAACAAAGTCTGGCAGAAAGCATCTGTTCAAATATTAGAGCAGCTCCCAGCATGTTGCAACGCGGTTTTAAACCAGTGTACAAGCAAAAGAAAAAGTTTTTATATTTAAATCAGTACTGTGGAGAAAGGTAAGCTCTTGGTAAAGGTCTGTGTCTGCGATTTTTTTTTTTTTTTTTTTTACATGTGTTGCATCTAAGGTGGTAAAACAAGCAGCATCTTGCGGAACGGATGCAAAAACACCGCCAAATGAGATCCAGCAAAATGATCCCAGTGACTGCAGAGGTAATGTTTTTTCTGACCTTTATTAACTCATTCACTGCCATTCGCGAATTGAAAATATACCATAGAGCGCCATTTCTGAATTTGTTCGGGGTTTGTTTTTTTCATGCTTGGTGCCGATAAAACGCTGGCCATGGCCTCTGGCAATGTTTTTTTTTTTAGTTTCCACAAGGGGGCAGCATTTCTCTTTTTTCCATGTTAGCGCTTTGTTCCAGATTCAGCTGTTGTTCAAGCGCTATATAAACCAATATGGATGCAGTGCATTGTATTTTGGACAGCCGCCCCCATTTCAAACTCATAACTCCAGACCCGTATAATTTAGGAATTAACTCTTGTTCTGATGAAATAAGAGAGTATACTGTTTCTAAAACTGTATTGAATGTTTATGGAGTCCTAAAACTCAATATTCTGTGGGTCCTGGAATTCAAGTGACAATGACAAAAACCCTGGCACTGGAGTGGAAACATTTTTGAACATGTCTGGCAGTGAATGAGTTCACATCTCTCTGGCATTGATAGTGCGTGCAATCTCACCAGTTCTTATTTTGCATGCAATCCAGGCTTGTGTGGTTTCTGTCGGAAGACCGTAGCTTTTTCTGAACCAGCGGTAACTGCTCTGAAGCGGATTTACCATGAAGGCTGCTTCAAGTGCAGGAGCTGTGGTAGCCCTCTGGCTGGAAAAAAGTTCTACCCCATTGCTGAAGTTCCTCAATGTGAAGCGTGCTATGAGGTAAAGTCTTCACTATGTAATTAACCTGAAAGTTTCAAAATTGGAATAGTCCCCCTCTAAAGCCATCAACACCAATTTTTGGGAGGGTCCCCCAAAAAATGATTCTCAACTTTGAGCTATATTAGGTCAAATTGGCCGTTTGGAAACTTCCCATTATAAATACATTTTTTTCCTGCAATTTGCCTAAGAAATGAATTGAAAGCTTGCGAGACTTTTGAGGAATAATCGTTGCTTTTCAGATACTAGAGCTAATGGGGTAATCAGAGCCAGGATATCGATATCGGTTATATCGATAGTACTGCTTATTACGATACTAGTTCTATGAACGCAAGGAGAAAATTTACATACCGCAGGATCGGATATATCGATAGTCCGGTTATGGAGGAGCGAAACGTCCGACACCTTCAAAGAATTACAGATGACGTTTGAAGAAACCTTTTCATCTCTTGTAAATATCTTTCATTCTTGCAGAACAGTCTTGAGTGTTGCTGGTCATGTGGCAAAAGGATAAGAGACAAAGTCATTCGGGCAGTCCAGCGAACATATCATCCTTCTTGTTTTACTTGTGTAACATGTAAACAGCCAGTGGAAAAGTTCATCCTGGCCGACAGTGGCGAAATCTATTGCGAGCTGGACTACAACAGGTTTGACAATGACAGCCAATGATTGTAACTTTGCAATATTTAACTCATTGACTGCCAGACAATATGTAAAATTGTGTCCACTCCAGTAGCAGGGTTTTTCTCATTGTCACTTGAATTCTATGACCCACAGAATATTGAGTTTTAGGACTACATAAACATTACCATTACTTTGGATAATAGAAATGATTTTAGGAATATATTCTCTGGATTTTGCCGAGCAAAGCAATTGTGAGTGTTATTTTGCCAGCATCTGTTAAAATCTTGACCGTGTTCGTCAGGTTTCGTTGATTGTTCGCATTTTTCACCAGCGCTTTTGGGTGCACCTTATACACCGGAAAATAAATAAATACATAATAGTTCTCATTCCCCTCATTCCCCACATATTTGGGCATTACAATAGTTATATATATATATATATATACAGTAAAGTCTCGTTATATCGATATCGGATATATCGATAGTCCCGGTTATATCGATACTATTTCTATGCACGCACGGAGAAAATTACATGCGCGCAGGGTCGGATATATCGATAGTCCCGGTTATATCGATATTTTTTCGGACTCCCTTGAATATCGATATAACGAGACTTTACTGTATATATATATTTTTTTATGTATACACATGCAATACTCATTTGCTGCCAGAAATGTGCAAAAATGTGTCACTGCAGTGCCAGGGTTTTTGTCATTGTCACTCGAATTCCAGGACCCACGGAATATTGAGTTTTAGGACTACATAAACATTCAGGACAGCGTTAGAAACATTAAACTCTCTTCTTTCATAAAAAAAAGCTAATTCCTAAATTATATGGGTCTGGAGATATATGAGCTTGAAATGAGGGAGGCTGTCCAAAATACAATGCAAGACATACATCTTGGTTTATATAGCACTTTAACAAAAGCTGAAGCTGGCTAACATGAAAAAAAGGAAATGCTGCCCCCTCGTGGAAATGAAAAAGAAATTGCCAGAGGGCATGGCCAGCGCTTTATCTGCATCCAAGCATGAAAAAATAAAACCCAAACTAATTCGGGAATGGCGCAGTACATCATATTTTAAATTCTTGAATACATTTGTGAATGGCAGTGAATGGGTTAATATGCTGACTTGGCACATTTTCCTACTTTGCTGTCGGACTTACCTAGTCTAACCATTCCTTTTCATTTCTATGAATTCAGGAAGTTTGCTAAAAAGTGCAGCGCCTGCCACCAGCTAATTATAAACACTGATGGGAGTTTTCCAGAACATATCGAAAGTAATGGACGTATCTTCCACGATGAATGCTACAGATGTGAGGTATGGGCATAACCACATTATAAAATTGCTCAAAAGACGTGCGCAGGCCCAAGCTGGAGTCAATCATGTTTTTTGTGTGTTTTTTTTTCCTCCCTCAAGATTTGTCACTTCAAGTTCTCTCTGGACAAAGATGAGCATGGTTGCTATCCTGTGGAAGGGAAAATGCTTTGTCTCACATGCTGTCAAAAGCAATGAGCAACACACAAGAGATGCAATCGCTCTGGCTTCTCTGTCAACCAACAAACCAAAACCACAGAAGTGATGTGAGACTAAACCAGCACAATCAACATTATGTTTGAATCAAATTTTTTCAACGTGTCGTTTGTTTACCAGCAAGACTTCATATCAATATTTTGATATCATATTAATATATCTGCTTCATGTCACAAAGAGGATACAGCAAGTGCTGAAGAATGAATGACTCTCCGTGTCTTTGTGTTGTCATATTATTTGTTATTAATTTTTTTTTTGTTTTTACTTCAAGATGGCGCCGCGAGAGTGGCTGCCTTTCCAGCAGCTCCTGTATTTTGTTTTTCTACTTCTTTCTTTCCTTTCCTCTTTCCTCTTCCTTTCATA
This sequence comes from Hippocampus bargibanti, assembly GCF_051943395.1. Lineage (NCBI taxonomy): Eukaryota > Metazoa > Chordata > Actinopteri > Syngnathiformes > Syngnathidae > Hippocampus > Hippocampus bargibanti. The sequence continues at coordinate 5,428,065 of NC_142745.1, read as the reverse complement.
ACTTTGCTGCTGTGTTACTTCCGGGTAGAGTGAACGCTGGCGTGAACGGCTGCCACTGCTCACCCTCACAGAAAATTGAGTTCTTATCCTGTGACTGTAAAGTGTCCTTGAGGGTTTTGAAAGGTGCGAAGAAATTCAATTTATTATTATTATTATTATTATTATTATTGTTTCAATTGGATGACAAAGTAGTTGTTTAATGTTAAAAAGAGCACTATGGTTTGTAGTATGTTGTTACTATTTAATAAAACATGACTTTGTTGGTTGTTTAATTACCCAGTCAGGAGAATTTTGAGACTCACAAAATTATTCTAAAGTATTTGCACATCCATAATTTCACTACATATATACTGTATAGAAAATCACATACAATGATTTATATGTATATACAGTACAATGAAAAATTTACCTTTCCCCCCAAAGTGCTTCTTCCTGACCATGAGTTCAACAATGTAAATAAAATGACCCTGTGAAGTTTTTGTTTAACCACAGAGGAATCATGTCAAAATGGCCTGTCTTATTATCCAAATGGATTCTATCTACACTTCTATGTAATCTGATTTGTATTAAAACAGTCTTTTTGTGTCCTTTATCTACTTTTTGGTAAGAGTAGTGAGGAACCCTTGATTGTATGTGCATAATGTTATAATTCATTGTAATACAGAAAAAACAAAGAAGTAAATTGGCCACTCGGTCATCTGAAACCATATACAGCAGGGGTCTCAAACCCGCAGCCCATGGGCCAACTGCGGCCCCTGAAAAAATATTTTGTGGCCCGCCTTGATATGAAAGATTAATATTAATGCGGCCCGCATGATTGATATGAATGAAACTTGTGTGTGGAGCTGAACAAGTAGGCAAGAAAAGCAATGTTTAGGACAGTTCATGTTCAATATTTTCTTTATGTGAAGAAAGTTAAAGGTGAAAGAACTGTGAATACGGACATTTGAAACTTTATTAAAATAATTTGTTTTCCTGTGGGTTTTTTTCAGTCGTCTGTATCTGTCTTATGATCATTATAATTAGTTTATTTATGACTGCTTAATTCATTTTTTATTCATTTTTCCATGTATTCATTTAATTCGTTTTTTTGTGTGTTAAAAATAAAGATTTTGAGAACATTGGAATGTTTTATCTGTGATTTTCTTCTGGAAATCCTGATGCGGCTCAGCCTCACCGAGACTGCCTCAGCGGCCCACCGGTCAATTGAGTTTGAGACCCCTGATATACAGTATTAGCATTAAGCTAGTGAATCATTGCTAGGCAAATCTGTTTGGTTCCCTTGAATAAACAATGTGTAATTCTCCTATATTTACAGTACTTTGATCGTAAACTTCACCTGGGAGTGGTGTCAAACATCTTGAAACCGCTTTTATTGATTAATTGCTCACCACTGAAGTCAGTTGAATGAGTTTATTCCCACTACAGTTGAATAGCTATTTATATCTTCGGGATTGTCTGGGGAAGCTTTGTTGCAAAGGGGCAAACAAGGACCGCCACTGTCATTCGACAATAGGCGGAATCGTGTGGGCCCTCCCAGGGTGCGCGCAGCCAGTGCTCGCGCAGCTCGCACCCTAAAGCGCGCTCTCGTCCCTGACTCGAGGACGCTGCGGCTAAAGCTAAAAGAGCAGCGGGCGTGCAGGCCCAGCGTCTGCTTGGCATAAATACGTCGTCGTTCATTTTGTTCCGAAGGACCCTTCGACCAGCTGGGATTTCAAACGCGCTCGATCATATGCGCGTGAAGGGGGAAACGATAGCGCAAGATGGTTCGGGAAACCAGACACCTTTGGGTGGGAAATTTGCCCGAACACGTTCGAGAGGAGAAAATTGTGGAGCATTTTAAACGGTAGGTTACGCAAGAGGGGGATTCTCTGGTGGCGGAGCAGCGCGCCATACACAACATTGAACCGTCTGTGGCTAGCCCATCGTCGATGCTAACGCTAGCGTGTGCAAACTACGAGAAGGGGACTTTTCAACTTCTGCTCGACTCGCACTACACGACGTCGCTGTTTCTAAGAGCACGCTATAACAAACGAGCGCACCCTGGCCTCGTTGTTGGTGATATTTGCTGAATTAGCTAACTTGTGCTACGAGCGATAAGCAAGGCGCTAGCCACTAGCTACCTACCACCCAGCCAACCATTTTGTGGCAAGTCAATACGTTTTAATGATCGTTAAAAGACATACGGGCGCACACGTTTAACAGGCACATTATATAAAACCTGCACTGCACCGTTGTTTTTTTATTTGTATATGTGTAGTCCAAATAAACATTAACTCCCGCTAGGGTGTTAGAGTCGTGCATTTAGAAAACAGACCAGCTCAAATTTGCGTCAAAATCAGACAGCCAACCGGGCCCGCATCTTCAAAAATTCGCTGGTTGTTGAACTGATCAAAAGCACCGTATCACCATCCTCGGTCTTGATGTTAATTGTGCACTCAGCTAAAACAAGAGCCTGGCGCCCGTCTGGTTTATGCTCCAAATGTTGGAAAATGGTAAAACGCAACATGTCGTTTTCGCCTGCGGGGAGTGGGGGGGGGGGGGGGGGGGGGGGGGGGGTGTAAGAGCCCCACGGTGAACTCAACAAACGCGTCTATATCCATATTTTAGCAGAAGCTAATGCAAATAATCTCAATTTAATCGATCTTCTTGATTATTTCTTCGGATTTCACACGATTTCTCCAAGATGATAACACTGCATGTTTGACGATTTACTTTGCAGTTGCTTGGATTTTCCTTCAATTTTAGAAGTATTTGATGCTCTATTGGCATGAAGTATAAATTACTCTCTTATCTTGAATAAACCAATTCCATCTGATTTCATCCTTTTTCAGGTATGGACGTGTGGAGAGTGTTAAGGTCCTGCGGAAGCGAGGGTCAGAGGGCGGCGTTGCAGCCTTTGTGGATTTTGTGGATATCAAAAGCGCTCAGAAGGCACACAATGCTGTTAACAAAATGGGGGACAGGGACCTTCGGACTGACTACAATGAACCTGGGTCAGTGCCAAGTGCTGTTCGGGGCCTTGATGACAGCTCCCCCTCTAGCAGTCGAGACATTACAGGATTCTCTAGGGGAACAGTTGGACCTGTCTTTGGCCCCCCTGTGTCCCTTCACACCAGAGAGGGGCGTTATGAACGGAGAATAGATGGGTAAGTGGACTTGGTCACCAATCCGTGGAAATCTCGGTATGAGATAGCGGTAACACCAAATCACATAGTTGGTTCATTCCGAAGGGATATATGACTCACAGGGGTCTCACAAAGGTAATTTAGGGATCGGTCCGCTTTTCATCATAATTGACTTGCCATGCCCATGGGATTATGTAAATTAACCACGCATTATGATTTCTTAAGGTTACGTTAATACCAGATCTGTTTATGGATATTACACCCAAAAGGAATATCCTGGCGAGTTCTGGATTTATTTTGTTGGAAATTACCCCTTCCTGGGAGCGTTTGGATACTTTTTCCCCAGGAGATGGATCTAAGTTTTTATTTTCACTTCAAAAATGAAATCTGGAAGTAAGTCCTTGCCATGGTGGATTCACGGGTTATTGGGTATTTTATCATAACATTTTTCAGGACTACCTACATCTGGTTATCCTTTTGTCTGTTTTGGCAATTGCTGATAGCTGGATTACTATTTTTTTCTTCCCCCAAATATTTTTCAATCCATGGATACAGCCTGTTCTGAAACTGGAACTTAATTATTATGCAATCCAAGATCCAAAAAATTAAATGCAGTTTTTTTGTTTTGTATTTTTTTAAGACAGTTTTTAGCACACCATGAAATAGAGTAGCTACAATGCCTACGAAATATGGAAGCTATACGTAGACGACTTCACAAGAATACAGAGGATACCATCTATTATCCCAGGGAGGTTTACAAAGCTATTCCTGAAGATACCAGAAGTCTGCGCCATTGGATGTACCCTCCTGGATATATACTTTGGATGTACTCACTTGTATCCTAGTGTGGATTGGTGTATCTGCCATTCAATTGGATTACTTGTATGTGGATGTAGCTGTCTGAGGTTGCCCAATCTGCAGTGAAAAGAGTTCTGAAGACAACCTTTCCAAAGTAATACCACAACCTCAAGACAGCCAGCAGGCACATCGGATACGATCCGCGGAGTGTGGAATTATGCCATATCCAACAACTGGGATTTAATAGCTTGTTATTTCGGAGTTTAATTATCGTCAGTGTGTTCCGTTTTACATATTGTTTAATACAGTGCAAAAGCCCAAGGAATACATTTTTGACTCCGTTAAAGTGGAATTTTTGGAAAGTACTTTTTGCTTAGATGATCCATTTGGATATTCTGTTTAAAGCGACATGGATTTGTCTGAATTATCCTGAAGTTCATCATTTTTATTTTTTAGAGCTTTATGTTACTTTGTTTTTTCCCCTGCTCTACATGTTCCGAAATCCATTAATTCTGTGGTTGTTTTATTTTTCTTTTTTCCTCCCCTCATCCCGTGAAGGAAATTCCATTGCCTAACAGTGGATTATCTGATGGCCTCGTGCTCCACAGTAATTGAAGATTACTCGCAGTCTGATCGAAGAGAGCCGTTTTTGGCTCATTAGAATAACAGATTTTTCCTGTTGGTTTTTCATTCCTGCTCTCACATTCTGACCACCTAAATTTTATTTGGATTAGTTACAGTAACTTCTTACAAAAAAGGTTGGTATTTCTCTGTCCCTTGCTTTTTCATCTTCCATTGTGTTTGTCTGACATCGCATCACATTTAGATTAAAAAAATAATAATAAATAATAAAATACTTCTGTAGGTTATGTAATGTTATGTCTATCGAATTGGGATAAGGGATAGCACGTCTGCATCAGAGTGGACTGGTTTGAATCTCTGCTCAGGTCCTCCTGTGGGGAAATTAGTATGTTCTCTCCGTGCATGCGAGGGTTGTGTTGAGATATTGAGAGTTCCTCCTGCATTTCAAAAACATGACTTGTTGTTTAGCTATACTTGCCCCGCCATTGACTGGTGACCAGGCCTGTGCTTGTGACACTTTTAACCCAGAGTTGTCATGCAACGTGAAACTCTCTAATCCGTCAAAAGTTACACTGTCCCTTGAGATATTAAAAGCGACGTATTAAATGTGAATGACTCGTATTTTTAGGACGTTACTGGTCTTCTCCAAAGCTCTGTCATTTTGCCATCCTTCTATATTATTATTAAGGTGACGGGTGGCTGGAGCCTATCCTATTTTATTTTGGGCAGTCGCCGGACTATACTGTATGTACACAACAAAATAATTTAATCCCCCTATTTAAAGTTTTGGACTATTTACGGTGTGTTTGAATATAATATTTTTGGTATGTTGGAGGAAGCCTCTGTCCCAAGAGAAAGTCACTGAAGCGTATTGAGAACGTGCAGACCCCGCACAGGAAGGACAGCCCGGTTTGAAACCTGTTGGCATCAAACTGTGAATTAGATGCCGTAACCGGTCAGATACAGTGCTGCTCTTTTGCTGTTTGAAACATAACTGGATATTTAAAAATCATATATTTTACATGTAGAAGAATGGATTTAAACATTCAACTTGGACAAAGACCTCTTTGGCAGGCGACAATACACAATACAGAATGCAAAGCTGCAAGTCAGGGATCCAACTGATCCGCTTCTCTTCTCTATCCTCTTCTCATTTTGCAGTAGCTCAGAAACCCGCGAACGTGTGTATGACCACAGCCCATATGGACACCATGAGCGCAGTGGCACTTTTGACAGACAGCGGCACTACAATGCGGACTATTACAGGGAACGCACTTTGTTTGCTGCTGCTGGTCCAGGGAGCAGCACCATCAGCGGAACCTTTGAGGCATCAGACCCTCATTTTGACTCTAGAATGCGAGACCCCTTTTCTCTTGCGACTGCGACACGGCGCGACCTCTACAGAGACGACAGAGGACGACGTGTTGATCGAACGTACCATCACCGCCGGAGTCGATCGTCCCATTCCTCACAGTCTCGACACCCTTCCCCCCAGCGGACAACTGGACAGACTTCCCAAGCTGCTCATTCCCCTAAACGAGCCCCACTTTCCCCTGGAAGAGGACCCCGATCTCAATCCCGCAGCAGATCTTCAAGTTCTGATTCAGTGAGCAGCACTAGCAGTACAGGAAGTGGCAGGTGAGATAATTTTGAGTTGTGGGAGGCAGTGATACCGTGTTGATATCTTTTATCTGTCTCATCGGCTTGCCACTCAGACTAGCTACTGTGACATAATAATAATAACAATAAATGTCATTTATAAGCAACTTTCAAAATAGTGTACTCTTTTGACGACAGTGACTCCAACAGCAGCTCAAGTGATGGATCACGGGCGCGTTCTGTTCAGTCGTCAGCTGCTCACGCGCCACCTCAGTCATCAATGGTGCTTGACTCGGATGAACCACGTAGAAGCTTTGGGATTAAAGTGCAAAACCTCCCGGCACGATCGACAGGTGAGATTGGTTAAATTTTCATCAACTGAAATAGGCCAAACTACACTGAACGGGTGACCGCTGTGTGTTTGTGAAAATGTAAACACACCATACGGAGACATTTGTTTCTGAGGTTATGCCGACTGTAATTTGGGAGAGAAGACATGCTTTTGGATTGTATTCATGATTGCGCAGACTTACAAAATGTTATCATTTTCTCTTCAGACACAAGCTTAAAAGATGGACTATTCCATGAGTTCAAGAAACATGGCAAAGTGACCTCCGTGCAGATCCATGGAGCATCAGAAGACCGCTATGGTCTGGTGTTCTTTAGACAGCAAGAGGATCAAGAGAAAGCCCTTAGCGTCCCAAAAGGAAAACTGTTCTTTGGCATGCTGATTGAAGTCACCGCATGGAATGGTCCTGGTAAGTGATGTTTAATATAATCAAACCAATTGATCAAATTATAAATGTATTTTCTTGCTGTCCATTCTTCATGTACAGAAATCGTAAAGCCTTTAATAGTCCCACAATCAGTAAATTTACAGCAGCAACATTGAAAGGGGTGGCAGTGGAGGGTCAAAGATAAAACAAAGTATTCTATGCACAAAGAAAATTAGATTAGATGAGCCTTTATTTTTCTCACAGTGGATAAATTTACATTTCACAGGAGCTGCTGTTGAGGCAGTCACTCTCGCGGCGCCATCTTGAAGTCAAAAACAAAATAACAAATTATGTGACACAACACGAAAGACACAGACAGTCTTCAATCTTGAGCACTTACTGCACCCTCTTTGTTGAATGAAGCAGTTTTAGAGGAAAGAGTATCAAAGCATCCTTTTCACCGGTGGATCAGAGACATCATGGTGAAATGTGCACGTCTGCTACAAGCTAAATGTTGAAAGCGAACACGAAGCTATAGCATCCATTGACGAAAAGCGACTGTCTCACATCTCCTGCCCCACGTGAATCCGCTTCAATTCCAAGCCGCAACAGTTCCACATACGCATCGGAACTCTGCTCTAATGCTCCTTTCTTCTGCTCATCTGTGACCGTATAAAGTTATCAATAATGGAAGAGAGTTGATCTTAAAACATGAATGAGCACTAGTCCTGCATCTCATGGTATTGATTTTATTTTTAAGTTGACAACAATCAGGATAAAATGTTTTAGTCATGACTTTCCGTGCTCGCCCATCTTCATTCAAAACAAGTCGTGATTGATTAAAATTGTCAGCTTGTGCATCATTTTCACGTATTGTTTGCGAATGCGGCATTGCAGATTCTTAGAGGCTCAAAATGTAAAAAGCTAACCGCAAGAAAAATAAAACACTTGATCACAAAAGACAAGCTTATGGCACCTAGCCAGTCTGTGGTTAGCGCAGCAAGCCAGTGTAGCAGCCGGTAGTGAAATTGCACAAACAGATGTGACTCAGACACTACCAGAATAGGATTTTTTGCTTGCAATTTTTGAATGTTGCCTCACCTAACTCCCACAGTGTCTCTAATCAAGAGCCTCGCCCATAAATTAATTTCTTATGTCTAATAACATCCATCCACCCATTATCCAAGGCGTTTAATATGACGCTCAGTTGTTTTTAAAACTGCCAGCTTTTCATTTAGAATGCCTTTGTCAGAACTTTAACCATATATTTGGTTGAGGTGGTCTAACAGGTTGATTGGATTAGAATTGTTTAGTCAAGTAAAAGTCAAAATGTCAGTTAAAGTTATTTTGATTCAATGTCAGCACGTGTTGATATAACAGCATTTTAAAAATGTATTTGTGTATTACTATTTGGTTTTCATCTTGAAATAATAAGCAGCATCTATAAACCTCCCTTTTTGTATTTAAAATAAATGAAACAGAAAGTTTGTGAAGATGGTAAGGGTTTTATTTAAGTTATCTTTAATATAAAAGGTCGAGAGGCCCTACACATCCACCCACATCTTTTTCCATGCTGGCGGATCTTATGTTGCTGATCCAACGTTCAAGTCTTGAAAAGCTGTGTTGTCCGCTCGCAAATAAGGCCATAAATTCTTGGCTGGAAAAGCTCCCACGGTCTATGATATTTTCTTTGTTTGAGCTTGGCAGGATTGTTGAAACTCGTGCCGATTCTTTGGCTGGTGGAGTTATCAATTCGGGGTCAAAATGGCTAGCTGTTGTTCCCGACATTTAATTTTTGTGCGAAACGCTTTTCAGTGGTTGACTTATTCAAGTCAACCACTGTGAAATGCCAATGGTGTCTGAATTTCAGCATCCCTCGAAAGAAGCAACATTTTCGAAACAGCTCTCACTATGCAGTTGGGTGCACACAACCTTCTGAGGTGAGGTTGTTCGGGGTCTCTGGAATTTTTATTCACAAGATTAAAGGGGGAATGTGTAAGATTATCAGGTCTACTTTTAAGTATTTATCAAAAGTAGATACAATCAGAAAACTAGGGTAGGTAGTTTGGCGTGTTCACACATATGCAAAAAATATTGATTCATCGCTCAGCTCCTTTTGTAAGGCTGAATCAGACCAAATGTGAGAATGCAGACAGATTAAAGATGAAGTGCGCGTCACCGAATACTGCAGTATAGTTTTTAATCCCAACTGTTTTTATCAAGACATTTGTCCAAAAGTTAACATTTCTCTGACCGAGCTTGTCATAATGAGTAATTTCTTTTTCTTAGAAACGGAGAGCGAGAATGAATTCAGGCCCCTGGATGGTAGAATAGATGAATTCCACCCAAAAGCCACCAGAACATTATTTATTGGCAACCTCGAGAAGACGACCAGCCGTGAACAACTCTTTGAAATTTTTCAGCGCTTTGGAGAAATTGTCGTAAGATACCACCTTCGCATAAAAAATGGTTCTGGTGTTTTCTCTAGCCCTCTAAATGTGTGTTTTGTTCTCCACTAGGACATTGACATCAAGAAAATAAATGGGGTTCCCCAATATGCATTTGTACAGTATTCTGATATTGCCAGTGTCTGCAAGGCCATTAAAAAGATGGATGGCGAGTATCTTGGCAGTAACAGACTAAAGGTAAATGTATAATAAATTAGTTATTTTTTTTATGTTTGCCAGTAAAATGTTTACTTTTTATATCACATTCGTAATGTCATTTTCCCCCTCTTTCTTAGCTTGGTTTTGGGAAAAGTATGCCCACAGCTTGTGTTTGGCTCGATGGGCTAACAACTAACATCACAGAGCAATACCTCACGCGCCATTTTTGTCGTTATGGTCATGTTGTCAAGGTAAGGTTTTTTTTTAATGAATATACATTCATCAAACAGTCTTAAGCATTATTTGTTTTTTTTTTTAGGTTTTATTTGACAGAATGAAAGGAATGGCCCTCATCTTTTACAACAACACAGATTTTGCTCAAACTGCTGTAAGAGAGACCAAAGGCTGGAAGATTGGAGGCAACAAAATTAAGGTGACCGTATTTGTTAAATGTGACATTTTTATTAATCAGTTGAACAGATTTCAGTTTTACACGATGTGATCATTTATTTTTGACAGGTGGACTTTGCGAGTCAAGAGAGTCAGTTGGCATTCTTCAGAGCCATGCAGACATCTGGGCAAGACATTAGAGAACTTTATGAAATTCCCCCTGAACGACGGTAGATGGGTTACATTAATTGCGTACTCATAAAAATGAGTTTAGTTGTGAACAAGAGATTAATGCCAAGGGTGTCCCATAAAGTCTCCATAAATACGAGAAATAAGTTTCTTGACAAACTATATCCACTTGTTTACTTTCTGGTTCCGAGTCTCTGTCCACAGTGTCTGTCATATATCTCTAACAGCCAGCCATCGGGATGGTGTCAATTTGTTGCTCTTTATTGAAATGTATTTTCTGTGTTGTCTGAAATACAAAGACAAAAATGTTGGGACCACAGATGTGTGGAATTTGTTATTTCCCCTATGTATGGCGACCTATGGGACATGGTGTTGATGGCGTGGGGTGTGTTTACATAAAAATGAGTTCAGATTAGAATTTAAACATGTTTTGCTTAAACTAAAGAAATGTTTGAACTATCCTAATTAGTTTTCCTTCTCTTGCCTATTCATGCAACAGAGAGGATCGCAGGCCACTCTACCATGAATTTACAGCAGAGAGAGCTTACTATGAAACTATACGAACACCTGGCCTTTACCCGGATGATGCCCGGAGGGAGTATGCTGCTCGCAGTCGGGACCGTTTCCCTGAATTGGAACATTTTCAGGGAGAACACTTTGACCCACGATACCATGAAGATCCACGGGACTACCGGGAATACAGAGATCCCTTTGAGCAGGACATAAGGAAATACACTTACATTCAAAGAGAACGGGAACGTTTTGAAGCTGACCGAAACAGGTGGAGTCCATCTCACCATCGGCGGCCTATTACTCCAGCGGTGTCGCCATCACCGTCTGACAGAGCCCCCAGAGAATCAGAGCGACGAGTTTATAGCCAGTCTTCTGAGAGAAGTGGTAGCGTAAGCTCACTCTCACCCCTAAACTTTGAAAAATCAGAAAAGACTTTGCTCGAACATGCCTCAAAGAGTGACAAGAGTGAAAAGAGCAGTCAACCTGATCGCGTGGTGGGCTCCGAAAAGACTAAGCGGCCAAAACGAAAAGAGAGAGGTGAAAAAGCAGAGAGAGTCAAATCCAGGAAAGTAAAGGGGCAATCTCCATCCAATAGACTACCAGACACAGAGTTCGATGCTGCTCTTGAGGTTGGCCCTGGACGAGGAAAGGGAACTGAACTGGATGCCCAAGATAGGCAGAAATATAAGGGCGATAATGAGTCTATTGCGGGCAGTCAATTTTCAGCTGCCCACCACGAGTCGGTGAAAAGCGAAAGATCTGAAACGGTTAAAGGGGATAATTCTGATATGGATGGAAAAAATCGACTCAAGAAACATCTTAAAACTGAGATTGGAAATGATGGGAAAGACTCATCGGTGGATTCAGATCGCCTTGCAGCAAGAAAAAGACGCTTTGCTGAGTCAGGTGGAAGGACCATTCACCAAAAGCGAACCAGGGTTGATGAAGAGGATTCTAATCAATCGCAAGAAGCAAGTGTGATAGCGCCATATGGGAAGGAGCTAGACTCTGATAAACACAAAGATGCTCTACGAAGAGATTCAAGATTTAAAAGTGGAATCCCAAAGGACGCTCAAGAGGACATGAAAGTACTCCGAGAGAAATCTGAGGGATCGTTGGACTGTTCTGAATCAAAACGCCTCCCAGCCCACACGACATCACGAAGATTTTCAATTGAGGGTAGTTCAGTCCAGGGCTCTGCACGAGAACAGGAACACAGTGCAATTTTCAAAAGTAGTGGTCAAGTAAAAGAATTTTCCAAAAGCATCAAGATTAAGGAGGAGCCTGTAGATATTGACCTGTCTCAGAGTTACCGCAAGCAAATGGAGCAAAATAGACGGTTGCATCAACAGCAGCATCGAGAGTCTGACAAACTTGGAAAACCGGACAAACCAGGAAGTCCGCACGAAAGTGAAAGCGATGACTTGGAACACCGCAGTCTTGTGCATGAAGTTGGCAAACCACCTGAGGATGTCACCGATAATTTTCCCTCTCACAAACAAAAGAAACTTGACCAGTTTGACACTGAAGGAATGAAAAGAGAGCGTGTCTATCGGAGCTTCAGGCAAAAAAGTGAAGATCCTGACTGTAACAACACGTCCTCTCCTGGACACCAGTTTTCCCATCATACAGAGGAAGACTTTGATCATGTGCAGAAAGAACTTTGTAAAAATGAAAAAATGAACCCCGATTTGGAGCTGCTTGTGAAAAGGACACACAATGCACAAGTAAATAAATCCACCACACTTATCAATCCAGAAGAGGAGCAACAAAAACGGTGGGAGAGTAGAGTAAACAGAAACATGTTACCTGAAATGAACTTTTCTAGGACTCTCAACAAAAACATTCATAACCGCAAACGTTTGGATTATGGGGTTTGGCATGACATCGAGCCAGGGGAGGTGAGATCAGACTCCGAAGAGGATCGAGATGCCAAACCCTCTTCCCCTGTGGCATCTACTTCCAAGTCTTTTTCAGAGAGGCCGAGGGCAGAGAGATTTTCAGACCCCAAAACTGCACATCTTGAAAGAAATAAATTCTACTCTTTTGCACTTGATCAGACGATCACACCAGATACAAAGGCTCTGCTTGAGCGGGCAAAATCCCTCTCGTCTTCCAGAGACGATAATTGGTCCTTCTTAGATTATGATTCTCATTTTGCAAGTTTACGCAACCGGAAAGATACTGAGAAGATAGAATCAACGCCACGGCCGACACCGTCGTGGTACATGAAAAAGAAAAAGATCAGAAGTGGATCTGAGGACAAACTTGATGATCGAAAAGAGGAGCCAAAGCCAGAGGAGCAAGAACGAAGGGAGTTGTTTGCTTCCCGCTTCCTTCACAGCCCCGTTTTTGAGTTGGACACCAGACGACTTCAGTATCTGCAGCGAAAATATGACGAAGCCGAGCAAGCTCAAAATCAGCAAGGTAATCAGCATGGAAGTGTAGATGGTGAACTCGACTCTGGTCCAGTGATGCTTTTCCATAGTCGTTTTTTGGAACTTACAAGATTGGAACAACAAAAGAATGAAACCCAATCAGAAGAAATAACAGCAGAAATAAATGTTGAAAAAACATCAGTGGAAGAGCCACAGATGCAATCACCTGAAACAAAAGACTCTATCAGTGAGCCAGAAATAAAGCCCATCAGTCCTGCTGAAGATTTGGTTTCTGAGCCCAGGGTAACACCCCCTATCTCACTCACGGAGCTAAAAGACATTCCTCCCATCGAAGAGACGTCTCCATTACCCACCGAGCCATCTCCTCCTTTGGTTTTCATAAAACAGGAAAAAGAAATTGAACATCTGCAAGTGCTTTATCCACCAACCGAGCCTACCGCTGAGTCAGAAGCTCCATGTGTCGAGCAAGAAGCCAGTTACTTGGAGGCTGATTTTAAACTCTCCCCATCTGAAATTAAACTCGATGATGTCACAGATGCCAAACCTAATATCGAAGAGCCGAGCAGCTGCAGTTTGCATGAATCTAGTAGTAGTAGTTCAAAACCAGAGGTTGTTTCTTTGTCAACGCAGACCGAAGTCTCCCAACCCACAAGTCCTGTACTAACTTCTCACGAAGAGTCCCTACTGAAGAAAGAGACATACTGTGCAATTTCAGAGCCCGAAGAAGAAAAAACACTTCCTGTCGGTAAAGAGCCCACCGCTGACACTAACATAGGGGGAAACTCTGCCCATAAGGAACATAAAACAAAAGAACTGAAAGCTAAGAAGAGCAAACCATCTTCAACCGAAGTAGCCCAAACTCTTGTCACCGTGTCAGCTCCTGAAAAACAAGCCACGCGAAAGAGCGAACGCATTGACAAAGAGAAACTGAAACGAGGGTCCTCTCCAAGGGCGGAATTTAAATCTACCGGCAAATCTCCCCTTCATGGCTCGGATGCTGACGTCTCTGAGCAGAGCATATCATCGGGAAGAGCAAGACGTAGGAATGTGAAATCGGTGTATGCAACCCCAGTTGAAGAAGAAACACCGTGTCGCACTGCAAAAGAAATTCAAGAGTCCCCACGTTCTGCAAGAAAACGTGTCACAGATAAGGATCCGACACAGCAGCATAACAATGAGCAGGATTTACCGGCTCCCACTCCTCCAGCGAAACGGGGCCGCCCTCCCAAGAATCGTAAGCAGGGCGAAGACGCAGCTAAAATGGACAAAATAAAAATGGAAAACAAAGACGTAGATCCAAGTGAATTTGATAGTTCTGAAAGAATCTCAAGACATTTGAAGGGAAAATTCTCCCCCGGTGGCACAAAAGCTTCAACGGGTCAATTGGCGACAGCTCTACTAAGTGGATCTACAAAGAAGGGAGAAAAATCCGAGTTGACAGAGGGAAATGATCAGGAAATGGATTGCACTGATGAGAGTACCTTGGTTTTGCCAGATCCCTCTAAAGAAGCCCAATCGCCTCAAGTCGACCAAAAGAAAGGAGATAAAAGAGAAATGGTCAAAGACACCCAGGCTCTGAATGAAAAGATTTGTGAAGGTAAATTAAACAACAAGGAGGATTATCCCTCTCTGTTGGAAGAAAAAAGCACCACAGAAAAAGATAAGCCCGTGAAAGGAAAAAACAAGTCACCAAGGACTCCAAAGTCCCCGGTTTTGAAGAACCTCAAGATCAGGTTAAATGTCAAAGAGGTGAAAGACCATGTTTCAAAGTGCACCAACAAAGGGGTTAACAATGACGACTGTGAAATGTTGTCTTTGGAAAAAAAGGAACATCTGGAAATCTCAAAAAGTTTAATAAGTACACATGAGATGGAATTGGAACAGGCTGTGGAGAACATCGCCAAGCTCACAGACCCGTCTTTTCCAAGTGAACCTCAAACCTCAACTGGCCCAATCACAGACTTGAAAAGTATCTCAGATGAAGAAAAACCCAATCCAGCTAGTGAAACAGAACTCATTGCCGCCATCGACTCCATCACTGCTGAGGATTTAGCTGTCTCTTTATCCCAAACACCATCCTTAAGTGTCGACATAAATTCTGAACCAGAGATTCAAGACTCGGTTCAGCCCGCCAAGGAACCAGAACCCGAGTTGAGTTCTGTTCACACACAACAGGAACCTCCCCCACCATCCACACCCAAAAAGGGCCCTAAGGGAAGACCTAAATCTATCAAACGTACTAAAAGCCAAAAGCAAGCACGGAAAGATTCAAAAGAACCCCCCCTAAGTGAAGCAAAATCAACTCTTTCAATTCAGAACACCGCATCCACTGTCAAGATTGTCCCAGAAATTACTCCGTCAGCAGCTACCACTGCTGTCATCACCTCCTCCACCACATGGAAGCCCGAACAAGAGCCTCCAGCTGTCAAGGCCCCTGAGGTGAAAGAGTCAGAGTCGCCTACAGAAGAGCAGATTCCACATATCAAAACAGTTTACCCCCAGTCTAAAAGTCCAGTGGGTCTAAAGCCACATTCACCCTCCCCGTCACCACTAGCATGCAGACCAAATATTAAACCGCTCCAGAACAGTAGGGCACCCGTCTCACCACCAGATTGGATGCGTCACTCTGTTGCTACTGTGGTTACGTCTGCACCGGCCTTGCCTTTAGCACCCAAGGACAAACAACCCTCACTAGACTCCGAAAGTATAGATATCGATCGTGGCTCAAGCGATCTGAGACAGATTCTTTTGAAACACAAAACCATTTCTCTCCCGGGGAGTAGTTATGCACCGACTAATCTACCCGCAGTCCACGAACAAATCCTCGCCGAGCACAATACTACTTTAACACTTGTGCCAAATAAATCGCCACCACCCGAATGCCGGGTATCATCTCAGTCTGTTCGAACGCCCGCCACGCAACCATCTCCCGAAACCAAATCTGTGATTTCTGTCATTGCATCCACTGCATTGCACTCCTCCGTTATTAGTCGTGTTTGCATTCCTGAACCCGAAGACAAAGTAAACCTCAACATTGGTAATAAGGCTGCGGACATTGCTCTCCCGAAGCACAACTACAGGCCCGGAAAAGATGATAGCGGACCCTACCACGGACCCACGATCGGTGATGAGGGCGGGACTGCAACACGCTTTATTGTTGAAAGTTCTACTCTCGGAACAGGGTCTTGCCCGGGTCTCAGGGTCAACACATCTGAAGGAGT
The DNA here is from genome assembly GCF_051943395.1 of Hippocampus bargibanti. Taxonomy (NCBI): domain Eukaryota; kingdom Metazoa; phylum Chordata; class Actinopteri; order Syngnathiformes; family Syngnathidae; genus Hippocampus; species Hippocampus bargibanti. The sequence continues at coordinate 5,411,924 of NC_142745.1, read as the reverse complement.
TGTGGTACTCAGTCACTCGGGACAAAAAACGGAGGGACCCCAACGGATTAGTGCAAAAATAAGTCAAATTCCCCAAGCAACGGCAGGTGACATGGAATCTCAGCAACTGGTCTCCATGCCGCAAATCAAACCAGAAATATACAATCATCCACAATCAGGCCTTCCGAAAGGGTCTTTCCAGACCGATCATGCCCATTCTGGTAAGACTCAGTCGAGTTTTTCTTCAAATAAACAAGAAACCACAGTCTTGGAGAAAATGGAGCCTGCCTATTCTCAAGGAGTGGTAAAGCGTCTTGCACAGGGACTTGGCAATCAGAGTATGAGCTCGATGTACCACCAGGAATACCTGCCGAGCAAACATCAAAAGAAAATCGACAGCGGAGATTTGCATAGTTCAGATGGTTCCAAGGCGCAATGGGCCTCTGCCATAAGTCCCGCCATCAGTCCACACCTGCCGTCTCCTCCTGGAAATCACGTGGGTTTTGTGACAGCCGCCGGTGACAGAACGCCTTCGCATCTCAGCGGCAACAAGCAGGAACCGCGATCCCCGCGCAAGTCCAGTCATCCCCATTCTCCATTTACTAAAGTGTCCTCGCCCATTGGGTCTTCTTCACCTAAGGGCGTCCCGGTGATGTTACCCACCGGGCTTCCCGCCATGCAACAGTTCATCACGGGTGTGCACCATGCGGAACAGTCCGTAATCATGCCGCCTCACAGTGTGCCTGGCGGGCTGGGACGAATGTCACCTCATCCCTCGACTCAGTCCATTCCCGTGGGACATCTCGTCCAGGGGGACGCTCGGGTTAACACCCCTCCACTCTCCGTGATGAGTTACGGGATGCATAGTGAGTCTCTTACGTCTCCCTGGCCCGGTTCGATGCAACAACGACCGACTTCACCCCAAACTGTCGGCAGAGACAAGGTCCTCAAGGTGAACCCGAGTGCTTTAAGGAGTCACGACGTGGACCAAGACGATTCGAGACGCTTCCACCAAGGACGGCAGCCTGCCGCACAGTTGAAACCCGAGACGTTGCAATCAGATCCTCGCGGGGGGTTCCGAAGCGGCGTCCCAATTGAAGCGTTTATGGCGCCGAGAGAGATGCGTGCGCTCCTTCACCAACAGGGTGAGCGTTCGTCCACAGACGCACATTCGGGACACCTTCAAGAGACCCACCCCTCTGCCTCTGCACCTTCCACTTTACCGATGTCGTTGTCTCCAAGGGCGCATATTCTGCCTAAATGTGTTTCTGAGAAGGATGTAAAGCCGTTGGAGGCTAAAAGGCCCCACTCGCCTCTTTCAAAAGATGGACTAATGGCAATCCGGCAGTCAGGACCTACAATATCATCTCCCCAGAGAGTTTCGCTCATGCCACAAGGACTCAGTGGCGCCTTCCCAGAATACACACAGATGTACTCGAACCCAAGAGGCGTCCATTCCCAGATGGCTGACACAACGAATGTCGTTCCTGATGGGAAGATTTCACAGCCTGTTAATATGGTGCAATTGCTCACAGTAAGAGAAACGCCCTCTCCACAATGTCTTTATTTTAAGTCACTGAGTGCTCATTGAACACATTCTTGTCTTTCTCCCTCTTCCTTTCCAAACTCAACAGAAATACCCGATTGTTTGGCAAGGGCTCCTTGCGCTCAAAAACGATACAGCAGCGGTCCAGTTGCATTTTGTGTGCGGCAACAAAGGTTTGGCTCACCGATCACTGCCCCTCCAAGAAGGTGGCGCCTTCCTCCGAATTGTCCAGAGGATGAGACTCGAGGCCCCTCAGCTTGAGAGCGTCGCCAGACGGATGACGGTACGTGCTCACAGCCTCCTTGCCGGTTGTCGTCCAATTCTTGGCGTCCCCTCATTTCTTTTGAGTCATTGTTGCGTTTGTGTTACCGCAGGGGGAGTGTGACTTCTGTCTTCTGCTTGCTTTGCCTTGTGGGCGAGATCAAGATGATGTTCTGAACCAGACGCAAGCTCTTAAGTCTGCCTTTATAAACTACTTGCAGACAAAGTTGGCGGCTGGCATTATTAACATCCCAAATCCAGGTTCCAATCAGGTGAAGTCTTAAGTTTTTTTTAAACATTGACATTTCCTGTAGTTTAAAATTTAACCTTTCTTACATTGAGAAACAAACTCACTCTCACACACACATGTATACATATATTTTTGCACACTCTTTTAAAGGACAACCGACGTCTCCGGACAAGTTGTGTCCATAATTTGTAAAATGGCTCCACATGACTTCTACTGCGTGTATTTTAATAAGATTCCACCGCATATAGCTATATTTTACGTTTTAAGACTCGCGTTGAACATTCAGGAAGTCTTGTTTTTGAGTTGGTGACGAGTCCGTACGTGACGTCAGAAAAGGACCGCCTCCTCACCGTAAAAAAGACGCATTGTAGCGTCTTTCCATTACGTCAATATATTTTATTTATTCATCAGGACTATTTGAATCATATTCATAACTGGGTGTGTAACAAGAAAGCATATTCTCCGAATCTGAAGCCATTTTTTTGATTCACCAGCAATGCAAGACGTCTTGGCGTGACGTCACGAAAGGGGGGCGGGACTTTCTGAAAATGCCCAATTCGCAGCTCAATTTTTTGCAGGTTTTGGACACTTTAAGTCATTTTTATTGGTGTTTTGCATTTGACTAAAAATATCATATTGCATGTTTTGGGTATTTTAGATGCTATAAAACGTTTTTCTGGTGTCAGTTAAAAAACAAAAAAGTGACGTCGGTTGTCCTTTAAAATGAGCTTTCAGTTGAGTAATTTTTTCTATCTCCCTCACCCTTTCTCCCCAGCCTGCCTACGTGCTACAGATTTTCCCACCATGTGAATTTTCCGAGAGCCACTTATCTCAACTGGCGCCCGACCTTCTCAACGGGATCTCCAGTATCTCTCCTCACCTCATGATTGTTATCACCTCTGTGTGACCTTCACCACGATGGACTCTGCCTCGTGGATAGATCAAAGAATGACAGATGAGCCTCGGGAAACCAGAGGAATACACGTTTTTTTTCTTTCTTCTCACTTCTCAGTCTTTTAACCTCCCAACCTTTTCTCATCCCATGTCTGGTCTTTTTGTCCTTCTCAAAAGAACTCAGGGATGGATCAAACCAGATTCACATCTCTCTTCTTTTTGTTTTTGCATTTCTGCTGTATTTCTATTTATTGGGGATTTGACTTTTCTGTGAAGAAAAAAAATCAGAATGCTTGAGGAACAAGAATGATTGACTGAGCTTTTTATTGATTTTCTGCCCCCACAAGAGGATCATGGATGTCAAAAATGGAAGAAAAAAAATGACATTTCATTGTGTAATTTTAAATATGTACAGATTGCCTTTATTGTGCTTTCTATAAGGGGAGGACAAATAAAACAGACTCTACAGAGGACCACAGATTTTAATTCCACCATCTTGGTTCATTTTCCCAGCACCCCCCACTACTGAAACATTTTACACCTCTGGCACCTACATTTGCATTGCTCCCGCAACATTTTCCTTTGGACGTTTTGGAGTATGGGACACTGTAAATATTTTAAATATTTAAACTTTGATCATGGAACTTGTAAAACCTGGCAGAGACTTGAACTCTTGGACGTTACCAGAACACAGGATGGAACTAGATGGCAATTCTCTCTTTTTTTTCTTCTGGGGTGTAAATACTTGTAACACAAGAAGTTTAGCATACTCCCTGTGGAGTCTGCCATGGCACTTGATATTTTGTAACTCAAATTAAAAAAAAAAAATCTACAGAAATCTGAAAATACATAAGCTATACTACTCTCTTTCTTTGTTTTTTTTAGGGACACAAGCCTATCACTAATTCCAAGAGCTGTTTAAATATGTGCCCATGACTACAAAAATGAAATTAACTGCAATTCAACATCACTGTCTTGCTAATTGTGATTTTGCAGGTATGAAAAAAAATGAACAAATAGAAAGTTTGACTGAACTATGAATACATTTGAGCTGAACTCTATGCCAAACCTAAAATTAAAATCAGTTTTCAATGTAATGGAAAGGAAATTGTTTTTTTATTAAGGAAATTGTATTGCAGAGTAGTGGAGAACAAAACTAATCGTAGGGGATATTTCTGTGGGCCATGTTTTTTTAGTTTCATATAATCAGCACAATAATAAAAAAAAAACTACATTACATGCTGGTGGTCTAAGTCCACCCTAGATCCAAATAATGCCACAAGTTGGTCTTCATACTGGGAGATGTTCCTCTTCATGATTTCCTTACAAGGGCCCAATAAACGTTCAAATGCCTGGATGTCAATCTCTGAAAAGAACGATAAATTCATGTTTAAAAAACAAACAAACCGAACAGCATGTCTTGTAAAAATGTCATGTGGCAAAAGAATGCACACTGGGCTGTATATCTATAAATATTAAATATACATCTAGATTGTGTATACTTGTACTTAAGATAAAAAACACATTCATTCATTGATTATCCTCATGAGCGTGCTGGAGCCCATTTGAGCTGTCCTGGGGAAGTAGGTGGGGGAAACCCTGAACTGGTGTCCAGCCAATTGCAGGGAACACAGGCAATCACATTCGTCCAAACATGCACATACTGTAATTGGTATTTTTGTGCCAAACTTCAATTTTTTTCTATTTCAATTTAAATATTATTTTTATTGTTGTAGGTATATGGCGTAGCAGTTTTTGTATACAAAATTTTTGTGTTACATGATAACTTTACTCTTCTTTTCCTTTCGTCTTTTCCCTTCAAGGGGTCGCCACAGCAAATCAGTGTCCTCCATCTTTAGAGGTTTGATCCGCTTGTTTGTTTTGGCCAAGCTTTTACGTCGGACGCCCTTCCTACTGTATTACATATGCAAAGGTTTGTGATTGACGAATTTGGTTTTAAATTCACCAAAAAAAATAGACGTCTGAAGTTGGTTAATATTCAAAAACATTACCTAAGCATTTGGTTTCTCCAACAGCATATACGGACGCTGCGCGAGGTTTGTTCGTGACGAGTGCGAGCTCCCCAAAATATTGTCCTCGAGAGCAACGGGCCACTTCGATCTCCACATTGTCCTGCTGGCCGACCTTCGTCTGGTATCAAAAACACAAATTATGACACGACTGATTCTTTACTCAAGTTAACATAGTGTTTGCCTAATAGTAAACGTGACGATATCCCATTTGACAACGTGCCACAATAACAACACTTACTGAGGAGAAATTACACACACTTAGACTGCTTTAAAATGACGGTGTTCCCGTAGATTTGCTAACATCAGCAAACTTACTTTGCTTTTGATCATGATCCTGACTTGTCCTGATTCCACGATGTAAAAACAATCCGCTGTATCTCCCTGTGGTCACACGATCGACGACTTAAGTCCATTCGAAGTGACTGCGCAGGTGGCCACTCAAATCGTGTACGTTACCTGCGCAATAATACGCTCTCCATCTCTGAAACATCGTGCTCCTAGCACATCCACAATCTTCATCCTCTCCGAGAGCTGTGAAATATATGAAAACAACAGCACTTTGAAGTGATACAGGTCTCAATTCAACCCAAATTATGAAGAAAATAATTCTAAAATTGCGCACATTTTGCGCAGCTTTAGAGACTAGAGTCTAAAGTGATTTTCAACCACTGTGCCGCGTCACACTAGTGTGCCGTGAGATAATCGTCAGGTGAGCCACGAGAAATTATCCAATGTCTTTTTTATTTTAAATGTTATAAGACATTTATTAATCGTTTTCTACGAATATTATGCCATTCTCCGCTGGAAAGACTAGGAGGGTAGTTTAATATTCGTCCGTGTGGCAACACAAAATGTTTCCAATCTAAAAAAAACGTTCATGGCTCAAACAAAGTTGAAAAACACCAGACAATCCTTCCAAATCGTGGCAACCTGGTACGTTTCATTTTCTTTGTGTGTTATTGTAACAATTATTTCCCAATATTACCCTAAAATTGTGAGAAAGGATAAAGAACATACGGATGTTGATCGATCCATATTACCCGTTGAGGACACTTTCGATACACAGTCACGCGAACTGAGCAGACCGCTTATTAAAAAAAACATTGACATTTCAGGCTTCAAATAGTTGTTCCTTTTTGTAAGTCGTGTTACGAATTTCAAGGTACCGCTGTATTTTTATTTATTTTTATTTATTTATTTTTTCATTTTTCTGTAGTGTATATTATCGTTAGTGTTCCTGGTGTTTGTGTACAAACCTCCAAAGACTTCAGAAGAGGAACGCATTCAACAAAGGCCTCATACATCCTCCTCTTCTTGGCGTTATTTTTCACAATAAGCCTATGGAAGGTGGCCCGATCCTGCATGGCCACCAAATATCACATTCATGAATCGCTTCTTTCAACACAACCAAGGTCAACATGCAAGAGCACATAGTTGTTACCCACCAAGCCCCACAACGCGCCTTCCTGGGCTGCCACGATGGTGGCAGCTCTCGGCGTGTTGTACATGAGGGCTAGCTCGCCAAAACTACCCTTGTTGTCGTACTTTCCTACGCACACGCTCACCCCGCCGTTTGCCACCATAATATCGTAAACACCCCTGAGAGGACGCAAAATCTTAGTCAAAATTATTTTTGTTGCAAACTTCTGAATACAAATCAAACCACTCACCTCTCTATGACATAAAAATTATCCCCATCATCTCCTTGGTCAATGATGTGTTCCTGAGGTTTCACCTGCACCTCGAACATGCCGTCCAAAACCTCTGAGAACTGCTCCTATGGTACATAAAACTAATGAAAGGATTAATACACTCACTAATATATATATATATATATTTTCCGAACCCATTTGCAGGTTTGCAAGATATGGTTACTTTTACCCCAAGGTAGCATAAATACAAGTGCTTCAGAAAGCACAGTCTGAATATTTATCATTAATCTTTTGTTATAAATTTTCATCTCTCAGCATAATTAATTATCTTACTGGGATATGGTGTTTTGTTCATTATAAAATAATTGGTTAATTATCAATTTAATAATAAAGAACCATGACTAAACTAGCCTTTTATTTTGGTTCAAGAGCATTAGATCATAAATGTTGACCAAAATATTCAGGATTGAGTAAAATACAGTTGCAACAATGCATCATAAGGTTGAAAAAAAAACACCAGGGGGACTGAAACTGCCTGGTAAAAATTCTAGTCTTTGCCAACAATGTCATTAGATTCAATTTAAATTGGACTATAGGGTAAAGGATGTTCTTTCAACACGCGTGTGCACCTGTTCCAATGTCTTAAAGAGTAAAATGTCCTTGCAGGCATCCTGTAGTCTGCGACGCTGCTTGTCCGTTTTGGGGTGCACAACTCGGGGCTCGGAGTCATCATCGTCGTCGTCATCGTCGGGATTGTAGGCCTCCGCGCAAACTGCATCAACAAACAGAGTGAATTGAAAAAAGAAATTTCAAGGTACGTATAAAAATTAAATGTGGAACAATCACGTTTTTGGAATCTGAACACATGTGACAGACCTGAAACTCTGCGGTTGTATTTACCAGTGGTGGGTTCTGCGGAGATGTTAAAGCATCTTTTTAGATAACATCTTGACAAAACAATCAAATTTAAATACACTAAATCGTAATACACACCAACAATCTTCTCATCCTCCTCTTCTTTCTCATCCTGGGCACTCTCATCCGAGTTTGTTGCAAAAGTGACCCCCTTCCTTGCTGCCTTGCCGCCATGCTTCTTAGTTGGCTTGTCATTCTTTCGCTTCTCCAGAATTTGCGTAAAATGCTGCACGGCAAATTCCACCAAGTCCGACGGCCTGTTGCGTAGAACCTGAACCGTGTATCCCTGCAGTAGCTCCTTGAGACCCGCCGGAATCTCGGAATTGCTCATCTTTGAGGTCCAGCAGGTTGTCAAAAGGTTTTGGGTGTCGTTTCCATAAAGCAAAGCATCAGATGACCCGATTTGCCAAACACGCTTTGAAAAACAAGCAGACTCCACCCTGATTTATCCGTCACATTCGCTTTATTGATTTCTTTATTGAACTTAGCCGTCGGAAAGTATTGATCTCAACTTTTCCCTGTTTGGCATAACACGCCTGTTTTGTGGACACATCACAGCGAGCGACATTCTAAACAGCAACATTCATGTACTGGTCAAACCCTCCATTGGGATTTTTTTTCTGAAGCAATGAGAGCGAGCGACAACTATTGTTGCCGCAAACGTGTGGACACACAGTATATATAAAAAAACAAATGTACCTTTTTCCCTGATATGTTCACTTAAGGCAGAGGGGTAAGGCACAATGTGTCCAGCTCACTCCATCACTGCCTCGCACACAAAAAAACTTTTCAAAATAAGAGCTGGACTGTATTTCCTCAAAGAGTGGCAAGACGGTTATTGAACACATATAAGTACATTTGCCCGCTCAACTATGGGTAATATAAACTATTCATATATTTTTGTAGAACATTTTTCTAATGGGTGAGGACAATCAATATCTGGAGTGTTCGGAACTCTTGTTTCAATGGAGCTGTGGTATATTGTAAATGTACATGGAAAACCTTTTTTTTTGCATTTAGCAGTTGGCTAGGACTAATTTCCTTTTGTCTCATCAAAAACAACATTGCAGATATCCGTAATTAGATTTGTCACAAGTTTACAAATTCAGATAAGTTTCATCTCGGCGGAACGACAACGCAAACGACTCCTACGGGGATTATGACGAGTACATATATCCATAATTCACTGTATTGCAGTCAAGACCCCCACCCACCCTGGAGCCTATCATCGCTGTCTTCAGGCAGCAAACAGGGGGGGCACCCTGAAAACTGTTTTCCGGCCAAACACAAGACATACATACTGTAGATCAAAAACCATCCTTGCTCTCTTAAGGACAATTTAGAGAATCCCATTTACCTGCCATGCACCTCTGCACTGTGAAGCGGACATGCTAACCTGTCGACTACCCCACTGCCTCATTTTAATTATATATTTTTAAAATAAATAATATTTCATGAAAATATATATTCATATATACATCAAGTGATGCGGGATCTTAACACAAAAAGTATTGATCAACAGGGTTCTTCAATGTTTCTATGTGTAGCCACGAAAAGGGGGACAAAAAAGTGAAAGAAGAGCGTAAATGACAAACCCTGACTGATAATTGAAACATGGCGCTTATTAGCATGGAGGCCACTATTTGAGAAAATACAATTTGCTCCAAATTTCCACTAACAACAAGTTTTCAGACATGATCAAGTGGAGATCTGTTCAAAATGAGAAAGTCCGAGTGGATGTGGATTTCTTATTCTTGCTGTGTGAATGGTTTCACCATCACAGGTTGGGTGCCGCCCAGTTGAGGAATTTCATTGCGAGTTCAAATCCTAAGAAGCAAGCCTGAGGGAACAGATTAAAAAAAAAAAGCTTCATTAGAATCAGTATGTCGTTTTTGACAAATATGGTTAGTGTAATTTGTAAGCTTGAAAATATAAATAAAAAGAAACAATTCTATGAATATGTATCGTGCATGAGAAAACATTTGTAGGCTAAATGAACTCATTCACTGCCATTCACGAATTTATTCAGGAATTGAAAATATGACCTAGAAAGCCATTCTCAAATTTGTTTGCATTTTGTTTTTTTGTCTTGCTTGGGTGCCGATAAAGCGCTGGCCATGGTCTCTGCCAATGCTTTACCCTTCCACAAGGGGGCGACATTTCCCTTTTCCAGCTTCAGCAGTTGTTAAAGTGCTCTATAAACCAATATGTATGTATTGCATTGTATTTTGACAGCCGCTCTCATTTCAAGCTATTATAACTCCAGACCCATATAATTTAGAAATTAACTATGTTTTTTTTTCAGATGAATGAAGATAGTCCAAGGTTTCTAATGATGTATTGAATGTTTATGTAGTCCTGAAACTCAATATTCTGTGGGTGCTGGAATTCGAGTGACAATGACAAAAACCCTGGCACAGAAGTGGGACACATTTTTGCACATCTGGCAGTGAATGGGTTAATGTTTGAAAACAAATATTCTGAATATAAAAACAGAACTGAACAACGCAGGTATCCGTAACACACCAACTAATTTTGTAAAAAATAAAATAGATCATGATAAACTATATGGACTTACAGCGTTTGCGGGAAAAGCTCGCAGCATGACAGCAGTGAAACCTTTATATAAGGAGCCGATGCCTTCTTCTCGGATCAACTCGCGCAGAACATCCCGGAAGCCGTTGGGATACTTTCCCTCGGGAGCTAAAGTTGATTGGCACAAACAATGAGTCCATTTTTACATGTCATACTTTCAATGTAGATTACAAACTCCAAGAATTTTGCTAACATCATTTTAACCTTGCTTTACCCGTTAGGAAGCGATGTAGCTACCTGTTTGGAAACGAGACTTGAGCACGTCAGGGGGAATCGCCACAGCCCAATTAAATATTCCTGCCATCCCTCCGGCGAACAGCACGCTGGGAATACTGAGTTCGTCGTGACTAGACGGGTGGGCGAGTGAATGAGAAAGAAGAAGACAAAGAGAGCCGGTTCAGGTTAGGTCTCGTTTATATTGAAGAGCTGAAATGAGTCCGCACCTTTTTCCCGCCGGCGTGAGGAGATTCTTCAACCACTCGTACGACATAAAGTACATTCCGCTTGCAGGAACATCTGAAATCACATACATTAAAAAGTCTTTACACACCAGATATGTGTATAATTAAATTGCCGACAGGTGAACATGGATGCACAAGCACATATTAATAGAGCAAGCAGCACCTCTCATGAGAGTCAGCGCGGTGCCTTTGTAGATTCCTCTGGTGCCGGACTCCTTGTAGAGCTGCTTGACACAATCAATTGGCCCGGCGTACTTCACGGTCCCAGAGGAAGCCTGGATCTACACACACGCGCACGTTTTGCAACATCTTTTGATTTATCGCAGATCCTAATCTTCAACTTCTGGTTGTTGTTTTTTTATTTTAGCGACAATCATGCATAGTGTCACTCTTGGTCCGAACCATTTTGGAACCATCTCATTGCAATTATTTCCCCCCCCTCTCCAATTGCGTTTACAATTTCATATGAGATTACTTTGGATAATAGAAATGATTTTAGGAATATATTCTCTGGATTTTGCCGAGCAAAGCAATTGGGAGTGTTATTTTGCCAGCATCTGTTAGAATCTTGACGGTGTTGTCAGGTTTCGTTGATTGTTCGCATTTTCCACCAGCGCTTTTGGGTGCACCTTATACACCGGAAAATACGATAAATAAATGGTTCTCATTCCCCACATACCTGGGACATTACAATAGTTATAGATATTCTTTTTTACGTAAATGCAATACTCATTCACTGCCAGACATGTGCAAAAATGTGTCATCTCCAGTGCCAGGGTTTTTGTCATTGTCACTCGAATTCCAGGACCCACAGAATATTGAGTTTTAGGACTACATAAACATTCAATGCAGCGTAAGAAACCCTCAGACTCTCTTCTTTCATCAGAAAAAAACAAGTTAATTCCTAAATTATATGGGTCTGGAGTTATATGAGCTTGAAATGAGGGTGGCTGTCCAAAATACAATACTATACATGCATAGTGATTTATATAGCGCTTTAACAACAGCTGAATCTGGAACAAAGCACTAACATGGAAAAAAAGGGATATGGTGCCCCCTTGTGGAAGGAAAAAAAAACATGACCAGTGGTCTGGCCAGCGCTTTATCAGCACCCAAGCAAGAATATTGTATTTTGCTTAACTCTAAAACAAGAGGAGGAAAAAAAGAGAATTAGCTAACCTGCAGCAGACATTTGATTCGCTCGCCAGGAGTCATGATGGCTGTGGTGAAGATGCCGGACAACATGCCTGCAGCAAACAGTTGCGGATACCTAGATGAAGGAGGCAAAAAGGAGGCATCACCCATACATCAGGTAACAACCAAATCACCACCGGAGCAAAGCAGTGACTTACGTGAGAATATCATTGGGACTTTTCTGTTGCAGTTTCTTGCCCAAACCGAAGCCAAAGAAACAGACGGCAAACATGGGGGTGACTCCGATGATGGGGGCTGCCATTCCTTTGTACAGCCCCTTCACTCCCTGCAAGGAGCACAAAGAGGTATGAGAGGTACTGTAGAGCAACTCACTGTGGATCACATTTGTATTCTAAAAAAAAAAAGTCAGGTCTCGTCCATTATTTAAAAAAAACAAGCAACTGTAGAACCTTTAATGTGATTGGTGGTTACTTATGTCATAATTGTTTTAAGAAAATTATATTCCGGTACATCTAGATGTATTCAACTTTCATCCAGAGAAACAAGCCATAACGAATCAAAATTATCTGATTCAAATAATCATGTAATGAAATCATCTTGGTTTTGTCACACCACGTTCTTCATCCACTTAAATAAACAGCAAAGCTCATTTAGATTATTAGATATAATCATGATGCTTTATATAATATTGTACCTTATATACGACACCAATATAAAACTGGGGAATTTTCACCTTCAAATTCACTGATAATACCCTAAGAGGCAAAAGCAGCCTATTTTCTGCCTTGATGTTCATGTTTTGACACTTCCTACCAATGATTCCAAAATGTGGTTTTGTGACCCAAAACGTTGCTTAAAAACAAAAGAAAAAATGTATAGTATTGTCTACAAATAAATTACTGAGTCTTTTATATATATAAGTGTATGCTCGTGACCACTGTATAGGTAAATATGATATTCAAGCACAAGATAAAGTTGCATAACTGCTTACCTCTTTAGCTAAGGTCTTTTTGAAGCAATCAATGGTCCCTGCATACAAGACACTCTCTCCCGGTTTGGGTTTTGGTTGAGTCTGTAGACGCACCTGAGAGAACAATTTTGCATCAAAACAGAAAAATCTCAAAGTAGTGCCTACACAAAGAGAAATAGGTTTGCATTTGATTGTCAAGGGATATGGGATTTGGTGTCACAATGTGAATTTGGTACGTGTGCCTTCAATTGTAACTACCCGACTTTACTAACGTGACAATTTTAGAATCATCAACACAACACAAAAATCGAATAGATTACAGGATGGTGAGTGAGTCAGCAGTGTGCTGGGACGAGACAAGCAGCGAGGGGTAAACGTGGGTCAAAGTACTGCACTGCAGGTTACTGAGTTCGATTTCATAGCAACATAGACATTTTTAGCAAGAGAGGCGTCGTTCCAGGATCCCAAAGCAGTCAGTTCCAAGTGTCAACCATGAAGCGAATGTTTTACCGCGTGCACACATAATTTACTTTAATGGTGTCGAGCGGGTGACCGGCAAAGACTAGGCAGACTCCGCCGAAACCCCCAGCGAAGAAGTTCTTCACCGGGCTGATCGGCTGTGGTTGTTTTGACATTTTGACTTTCCGCTTTGGAGAAAACAAAGACAATTAGATATTCGAGAGTAAGTATACATGCAGGGATGGTGTGGGAGGAAGAAAAAAAGCTCACCTGGTCGGCTTCAACTACGAGAGGAATTTTTGTAAGTAGGTCGCTGTCGAACTGTTAGACCTTTCACCCATATGTTGACCCGAACGGATTTGACTGCAACACAACATGTCTAGTGCGCTTGCGTTTGTTGTCCGGTTTAACCACTTTTAACTTCCGCCCTACTTCCGGTATTTTAACGCTAGCGTTAGTTGTCCGATTTAACCACTAACTTCCGCCCTACTTCCGGTATTTTAAAATTGATAAATCTATACAGTACACACAAACACGTACATTCTCTCTCTCCTTCTACATAAAAACATTCAATAAATATGACCACCTCACCAACGTCCACTTTTAAAAATATCTTTATTAGTCTCTTTGAGCATGTTACTTTAGTTAAGGGATGTCCATCTCACTTCTCACTAACGCTAGCTGTAAACAAACATAACTGATGAATGGATGTTGGAACGAAATACAAAAAAATATATAAGGTATCGTTTACCATTCAACAGATGTTTTCAGACAAAGAAACCATGTCACAGACATATACAGTATTAACTTTCAATATGATAAGACAACGACAACACAATGTAAATAAATCAATGACATTTCTGTTAAATTATTTGATATGAACGTCAGTAAATGGAACTCATCAGCGTTTGCCAAAGACCGTAATGGAAGAACCAAGCTGCAAAGCTCTATTGCATGTCAAATGCAGCACTAAGGACTAAAATGCTTCATTCTGTTAAGATATAAAGTTAAATGCTTGTAGCGGTTTGAGTAAGTGAGCACACAAGACAAGCGAGAAGCGGATGTGTCAGGAACACTCAACCTGTTAATCTTGTTGTACTTATTTTCCAATGGCATTTGATAGTGATGAAGCACCTTGGGGTTGGGTGGAGTAAAAAGTCAGTTTAAAGAGAATATACTCTATTATTATTTTGTAATGAAAATACTGCTCTGAGCACTGACAGCATAATTACATGGCACGATTGCAAATGGTTGAGTGCATTTTGGTTAGAATATGTTCACCACATAGTTAATATTACTTCAATAGAAGAAACCCCAATGCATTTACTAAGGCTGATTATTGCTTATGAGTCAAACTATGTTATTTTGGCCTATAGTTTGGGATCACAAACTTTGAACTCGCTGTTTTTTTTTGTGCATTCATCCGACTTTTCCCTCATTCAACCATAGAAACACAGCTTTGTCAAATAATAGTAACCAATTCTACCACATCCCATGCATGCTGCAGCAGTGGACACAAGTCCAAGGAAACATCGGCATATACCTGCACAAGTGATTATGTCTTCCACCATTCAGGGTATCACTTTTCCCGAACCTTGCAGTGGATTACAGTGTGTGATATGAGTAATATTCAACAGGGCCATATAGAAAGTAGTATTGTCCATTTGCGGTATTTAAGCGACAGGGCCCAAAGTGATTGTTTCCCCCCTGGCAGCAAGCCTTGTAATCCTGCTATGATGAGTTAGTATTGCCCCGTGCTGATATGCGGGAACTCCTTGTAGATCTGTTGCACAATGAGTTTATCCATCTGTTTGGCCGTAGCACTCCCTTCATCCTCCCCGGGGTCTTCCTCCTCCTTGAGAATCCTTTGCAACGTCCCCTGCAAGTCAAGGAGCCGGTGCTGGTGGTCTAGGTAATCTGTTGAGCGCATGATGGAGTGCATGAGGGAGAGGTACTCCATCCGGAGCTTTGGATGGAGAAAGTGAGAAAGAAGAAAAGTGGAGGAAAGTCTTGTTAATGGCAATTTTTACAGAAAAAAAATATGAACACATTTGACAGGGTTTTTCCAATGCAAGGACGAGACCATCATTTATCCTGACTGTAAAGTGTCCTTGGGAGTTTTAATGATTATTATAATATGATTATTATTATTATTATCATTTTAAAATATTTTTGCTGAAAAGAAGATCTGTTATAACTTTGAAAAGTCAACAAATGCATAGAAAATAATTAAAAAAAAAAAAATTATCAATATAATTCATTTATTAATTTCCATAAAGATTCATGACGTGTGTCACATTTGGATTGGACTAGATTTGTTTTTACTAGTCTCGCAGTGAAGAAATGTACATTTCACAGCAGTAAAGTGATGAAAGTAAGAGGAAAGGAAGAAGTACAAAAACAAAATACAGGAGCTGCTGTAAAGGCAGCCACTCTCGCGGCACCATCTTGAAGTCAAAACAATAAAAACAACTAAATAACAGAATGTGACACAACACAAAAGACAGAGACACAGTCATTCAATCTTAAGCACCCTCTTTGTTACACGAAGCCGTTCTAGATGAAAGACCGGATGATTAAAGCATCTTTTTTACCAGTGGATCAGGGATGTCATGGTAAAATATGCACGTCTGCTACAAGCTAAGTTTTGAAAACAAACACAAAGCTCTAGCATTCACAAAAAGAGATTGTCTCACATGTCCTGTCCCGCGTAAATCCACTTCAATTCCAAGCTGCGACAGTTCGACATGCGCTCTGCGCTGACACTCCTTTGAGTCTGAATATCAATGTCTATATTTGATTATTTTGTTACAATAATATTCATAATCATATTATTATTACTATTATTAGGATTATGACGATTATTATTATTATTAGTATTAGTAGTATTTGTATTATTATTGTTATTATTATCTTGAGATATACATTTTGACAGTTTTTAAACAAAGATGACGTCAAAGCTAGAGACTGACTAATAAGTCACTAGTTTGGCACGAGACCATTTTTATGCAGCTTTTAGAGTCTCTCCAGCTCACCTTGTCTCCGGGTGAAAGGTCAGAGATCTGCCGCACCGCGATGTCAATCATCACCATCATGTCGGTGCGGTAGAAGATGTCAGCCGTTTCCTCACTGGCAAAGACATCCTGCAGGAACTTGAGCACGGCGTGAGGCGCAGGCGGCATGTGCTTGAACATACACACGGGGTCGTCTGCAGAGGAGTGAATATCAAATGATGGCGGTAGTGTGTAAGACAGGAGGATGGACGGTGGTAAAAAAGGGGGTACCTCCTCGGTTGAGGAGCAGCAGCACTTTTTCGGTCAGAATCTTGACATTCTTCTTCTTCAGTTGGTGCATGATCGCATTGTTGCTCGGCGCTGCGTGACACAGCGGGAAATGAGTCAGAGAGAGAACCTAACGGAGTGAAACGTGATCTGCCAGCTGTAGGACCTCGAGGGGTGTCTGAATGTAATTCCACTCTGATGATCAGCCACCCCAATGAAATTTCAACACCCCAATTATAAGCGTTTATGCGGACAAAAACGTGTGCGCTGTCAGTGGTCACCCGTATGGTGTAGGTTGAAGGCCAGCAGCAGGTTGAGGAAGAGGTCAGGCAACTGCTCCGTGGCATCCGAGGGATGTCCGTCCTCCACTACGTCCATCAGGAACCGAACAAAGTCGCCATTCAAGTGCTCTGAATGTGCGGGGCGAGATGACCACGTCAAAACGACAGTAGGCCGTTGAGACAATATTCAGTACCTCAACACGCATGGTACACTTCTCTTTACATTACATTACATTACATTACATGGTACATTACGTGGTACATTCTCATACCTGCCAACTTTTGAAACCAGAAAAGCCTAGTACAGTGAGACCTCAACTTACAAACACCTTAACTTACAAACTTTTCGTCTTACAAACGACAAATTTATGAAAATTAAACCTTATAATAAGCACTATTTTCATAATACACACCCACCACGACTGGCGGAGTGATCTTCGGCGGAAGCATACGACCAAACAGCACCAACAGTCCTTATGGAAGGCGACTCTCCTTCCATAAGCCATCAACGACCATCAAAAAGGTAAATAAAACTTTATTTTACAGCACAGTTTATTTCCTTAATTACAGTCCTCATGCAATTCCCTTTGACCTTTGACCTCCAATGCCATTCCATCAAGCCATAAATGACCATCACAAATGGCTTCAGAGAGTTCAGATTCGGAGTATATGCTTTATGCATTCTTATCATCCTTCTCATTATCAAGACTCTTACCATAGTGATGATATGGCACCTGTTCCCCCATTGAGAAAATCATCGTAAGTACCAAGGCTGTGTAACACATCTTCTGGTGCTCTGAGCAATGTGATACAAACAACACATAGTCATCATTAAATATATGTACACACTAGAATACAAAGTAAAGAATCGTCCACCCACCTTGTGTGTTAGTTTGTAAGTCTCTGGCGAGCTCCATCGGCAGGATGGAGTTGAGGAGGGTGGAGATGAGCGAAGCGTCGAGGCTGCACATGGCTCCAAAGACTTTCAGCAGCAGCAGTCGCAAAGACACGCGAAGCTCCTGAGCGGTTATGCGAAATCAACAAGGAACCAAGGCCATGCGTGTATATACATAACATTGCCGTGACGAATGAAAGTGAACTGGTGGTTCACCAACAAGATTATTAAAGATACGAGTTATTCTTACCATCTGATAATAAGAAACCAATGAGTGCACATTCTCATAGTCGCCGGACTTGCACATCCTCTTACACACCTCAGGATCTGCATCAGTCTGAAATAAATACATAAATAAACAAACAAATAACCACACAAAAAAATGAACATAAATAAATAAACAACTAAATAAATACATACAGCGAGACCTCAACTTACAAACTTAATTGGTTCCCAGACAGAGTGTGTAAGGCGAAAAGTGTGTATCTCAAAAAAAAATTCCCATAGGAAACCATTAAAATGGGAATAATCCGTTCCCGGGTTTACATAAAATATACTTTTCAACTAAATAAGCCTTAAAACTACACACAACATACCTTATTATATGTATAATAAATGTGCTATTGTATTGTAATGAAAGAAATACACTGCATTGTATCATAAAGTCACTTTATTTACATTTGTGATGGTCATTTATGGCTTGATGGAATGGCGTTGGAGGTCGAAGGTAATTTCTGTTTGGAAAGAGAGGCGCATTGCATGACGACTGTAATTAAAGAAATAAACTGTGCTGTAAAATAAAGTTTTATTTACCTTTTTGATGGTCGTTGATGGCTTATGGAAGGAGAGTCACCTTCCATAAGGACTGTTGGTAACTTAACCTCTGGTGCTGTTCGGTCGTGTGCTTCCGCCGAAGATCACTCCGCCAGCCGTGGTGGGTGTGTATTATGAAAATAGTGCTTATTATAAGGTTTAATTTTCATAAATTTGGCGTTTGTAAGACAAAAAGTTTGTAAGTTGAGGTCTCACTGTATATTAATTAATTAGTAGTCCCACAGAAAAAAGTGTTTATATCAAATTTGTGAA
This sequence comes from Hippocampus bargibanti, assembly GCF_051943395.1. Taxonomy (NCBI): domain Eukaryota; kingdom Metazoa; phylum Chordata; class Actinopteri; order Syngnathiformes; family Syngnathidae; genus Hippocampus; species Hippocampus bargibanti. Next base: position 5,393,211 of record NC_142745.1, on the reverse strand, counting down.
TAGCAAATTAATTACCATAATGCAGGACAATCATTTAGCCGTCCGTCTAAGAGGAAGTGACAATGGTATTCATGTATCTTACCAGTATCTTGAGAAGCTCCTCAAGGTAACAAGCAATGAGGGCGTGGTCTTCGTGAAGCGCCCAACTCCGCTGCTGCGAGTCGTCGCGATGGCGGGCCAGATCGCTGAAGATGACTTCCAGGCGTTGCTCGTCGTGACACAACTGACCTCGTGGCAACACAGCTCCTACGTCCTGCATGAATATGAGGTAGGGAGTCACATGATGAGGCCTTGTCTATATTTGTGTAGACCTTTTTCTGATTGGCTTCTGGAGTACAAGTGAAAGCTTTTCGGCAACGCATATGTTTTAACCAACCCAGTTCATTATATTATCTGTGGAACTTTTGTGTGCAAAAATCCCCCAAAACATGTTTTAAGACTCTCTCTGAATATTCAGGAAGTCTTGTTTTTGAGTTGGTGGCGATTCCGTACGTGACGTCACTAAAGGACCGCCCCTGACCGAGAAAGCGACATACAATGCATTTTGCCGTACTTTGTTTGGTCTGAAAACTTGGTGTTGATGGCGAAATTAGAAGGAAAACACATAAATAACGCGATGGTGAATGATTGTGTGTTGCCCCAAGATTACTATTTGATACTAGTTGGCACAAATTCCCAGCAGACAAATCAGCCCATTTCCGGAGCTTGGACACCATCTTGTGCATTTTCTGAGACGCTACATTGGAGTCCTGACGGCTCGAATTGATACGGAAGGACTTCTTTAATCGATTGCAAACATTTATGCTTTCCTCTTCAGAACTACAGTAAAGTCTCGTTATATCGATATTCAAGGGAGTTCGAAAAAATATCGATATAACCGGGACTATCGATATATCCGACCCTGTTTGCATGTAATTTTCTCCGTGCGTGCATAGAAATAATATCGATATAACCGGGACTATCGATATATCCGATATCGATATAACGAGACTTTACTGTATTTGAATCATATCCATAACTGGATGAGTAACAAGAAAGCATCTTCTCCGAATCTGAAGCCATTGTTTTGATTCGCGAGCAAGGCAAGACGTCTTGGCGTGACGTCACGAACAAGGGGGCGGGACCTTCTGAAACTCGACATCCCGAGGTCATTTTCAAGTACAGTAAAGTCTCGTTATATCGATATTCTCGGGAGTCTGAAAAAATATCGATATAACCGGACTATCGATATATCCGATCCTGCGGCATGTAAATTTTCTCCTTGCGTTCATAGAAATAGTATCGTAATAAGCAGTACTATTTTTATCTGATATATCTCTTTGACTGATATATATCAACATATCACTATGTACAGTTTTTGAAACATTTTTGTGCAGTTGTACAGTTTAGTCTTCTGTCATCTTTTTGTACATGCAATACAGTAAAGTCTCGATATATCGATATCGGTTATATCGATAGTACTGCTTATTACGATACTATTTCTATGAACGCAAGGAGAAAATTTACATGCCGCAGGATCGGATATATCGATAGTCCTGTTATATCGATATTTTTTCAGACTCTCGAGAATATCGATATAACGAGACTTTACTGTATTTTTTTTTTTTTTTTCTTCTTTTTGACGCCCTCCCAACATCTTTCAATTTTTCTGCTGTAGAAACAAAATTTCCCCACTGTGGGACTATCAAAGGCTTTCTGATTCTAATTTGTTTAGATGCTCTGTCAAATGCCGATCAAGTTGTAATGTGTTGCTTTTATGTCCGATCTTGTTACATCTTGTTCCTTTAGAATGGCAGTTGACAACTATTTAAGCCTCGGTGTGGGGCAAGAGTCTCGTGTATCAACTTTGAGACAGCGGAGCAGGGAAAACGAGTGACTGACACGATAAACACCCCAACAAAGTTCTCACGGCTAAAAGCAGCCCCGGCTGAAATTCTAAACGGCTGGCGAGTTCTCTTTTGAGCGTATGAGGGGCCGTGACACCGAGGTCACGTGACTCAAAGAAAACACATCTAACCTTGCTCTCCACCAGCGACAGGAGAACTTGCTCCAAAGCGGAGGAGGAATTAGGCAGGGTGGTCTGCAGGTGGCCCACCACCAACCCGACGGCGACTCGCGACATCTCATAACTTAATCCTGTGTTCTTCCGGACCAGCTCGATCAGTTCAGGCCCGATGCTTGGTGGAACGGGGCTGTCTGGGTGGCTTTCGGCAACTGACGGCGGGGCGAGCGGCCATTCGTTCTCCGGATGCTCCTCCTCGGCGGCAAGCTGCTGAGGAGGCCATGGGGCTGGGCTCTTCTTGCCTGGGGTTGACTGATCTGGAGACTCCGAAGGCGCGGCAGGCTTGACGCGGGACGGTACAGGTGGAGGTGGAGTGCTGGAAACACTTGGCAGGCTGACGTCGGACGACGCTGCAGACTCTAAAGAGGTGCTGCTGATTGTGAGGGAAGGCACCGGGGATGGGGGGAGAGACGACAGTCTGGAAGGGACATCCGCTTCTGCGGAGGACGAGAGATGAAGCACCACTTCAACAACAATCAAGGGTATGACACAAAGTAATCACTGAAACCCCATGACCCCACAAAAAAAATAATCAAATAAAATACATACATTGGTAAGATGACATATTAAAATTACAATATATATTTCAGAATGTTTTATCAAAGTCAGCTTTATTGTCAAATATGCTAATATGCGTGACATACAGCACAGATGAAATTACTGTCCTCTCGGACCCAGCGTGCAAGGCACTGATAACGTGGATAAAAAAAGACATACAATTGACAACAGACAATACATGTACAGTAAAGTCTCGTTATATCGATATCGGATATATCGATAGTCCCGGTTATATCGATACTATTTCTATGCACGCACGGAGAAAATTACATGCAAACAGGGTCGGATATATCGATAGTCCCGGTTATATCGATATTTTTTCGGACTCCCTTGAATATCGATATAACGAGACTTTACTGTATATATATATTTTAATACATTAGTAGGTGTGCTTGTTTTCATTTGTTTATTTTTTTTCATCATGTTTCATTAGTTGTAGTATTAGTTTTATTCGTCTGCATTTGTTTTGATATAAAAAATATATACAGTAAAGTCTCGTTATATCGATATTCAAGGGAGTCCGAAAAAATATCGATATAACCGGGACTATCGATATATCCGACCCCGTTTGCATGTAATTTTCTCCGTGCGTGCATAGAAATAGTATCGATATAACCGGGACTATCGATATATCCGCTATCGATATAACGATACTTTACTGTGTGTGTGTGTGTGTATATATATATATATATATATATATATATATATATATATATATATATATATATATATATATATATATATATATGTTTTTAAATGCATTTGTAGGTTTGCTTGTTTTCATTTGTTAATTTTTTTTCATCATGTTTTATTAGTTGTAGTATTAGTTTAGTATTGTAGTAATTAGTAGTATTAGTTTTAATTTTACAAAGTTGTAAAAAAATTAAAAGAATTATAAATATTAATTATATATATATTAAATTAAATTATTAATAGTAAATATCAATTATATATATATATATATATATATATATATATATATATATATATATATATATATATATATATATATATATATATATATATATATATAAATAGCAAAAATAAATGCAAACTAATAAAACTAATAAGTCATGATGAAACAAATTTAAACAAATGAAAACAAGCAAACCTACAAACGCATTAAAACGAACTAACAACAATGAAAAAAAAAGTCACAACAGAAAATATTTGATGGACCTGTCGAGAACAGAATGTTTTGTTGCAGCCTCTGATTATTCTAATCGTGATGAGAAATGGACGCCAACGCGCACTGACCTGGCCGCCGGCTGTTGCGCTGTTTCTCAGGTGGCGGTGGCGTGATTGGAGCGGCGCGGCGAGGTTGCGGGGGCACCTACAGGCACGGATGCGAGTAAAAGTGAATAAACACCAAACCTTATTTGTTTCCTTTTGAAGCGGGAATTTAACTGTATATTTGAACAAACGCGGTTGTAAAAACAGTGGGCCGAATGTGTTCCTAACAGGGGTGTACCAACATATACTTTGACGCCAAGGCCATCAAAATCGAAGGCAAACCCACAACATTAGTGTCACCTGATAAAAGCCCGGCTCTCCTTGAATATTGTCCATGCTTCCCGATAAGGGAATGCCTCCCTGTCTTGCGTAGTCTCGTTGAAGGCCATTGTGCAGTAGAGGAGTTTGGCTGAGACATATTTCGCTGTTGGATGCCGGGAGGCCTTGCGAGTGACCTGCTGTGCTCCGCCGTGCAAGCGTCTCCTTTCTGTGATGGATCAACTTTCTAGAACAGAAGGACGGGTTTCATTCTTTTGTTAATTTTTTTTTTAACATCACAGAAAAGTTGCACTTCAACAGGGTTTTTGCTTGTTTAAAGGACAACCGACGTCACTTTTTTGTTTTTTAACTGACATCAGAAAAACGTTTTGTAGCATCTAAAATACCCAAAACACGCAGGCTGATATTTTTAGTCAAATGCAAAACAGCGATAAAGATGACTTAAAGTGTCCAAAATCTGCAAAAAAATTGAGCTGCGAATTGGGCATTTTCAGAAAGTCCCGCCCCCAGTTCGTGATATCACGCCAAGACGTCTTGCATTGCTGGAGAATCAAAACAATGGCTTCCGATTCGGAGAATATGCTTTCTTGTTACACATCCAGTTATGAATATGATTCAAATAGTTCTGAAGAGGAAAGCATACATATTTGCAATCGATGAAATAATTTATTCCAAGCCATTATGAGGCAACATTGAGGGGAGATGTCTCAACGAAAAAGAAGCACAAAATGGCGATCCCCTGTGGCCACCTCCGCTTACACAGGCTGATAAATTCCTTATATGGAGCTTGGATGCCCTCTTCTGGCAGCTTTTGGGTGCAACGCGGTTCTCAGACCAACAATGTGTCTTTTTTCGGTCAGTGGGTGGTCCTTTTGTGACGTCACGTACGGACTCGTCACCAACTCAAAAACAAGACTCCTTAAATTTTCAGAGTGAGTCTTAAAATGTAAAATATAGCTATATGCGGTGGGATCTTATTAAAATACGCTCAGTAGAAGTCATTTGAAGCCATTTTACAAATTATGGACACAATTTGTCCGGAGACGTCGGTTGTCCTTTAAGAGATAATAATAATCATAATAATAATAATAATAATAATAATAATAATAATAATAATACATTTCATTTATCAGCGCCTTTCAAAACTCTCAAAGTCACTTTACAACATGTTAAACTGTGCTTGTTGTGTAGACTAAAAGGTCAACTGAGGAAGGGATTATTTCAATTGACTTTACCTGATATTTCTCATGAAAAAAAATACTTGAGAACTGACCTTGTCCTTAAATTTAAAAAAAACTTGGTTTTGCATTCTTTTTTTCCTGCGAAGTACTCACAAACTGCGATTGTAGGACATGAAGCCAGTTGAGGTGAAATCGTGGCATTGCCTCAAAACAGGAAGTGTAAAACATTATGGCATTCAATATTTCCCATTTTTCAGCCAGCGCACGCTATTGAAGAAAAAAAAAATACCTGTATGAACATTTGTACTCACTGGAGGACATCCCGCTGTTCCAGATTATATTTGCCTCCATTCTTTAGGGCAATATTGTGGATGCCTTCAATGGCTCTGTCAATGGACTGCAACACTTCATCCTGCTCTGGAGCCTGGCGACCAGAAGGCGGGGGAAAAAAGGAAAGAAATAGAAAACGAGGAGCTGCAGAAATTAAATATTTACTCATGTTTGCATCAAACTTTAAAGACAACAGAGCAAAATTCTCGCCTTAAGCTGTGTGTGGGAAGAGGGTGTAAAGGAAAGAGAAAGTGGGTCAGTTATCTAACAATAAAAGCAGCCTTTTCACCGAGTGTCACACATGCTCAGCAAGATTCCAAATTGGAGCTCATTGAAGCTGCATAGCCAATGCGGAGGAAACATTCATTCCTGAGTGGCGCAGGTCACATGCTGGGGCTAGTTCAATGATGAACGCATCCCCGGAAGAACGCACACATGGGAAGGACTGACTGTATGGAAAACATACTACTTGGAAGAAGAATGTGAGTCGGACGGGTTCTATAGATGAAGGGATAGTTAAAAAAATATATTACAGTCATCCATTTTTTATAGTTCTTGTCCTCATTAGAATTGAGGCTGAGCTGGAGCCAATCCCACCTCACTTGGGGTAAGGGAAAATGTAAAAAAATGATAATAATAATAATCAGTGTATCTTCTGAAGTTATAGAGTTGAAATGTGCAATTACCAAAACATCCGACATGAAAAAGTCATTTCAGTGCGTAGTGTACAACATAAAAATTAGCCTTCCACATTATTCAAATCACACACTTCGGCTAATATATTATTTCCTGAAATATTATTACATTGACCGATTCCAATGGAAGATCTCAAATGAGCAGTCAGCCATTTTTTATTTCTAGAAAACAGACATGAAACAGGGGTAAACCTTTCCATGATCTGCATACATGTTTTCAATCTGATTTTTAACAACCTTTTTTGTCTTCAAACGCAATTTTTAACTAGATATATATTACAACACAAGTTATTCCTGCAAATATGTTGCAGATATTTTTATTTAGTTTTAAGTGTCATTTTGAAGTGCTTGAAAACAATTAATGATTGCATATAATGTAAAAAAATCAACTCTACATTAATTTCTTCTGCTCAGATTACAACTATACAAACATAATTTGGGTTTATTCTGATTTTAAAAGGTTCACCCCCGACAAAAAATGTGCTATTATTGTAAATCTCGTTTTATTACTATTTTTTGTTATTGAACTTTAATTCGTTAACTGGTATCCAATAGGAACAGCAATAACAACGGGGGAAGGGGTCACGTGAAAAACAAAAGTACTGTTCATATATTTCCTTACCAAATATGAATACTATTTTCAGTACAACCTTTTACCCACCATTCTGTCAACAATAGTCCACGACTCTATTTCTAGACATAGATTTTCGTAGCATTGGGTTGGATTTTAGTTGATGGGCAGATGTCGAACAGTTGTGACTTTACTGCGCATTTATGATGAGAATGAAACGAGTCCTGGTGCATTGCAACAATCCACGGGGGTCTGTCATTCATACACAAGATTCATCCAAAGCGGTCTACCTGAATCTTTTCGATGTACGAGGAGGGGATGTAGCCGGTCTCCCCCGAGCTGCAGCGTGAGCCAAGCCACCAGTGTTTGTTGCTCCTCTCTAGGATTAGGAAGCTCTCTCCGGCCGCGAAGTGCAGCGAGTTGGGCTCCGCCGATCGGAAGGCGTACAGAGAACGGTACATGTTGTTAGTCACGCTTGGACGAAGCCAAACTGTACAGAAACCTTCGTGGGATTCCCTGAGAAGGAATGAGTGACCTTTTCGGAGTGTTCTTGAAGAGACTACGAAGGAGGCATGGCCCCCACGGATCCCTCCTGTCTATTTACAATGCAGTTTAGATCTGATCACCTGACCCAAGGCCGTTACCGTTCAACATCGCTAGAGGGCGCTCTTAAGATAAGAAACGCCCTTAGTCTTTTTAATCAAAAGCAGATCAAGTCGTCCTTTTTAATTATTTCGTTTCTGGACGTGATTAGTTATACAGTGTAAGTCTAAAGTTTGTATATTCCAGGTATTATAATTTTTTTTGAATACGCATTTTGCTCATATATTTTGTAGCTAAAAAGCGTCATCAATAAAGGTGAAAAGATCGATTTGTATGCCTTACCTAGTACCGGGAGAGACTTGTGGTGTCACATTGATTATCATCCCCCGCTGCTGTCAACATGGCCGGCGTGGCTTGTGCCAAAACCCTCATTCAAAGATCATTACCAAGGTTAATCTCATGTTCCAGAACAACACCGACTTTCCTGAGGTATGACTCGATTTATTTAAATGATTTTGTTCAGATTTTAAGTGACATTGCAGGGTTATGAAACTCTGCGGTGTTATTTTGCCCTTCCTCTGTGGGAACTAGTCTTGTTATAAAACTCATCGATCAACTTAAAATTACGCATATAGGTTTTGTTCCATTATAGGCCATTTAAAATATAAGTCACGGCGTTTCTTGCAGTCCGTTTCTGTCGCGGGGACATCGTTTGGGTCCCAGTGATGACGAGATGTATCAACGGACCACAGTAACCGTGATGAAAAAGGAGCCAGGAAGTAGTATTATGATCCTCAGCTACAGCGCCCAAGGGTTCAATATTGATGGCAACAAAGTGTTTGGGCCCTGCGCAGTGCTCCCTCCTTCCATCCTGCAGTGGAAGGTAAACTCAAATCCAAACTGTACTTGTTGTACTATCATAAGATCAAGATATTGAAAAACATTTCCTACTTTGCAGGTTGGAAATGCAAAAGATATCACAGAAGAAAGTGTGTCACTTTTCCATATGATCGTACCCCAAATAGGTAAAAAAAATAAAAGTTTATCAGTTCACAAGACCTCCAAAGATATTATGTCGTGTGGTATTTTACTTTTGTAGAGATTCTGGTCCTGGGTACGGGCGCACGAATGGAACGCATTCATCCCTCAGTTCTGGCTCTTTTTAAGAGCAAAGGCATTGCAGTGGAGGTGCAAGACACGGTAAAGATCACCCACCACAGCAGTGTTAATGTCACCATAGAAACATTCACCGTCATTTTTTTTAGGAATTTGGAGATAGACAATCCGTTTGGAGACTTACTGTCACCCAAGTATTGTACTGAATGAATTGTGTTTTGTTTTTCAGCCAAATGCATGTGCAACCTTCAACTTCCTGATAAGAGAAAACAGGTTAGCAGCTGCCGGTCTGATCCCTCCGTCCATTTGCACAACACCGGCGATCAAGCAGGAGTAGGTGACCTCCCGTGAAGCGCAGTTGAGAACTGTTCCCAGATGATCAAGGTTCATCAATCCTCTTGGTCCTGTATCATTTACTTCCCAAGCTTCTCAAAGTGAGACTCGCCAATCAGCCATCTTGAACTGAAATATGGCTGCTTGAAAAACTCACTTGGCTGAGATTTGACTTCCCCTTTGTAAATAAACCATGTGTTATGTGTTTAAATTATACACTTAAATATGTTGTACGCGTGAAAATACTTGACAGTGTGTCGACTGTATTGTACTTGTTGCCATGTCACCAAACTGATTTTTGATGTAAGCCGCATTGCCGCTCCTCTCTTTGTTGCTGGAGTTATTGCACTTAATAAAACTCAGTTCTAAGTTTGTAGACCTGTATAATTCATCTGGATTCTACACCCGATTTCGTCAGTATTTTCAACGATATCACATTTGTTTTATTTGGGGATCCATTTTACCTTCCATATAATTGGATTGGATTGGCGTTTGTTAGTGTCACAGTGGAGAAATTTACATATCACAGCAGCAAAGTTATGAAAGGAATGAAAGTAGAAAAACAAAATACAGGAGCTGCTGGAAAGGCAGTCACTCTCGCGGCGCCATCTTGAAGTCAAAAGAACAAAAAAAAAACTAAATAACAAATAACATGACAACACAAAGACACAGAGTCATTCATTCTTAAGCACTTTCTGTACCCTCTTTGTTACACGAAGCAGTTCCAGATGAAAGAGAGAATCAAAGCGTCTCTTCACCTGTGGATCAGGGACATCATGGTGGAATGTGCACGTCGACTACAAGCTAAATGCTGAAAGCAAACACGCAGCTGTAGCATCCATTGACGAAAAGAGACCAGAAATTTCGAAATAAAAAGTATTATTATTATTATTATTTTATTATTAGTAGTAGTATTAAATTGAGCCCTCTAAAATGGTCCTACTTAGGGACAATGTTTGTTTTGTGACGATTGGAAGTTTCAAAGCTGATCGAATACCCATTGCACTGCGACTCCTTGGGGTCTGGTTAGAGCGTAATACAAGCCCGATTCGCTAGATGGCGAAGTTCCCTTTACCGGGTTCCAAGCGTACTTAAACTAAGCCAAGAAGAAGAAGCAGGGACATGATGTCATTGATAGTTGAATTATTTTGATTCTGGTAGTTCGTGATCATTCCTAGCTTTTTTTCTGGACTGTTACGAAAATGTCTACGGCGACGACAGTAAGTTGTTCAACTATAAACTGTGATTAACTTAATTTATTGTTAACGACAGTTTGATGTATTTGCTTTTTGTGAATTTACGAGCCTGATGCCTGCGTACCGCCTATGAGAAGACGACGTTTCAATGTAATGTATGACGCACGCAAATGGAATTAAGAAACTACATTGTCGTAAATATGCCATCGAAAACACATTTTGTTTCATTTCACTTGCAAGGGAACTTAGGAGTCAATGTTTACGCATTTCTTTCTGGCGATTTGTCATTCTGTTTGACTCGATGCAATCTTTTTCTGCGTACGTCGTCGTAATGTAGAATATAAACCTGCATTGAGAGAAATTGAGACACTCTGTTTATTTGTGTATTTATTTTTGCATGAAAAGAAAAAAACAACGGAGCAAACAAAGTTTTGGCAAAGTTTCAAAGTGTCAGTAATGTACAATTTTATTCCGTTTAATCTGGAAGTCATCTTTTTGACACGTTATCGTGATTCATTTAGACTGGCATTGACATGGCGTTTTTCAGTTTTCAGGTAAAGACTCACACAAGCATGTCAGGACTAAGACCAACCCAGGATTCTTGCAACGATTAAGTGACACGGCAGGAGGAACGTTTGTTGGCGTTGGACTGTTTTTCCTTTCCATATACATTCTTTTCACCAATGAGGTGAGAATCACACATGGTTGACAATACCTGATCCCCACCTCCCCCCACCATACGTTTCCCCACGTCTTCCACAACCTGCTGTCATAATGAAGACAAGATTGAGAAAATGGATGGATGTACAGTACTTTCAGTTATTTTGCTCAACACTCTTTTTTGCTGCTATCAGGGACGGGCTGTGCAGACTGCATCCTCACTGAATGAAGGACTCGCTCAAGTTGTGTCATTGGACTCTTTTGCCAGCCTCGACCCGCAGAATGACAAAAGCTTGGTTCATTTATCTGCACCGTTGCGTCCCTCCAAGGTAGACCTAACTCCATAACTTTATGTTATTACTACTATTAATACTCCAACATCAGTTAATCCCGCGATTCTCACAATGAGGTACAACAGACTGTGTTATGCAAAAGCATGTGATTTGTCTTGAATCACCTAATAACTTTCAAAAATATTACTTTTTACATTTTATTCCATTGAAATTATTTAATAAACTTAGGACATAGTTTATTTGTGTGTGTGTGTGTGTGTGTGTGTGTGTGTGTGTGTGTGTGTGTGTGTGTGTGTGTGTGTGTGTGTGTGTGTGTGTGTGTGTGTGTGTGTGTGTGTGTGTGTGTGTGTGTGTGTGTGTGTGTGTGTGTGTGTGTGTGTGTGTGTGTGTGTTTTCATACGCAGGCTTTACATGACCCCAACTACAGAGTAACTGTGCAGGCTGTCAAATTAAAGAGGCAGGTGGAGATGTATCAGTGGGTGGAGTACCAGGAGAGCAAGTGAGGTTTCGACAATTTTTTTTTTTGTCTTCAATCGCGATGAGTAATCCAAGTTTTTCTTGTCTGATTAATTTCAGAGACTACCAAGAGAATGGAAACACCAAAACAGAGACCACATACACCTACAGTAAGCAATCGGAAATGCAAAGTGCTAAAATATTTGGATAATAACAATGCGTCTGTGTAAGCTCTCAGTCGTACAGGAGTGGTCCATTGATGAAAAGGTTTCTTCAGCCATCATCTGTACTTCTTTGAAGTTGTCGGATGTATTTTTGCTGACAAAGTTTCTTGGATAAGAAGCGAAACGTCCGACACCTTCAAAGAAGTACAGATGACGGCTGAAGAAACCTTTTTATCGATAATAACAATGCATTTTTATGATATTTTTTGCACTTGAAACCCACTGTGGTGCTTCATGCAGTAAACTTTCTCCATCTACTTTTGGATCTAACCTTTCCATAGACACAGAGTGGAAAGGAGAACTGATCAACAGTCGTAATTTTGATCGGGAAATTGGTCATCAGAACCCAAGGTGCCTCAGTCTTACATCGCAAATATTTCATAACACAAGAAAAATGGAACAAAATATTTTTCTTTTCAGTGCTATGGCGGTGGAAAGCGTGACAGTTGTGGTTCCTCAAGTTCAAGTTGGACCTTTCACTTTGTCTCATGGTAATCAATGAGAACCGGGAGAGGGGATGGAATAAAACGATGATTATTGTGCCACATGATACGTTTGCGCCTCCCCCAGGACTGGTGGATCAGATTAATAACTTCCGGACACTGAGCCTGAAGGATTTTACGGTCTCCGACTCGGACCCTTTTCTTACAATCAGTGATGATTATTTCTATCATACTCAGAAGCCAAAAAGACCGGAGGTGAGCGAGTGCCATGATGACAACATCTGGTAAAATTCTGTTTGGATGCTATTTCCTTTATGTCCATTTTATTTTGGAAGGTTGGTGATGTCCGCGTGAGATTCTCCTTTGCGGGACTCGGCGGTGAAATTGTGAGTTCTGAACATGTAAACTACTCATAATCAATCAGTTGACTTTATTTGAGTTTCTATTTTGTTATTTTTTTTGGATAGCAAATGTTTTATTTGAATATTCCAATATATGACAAATGGCCTGGCTCACAGCAATAATTGTTTTTTTTTTCCAGGTTAGCATTGTAGCCAAGCAGAGTGGAGAGCAGCTTTTGCCCTTCAAAACCAAGTCAGGAGACGCTCTAGAGATCTTATATCTAGAGGAGCTCTCGGCAGAGGTTTGTTGAACATTCATTTAAAGGACAAGTTGTGTCCATAATTTGTAAAATCACTTCAAATGACTTCTACTGAGCGCATTTTACAAAGATTCCACCGCATATAGCTATATTTTACGTTTTAAGACTCGCGCTGAATATTCAGGAAGTCTTGTTTTTGAGTTGGTGACGATTCCGTACGTGACGTCACTAAAGGACCGCCCCTGACCGAGAAAGCGACATACAATGCATTTTGCGGTACTTTGTTTGGTCTGAAAACTTCGTGTTGATGGCGAAATTAGAAGGAAAACTACTTAAATAACGCGATGATCAATCGTTGTGTTTTGCACCAAAACTACTATTTGATACTAGTTGACACAAATTCCCAGCAGACAAATCAGCCCATTTCCACCAGAGCTTGGGCGCCATCTTGTGCATTTTCTGGGACGCTACATTAGAATCCTGACAGCTCGAATTGATCCAAAAGGACTTCTTTAATCGATTGCAAACATGTATGCTTTCCTCTTCAGAACTATTTGAATCATATTCATAACTGGATGTGTAACAAGAAAGCATCTTCTCCAAATCTGAAGCCATTGTTTTGATTCTCCAGCAATGCAAGACGTCTTGGCGTGACGTCACGAACAAGGGGGCGGGACTTTCTGAACATTCCAATTCGCAGCTCAATTTGTTGCAGTTTTAGCACACTTTAAGTCATTTTTATTGGTGTTTTGCATTTGACTAAAAATATCAGCCTCCGTGTTTTGGGTATTTTACATGCTATAAAACGTTTTTCCTATGTTAGTTAGGAAGCAAAAAAATGGTGTCGGTTGTCCTTTAATTGTTGTTTTTTTGGGGGGGGGAATCAAAAATAATTAGTGACAAGTTTTGCTTGTGACGTGCAGGAAGTGTTTGCGAGGGAGCAGCAGCATAATAGCATGAAGACGTGGGGACTCCGAGCTGCGGGATGGCTCCTCATGTTTATCGCCATTCAGCTGACCATGCGGATCATCTATACACTGGGTAAACATCCGGAATTGAACCCTGCACCGTCATTTTTTTTTCATTCATTGTGTGGTTGCTTTTTTGCTTTCCATATTAACTCATTCACTGCCATTCCAGAATTTATTTGGGAATTGAAAATATGACGTGGAGTTTGGGTTTTGTTTTTTTGCTGGCGATAAAGTGCTAGTTAGACCTCTGACAATGTTTTTTCCCTTCCACGAGGGAGCATTTGCCTTTTCGACAGCTGCCCCCACTTCAAGCTCAGATAAGTCCAGACCCATATAACTTAGGAATTAACTTTTTTCTGATTAAACAAGAGAGTCTAAGGTTTCTTACGCTGCATTGAAAGTTTTTGTAGTCCTAAAACTCAACATTCTGTGGGTCTTGGAATTTGAGTGAAAATGACAAAAACCCTGGCACTGGAGTGTACACATTTTAACACAGCACCTGGCAGTGAATGAGTTAAGATTTCAAACGAAATAACTGATGTATTTGTCTACTTGTGTGCCCACAGTGGACTGGGTTCCGATCCTGAGGGACCTGGTTTCGGTAGGGCTGAAGATCTTCGCCTTGTGCGTGTCGTCTTCGGTCTCTCTCCTCACCATCGCAGCGGGATGGTTCTTTCATAGACCCCTGTTGGCGATTGCTTTGGGGGCTCTTGCTCTTCTTCCCGTGCTTCTTGCACGCACGCGGATCCCAGCTAAAAAGCATCTGTGACTAAGAAACTCAATGTGAAGCTCACCGGAGTAGAGAGGCAGATCCATGTGCCTCAGAATGACTCTCCACAGCGGGATACAATCTGCAATTTAGACCCATGTCGCCGTTTGCAGTATTTTCAGAAAAAAAAATGATGTGTTGCACTGACTTGATAATGTAGTGCAGCAGTCATGCAGCAGTCATACATCAGCTCAGGCATTGTTTATATTAAAGGACAACCGACGTCACTTTTTTATTTCTTAACTGCCATCAGAAAAGCGTTTTATAGCATCTAAAAACACGCAGTATGATATTTTTAGTCAAATGCAAAACACCAATAAAAATGACTTAGTGTCCAAAATCTGCAAAAAATTGAGCTGCGAATTGGGCATTTTAAGAAAGACCCGCCCCCAGTTCGTGACGTCACGCCAAGACGTCTTGCATTGCTGGAGAATCAAAACAATGGCTTCAGATTCGGAGAATATGCTTTCTTGTTACACATCCAGTTATGAATATGATTCAAATAGTTTTGAAGAGGAAAACATACATGTTTGCAATTGATTAAAGAATTTATTGCGTGTCATTTTGAGGCATCTGGACTGCAATGTAGCGTCCCAGAAAAGAGGAAGAAAAATGGCGACCAGCTCCTGTGAGGAATGAATCAGCCTGTTTCCACAGTCCTTCCATTGATCTTGGATGCCCTCTTCTGGCGGCTTTTGGGTGCAACATGAGGTTTTCAGACCAAACAAGTACAGCAAAATACATTGACGTGATGGAAGGACTGCTACAATGTCTTTTTTTTTTTTTTTGTTTGTTTTTTTTTTTTTTTTGGGGTCAGGGGCGTTCCTTCAGTGACGTCACGTACGGACTCGTCACCAACTCAAAAACAAGACTTCCTGAATATTCAGCGCGAGTCTTAAAACGTAAAATATAGCTATATGCGGTGGAAGCTTTGTAAAATACGCTCAGTAGAAGTCATTTGAAGCCATTTTACAAATTATGGACACAACTTGTCCGCAGACGTCAGTTGTCCTTTAAGACAAAATTGATGGATTGCACTGACTTGTTGCTCATGTAGTCCTGCAGTCGTACATCAGCTGAGGCATTGTTTGTTTTTATTGCATTATTTTGTTCTTTGTATTCATTTTCTTCATACGCCACTGATGCATCATCTCTGTAAACTTGTTGACTTATGATGCCAACCCCCCACCCAAAAAAGGCATATGTATGACAAATCGCTATTGTGTTGAGTTATACTTGAAGATAAAAAAAAAATGAGGCTCACGTATATGCAACTCACTTATGTTGAACTTGCCATTTTTCGTCTCAAAGCAACACATGACATCAGTGGCTCAAAGCAAGATTCTTTCTTACAAAGTAATTTATTACACAAAACACTAAGTTTCCATTTTGCGTGTTAACAAAATTGAGTTTCCAGTCTCATTTGGTGCACGATGTCACAATGCACGGGATGATTGGTTCAATGGAGCACACCAAAACAAACGTTGACTAGGCGTGTGCGTTAGTTTGTCCAAGAAGTCACAGTGAGCAGGTACTTTTACCCTAGTTGACTGTGGAAACATTCATCGGGTCAGCAGGAAGGGCATCAGCACTGGACTGTGGTTGGTGTTTTTGACTTCTCATGACACTAACATGCTGATAGAGGAGGTTTTATTATGGCTGATTTACTGATGCTTGAGTAGAAAAAAAAGGACTTCCAATACTGACAGAATCTATTTCGTCTTAAGACATAAAACAAGTAAAAGCGTTGCTTGCACCTTTTGTAAAAACTGGTGAGAACAGTCTTTCGAGTGGGTGTACTTTTTTTGGGAGGCGGGGGGCGTTTTTTTTTCTTTCCTTTTTCCTCCCCCAAACAGGAAGCAGTCCCGTGCCACCTGTTTTCACAGGACGGTGCATTTACCGCTCTTCTTTCCTCGCCGGGCCTGTAGTGCCGCCCTGGTGGCCATTTCAAATACTTCCCTCACGCCATCCTTTGTTTTGGCTGAGCACTCCATGTATCCAAAGGCACAGATCCTGTTGGCCATGTCCCGTGCATCCTCCTGCTTCACGGGTTCCTTGGGAGGGAGAAAAGGGGAAAAAAGGGTTACGAATCATCATATACAGGAAATTATGCACACAAAGATGATTGAATGTTAACAGTCTTAAAGGACAACCGACGTCTCCGGACAAGTTGTGTCCATAATTTGTAAAATGGCTTCAAATGACTTCTACTGAGCGTATTTTACAAAGATTCCAGCGCATATAGCTATATTTTACGTTTTAAGACTCGCGCTGAATATTCAGGAAGTCTTGTTTTTGAGTTGGTGACGAGTTCGCACGTGACGTCACTAAAGGAACGCCCCTGACTGAAAAAAAAAAAACACATTGTAGCAGTCCTTCCATCACGTCAATGTATTTTGCTGTACTTGTTTGGTCTGAGAACCTTGTGTTGCACCCAAAATCCGCCAGAAGAGGGCGTCCAACCTCCATGGAAGGAATTTATCAGCCTGTGGAATTTTTTTCGGCATCTTGATAGTAGACTAGATAGATGATAGTAGTGCAGCGTGTTCTACCAGAGACAAATTCCTGGTGCGTTCTACAAACTTGGCCAATAAATATCAGAATCAGAATCATCTTTATTGCTAAGTATGTAGAACACACAAGGAATTTGTTTCCGGTCGAACACGCTGCACTAGTATCATCATCAAAAAAAATGCTAAGTGGCACTATACAGTTCCATTTGGGCTACTGTTGAAAGAGTTCAAAGAGTTAATGGCTTGGGGGAAGAAGCCGTTTAAATGTCTGCTGGATTTGGTGCGCATGGATCGGTAGCGCCTGCCTGAGGTGAGTAGCTGGAAAAGGTGGTGGGCAGGGTGCGGAGGGTCCAGTAGGATTTTCTGCGCCCTAGTTTGGATTCTTGCAGCAGATGATTCTGATTCTAAAGTCTGAACCAAAATTTTCTATTTGTCATATGTAAACCACAATACTTATATTTTTACTTCAGATTGAAAACTACTTATTCATGAATTTCTTGTGCGCTCTAGATGTAATATGTGGAGGCGATTAAACATTCTAACGGAAAATTATAACGGAAACCGTAACTACAATGTGGACCGCGGCAAAAAAAAAAAAAAAAAAAAATGAGTTTGACACCCCTGCTCTCAAAATGGTGGCGGCTCCATTTTGATACATGTTTGTTTACCTGCTTCATTTTGGCAAGCTCCCTGCGGGTGTGCTCGTCGTTGCGTAGGTCCTTTTTGTTTCCCACCAGGATAATGGGGACGTTGGGGCAAAAGTGCTTCACCTCCGGAGTCCACTTCTCTGGAATGTTCTCTGATAAACGACACAACGTGATCTGGTACATGACCGTGTGAACTAAACCTGAGATTTTGGCAATATGAGCAGCTCACCGAGACTGTCGGGACTGTCGATGGAGAAGCACATAAGAATGACATCAGTGTCGGGATACGAGAGTGGGCGCAGACGGTCGTAGTCTTCTTGACCTGCTGTGTCCCACAGCGCTAACTCCACCTGCCAATGAGGATTTTTGGAATGACAAGGACAAGAGATACCTTCAAAATTGCATCAATGAAAAAAACATGTTTAAACCGATCCAGTGACTGTAAAGGACAGGTGTCAAAGTCACGGCCCGCGGGCCAAATCCGGCCCGCCACATCATTTTTTTTCGGCCCGCGAAAGCAAATCAAACTTGTGAAATTCCATGATGATTGCTAAAATCTGAGCCAAAATTTCATATTTTTGGATGTCAACCACAATAAAAGTCATTATTCTTGACTTCAGATTTGAAAACAAGTTATTCATTAATTTCCTGTGTGCTCTATATGTAATATTTGAAGGGATTTAAACATTCTAATGGGTTCCCCAAATTCATAACGGCCCTCGAGAGGAAACCATAACTACAATGTGGCCCGCGGCAAAAAATATCTTTGACACCCCTGCTGTAAAGTGACCTTGAGAGTTTTGAAAGTCGCTTACAAATCAAATGTATTATTTTTAGTATTATTATCATTTGCTAGCTATTTGCTATCTATTAGCTCTGGCTGGCTATCTAGCTAGCTATCTATTCACTATCTAGCTGGCTGGCTATTTAGCTAGCAATCTATCGGCACGCTATTAGCTAGCTAGCTTTCTATCTATTTGAGTTATTCCAGGTTCCGAACGGCAGCGGCAGCGACACGCTGGCGCATGCTCACCCACAGAAAAACGGATGCATTGCCTGTAAAGTGACCTTGAGAGTTTTGAAAGGCGCTTAGAAATGTTGCAGATTATTATCTATTATTATGTATTATTATTATTACATATAATAAAATCGCGAATTATAAACGTGGGAACTTTTAACTAAATTCACCTTTGATGTTTTAGTACTAAAACCTTGTACAAGGCATAAAAAAGACCGCTAGGAAATCTGTGTTTTTAGTTGTTGATTAAAGGACAACCGACGTCACTTTTTTGTTTTTTAACTCACACCAGAAAAACGTTTTATAGCATCTAAAATACCCAAAACATGCAGTATGATATTTGTAGTCAAATGCAAAACACCAATAAAAATGACATAAAGTGTCCAAAATCTGTAAAAAAAATTGAAGCTGCGAATCGGACATTTTCAGAAAGTCCCGCCCCCAGTTCGTGACATCACGCCAAGACGACTTGCATTGCTGGAGAATCAAAACAATGGCTTCAGATTCGGAGAATATGCTTTCTTGTTACTCGTCCAATTATGAATATGATTCAAATAGTCCTGATGAGCAAAGCATACATGTTTGCAATCGATTAAAGAATTTATTCCGTGTCATTTTGAGGCAAACGGGCGGGGGGGAATGTCTCACCCAAAAAGAGGCAAGAAAATGGCCACCGAGCTGTGAGGAATGAATCAGCCCGTTTCCACAGGCTGATAAATTCCTTCCATGGAGCTTGGACTCCCTCTTCTGGCGGATTTTGGGTGTAAGACATGGTTTAAAAAAACAGTACAGCAAAATACATTGACGTGATGGAAAGACGCTACAATGCGTCTTTTTTACGGTGAGGAGGCGGTCCTTTTCTGACGTCACGTACGGACTCGTCACCAACTCAAAAACAAGACTTCCTGAATGTTCAGTGCGAGTCTTAAAACGTAAAATATAGCTATATGCAGTGGAATCTTATTAAAATACGCCGAGTAGAAGTCATTTGAAGCCATTTTGCAAATTATGGACACAACTTGTCCGGAGACGTCGGTTGTCCTTTAATCGTGTCTTGAAAAAAAATGACATACACAATATCATTTTCTCTAAGAGAATTTGACCTCAGGATTATGGAGGATGATGTCAAATTAGGATTTATCCTCACTATGGCCCAAAACATTCAGGCAGTATTATTGTACCCTAATGTTATACAAGCATCCAACTAGGAGTTTAAAACAATCAGAGTCCTCCCCATCCCCCCTTTGTCAGCCGAGGAAATGTAGTTAAATTCTCTGGGTTACACAGAATGTTCTTAAGCAACTTCCACCAAACTATGTAAACATTTCCCCTCGTCTTTATACATTTTCCGAGATGAAGCACAGGCTTGGAGAATGTCTCCCTCGTTTGAGTGCCACTGTAGTTAATGATGGGATATTGAACAATAGGTTGGATTCTTTTTCAACTCTGAAAAATAAACATCTTAAACTGTTTCCTCGCTGGGGTAAAAAGTCAGTCACTACTAATATTATCATTATTATTAGGAAATACGGACAGCTTTTTATACCACAGAATGTGTCCTGCATTCTTATTACATCATTTGACATTAGAATATTGGAGTTACCTATATGCCCTAACAAAAAAAAATATATATTTTTAATTACAATTCAAACAAAATATTCAAACATAGATTTCCTGATTCCTTTCCTAACAAAGGCTCCATACCTGTTTGCTGTCCACTTCAATGTCCGCCACGTAGTTCTCAAACACAGTGGGAACATAAACTTCGGGAAACTGGTCCTTGCTGAACACAATCAGCAGGCATGTCTTGCCGCATGCGCCATCTCCCACGATGACCAGCTTTTTCCTGATTGCCGCCATAACTGCAGATGAGAAGCAAGGCCAGAGGTTGTGTCAAGACAGACTATTTGCATGCTCTTAAATGTGTCACAAAAGCATAAGCATTCACATTCAAGTCTGTTTTCCTGAATACAGTATTTTTGTTTACACAGAAAGCCATATTTGTTCAAGGTTTTGGGCAAAGCGGCTACATTTCTTGAAACTTACCAATGTTCTACTACTAATTACTTGAGAAGGAAAATGTGTAGAATCACATCTTTTTTTGTTTATGTGAAAGGTTTTTATTTATTTGTTTATTGATTGATTTGTGAATATGAACACAATTTTCTATAGGTCATATAGGGTGGCGGTCACTGCAAACGGCTGGGTTTGAATGAGAATATTAGCTTTCTTTTGCTAAACACCAACACCACAAGTGTTTACAAAATGTAAGAGGCGTTTTAAAGGCGTAGGATTATTAACAGCCAAGATCCGTTGGTTTTAAATGTAATCCAAGCCATCTTCCATCATCATTTCCTCTTATTCACCTTAGCCGACAGCTATTTTGTGACAGTTCATGAGACTCCAAATCACATTTTAAACCACGACTAACGTACGAGTAAAGGATCACAGGCGTTAAACTGCCTGTTTGGATGATGGTGGGCCCTGTTTGACCAAAGGAGGAAGTTGTTGTTATGTTTACTAAAGGATCGACGCCAGCGCCATCAGAATTTGCCGGATAGAAGACAAACAAGCTTACATTTCTTCTTTAATATGTGTGATAAAATAAACAACATCCACGAAGTAAGGTTTGACGCAAAAAAAACACAACCAATAAAAGTCCAGTTTATCAATGTAAGAGCGGTTAGCTGCACTTAGCCCATCATAACGGAAGTCAATGGGACTTAATGGTTCCGTTAGCTTTTCAGCTAGCATTAGCCGAGTAACGGGCAGAAGATGCAACTTGACGCCACATCGTCAAAGCGGATCGGCAACATTACATCGACCTGAAAGGAAAAGAGGAGCGATTGCTTTCGATTTGGAACGTTCTTACCTAGTGATTGTTTGCAAATATTTCCAAATGATTTTCAAGTTGTGCTTTGTTGGCCTCCGTCGCTGAGTGCGCAGCTGGAGGATGAAGGGAAGGGAAGGGAAGTGCAGTGAGGCGGTGGGGAGGGGAAAGCACAGCCCACGACAGCCACACAAATCGTTTCGGGCGTGCAGAATTTTTCACTGGCTGTCACAATAGCAGTTTGAAATGGTTTTCCTTTCTAACTGTGTAAACGTGTAGATTCGCTTGTGACAATCTCCATGGTTGCCAGCCAATCTGCAAAGGTTGAATCTGTCAACTGGGCTTTTTTTTCCTGTTAGCAGAATTGGTTGTTTTCTTGTTTTCTTAAAGCGTTTAAAATCATTTAGAGAACTATGCGATATATTCGGCAAGCGTACATACATTCATGGCTAGCTGTAATTTAAACCAATGACTCAATGTGGCTTACAAATACCACTTGTGCAGGAATGGACAATTTAAATGCTGCACTATTTTTTAACAGTACACGCTACTTAACCTGATGTATGACAACTATGTTTTTTTTAAATATGAGCAAAATGTGTGCCATCCATCAATTTCCAAATTGCTTAATTGTCATTAGCTAGAAGATTTCTAGCTAGATGAAATCTAGATGGTGCTGAATGGAGCCTATCCCAGCCATCTTCGGGCACTCGGCGGGGGGACACATTGAATTGGTTGCCAGCCAATTGCAGGGCACACAGAGAAAAACAAACAACCACACTCACACCTAGGGACAATTTGGAGTGTTCAATCAGCCTGTCTGCATGTTTTTGGAATGTGGGATGAAACCCACGCGGCCCGGGGATTATATGCAAACTCGTTTTATATTGTACGATTAAAATCCCCAAAATAAGTGTACAGTACTTAGTTGTAAAAGTGAAAGACCCATTGCATTTAATACATGTATGCCCTCTCGTGGTGTGTTGTGACATTGAAATTTAAAACTACAGTCGAGCCCCGGATGTTGGCACTTGGGGGGGGGGGGGGCACCCGCCGTGTCGATGTTTTTTTTTTTTGGACAATTTGATCCAGGCCCAATAAAATTTCTGTTGTGCTCTGGCAGACTGACCACTAAAAAAACACAATTGAATAGTGTAAAATATGTTTCCTCTAAAACAAAAACAAGATTCGAGATTATATAGATCTTTTTTCCACCTATGTGAATTGCTTTCAAAATAGGCCTTTGAGGGGAAAGCAACTTATAGATTTAGTTTAGGCGTTTGAGGTGATTTAAATTATTTGGGCTGACTCGGGTCATGACTTGTTCACAGCTGGTGAAGCAATTTGCTTTTTCTACCGCTCACTAATCCCAGTAAGAGGCTTTCTCAGAATTGCTCGGTTTGCTCTCGGAAAGCGAACACAAATAGTACATCAGTTATTTCTTCACACTTAGCTGCAGTTCAACAGCAGGCGTGAAAAAAAATAAACGGGTCTCACGAATCCCGACTACTAGGAAATCACTGCGATGTATACATGATTACTTTGGATTTGGGTCTCGTGTTTTGTGTCTACTGCTAATTTCAGGTATTTGACTCTTTGTTGTGATTAAGGACTTACTTTGGACTTTAAAATAAAAATAAAAACATTTTAAAGTAAGGTAATCTCGCTGTGTGAGCGGTCTTTTATTTTCTTAAGAAAATGTGAAATTTTTTGTATGCAAACACTGTACAATATGTTGTTATATAATTTTAGACTCTTCCCAGTCCTCAAAACAGACTTCCACACATTTAAGAGATCAAACAGTTTTACAGTGCTTCAATTTGTGGAATCTTTAGGCCATTGTTAGTCTGAATTTTTTGGGGGACAAATATAAGCCTGACATTAATGAAAATACAACCATAGAAGTCTTGTGTATCATAATGAAAAAAGACTACCAGGCGCTCCCCAACTTACGAACGAGAGACGTTCCAAACGGTCGTTTTTAAGGTGAATTTGTTCGTAAGTTGATTCAGTGCTATATTTTGTATGGACTGTATATTTAAGGCTTATATAAGTATGTGTAAGGCTTGTATAAGTAACCTGTATTGGTTTGTACTGAAAATAAACATATTTAAGAAAATATATGCTCTATAAAGATATGTACAACTGGAGAGAATACTACTACTTGTTCGTAACTCGAATGTCCGTAAGTAGGGGAGCGTCTGTATTATGGACTACAAACAAACAGAGTTAAACACACTTTTTCACAAGCACATTATTACAACCATTTCTCAACACCTGCATGTTGGTGACCTCCTCCATATCCCCATCACAGATCCTCATATGTGGAATGGGTAATCGTGCAAGTAGTCCAAGAGTAGCTTTGGGAGGGGCAGTTGGTCAAGGCAGTTTGCATTTCTGTTGATGGTAAGGCGCACCAGGTGCTGTAAACGAGGGAAGGTGTCCGGCTTGTGAAGGGGTCGTAACAGCTTCAGAATCACACCGCTGTCCTCGGTTAAGACGGAGTGGATATGATTGGGTTTTATTTTGGCGGGTCGACCCTCGTCGGCTGACATCGGCGGGGTATTTTGCGTGTGTGCTGAGCCGATGTAGCGCTGGATGAGACTTATGACATCAGGGAAGGACTGCAGTTGAGGCAGTTCAGGACTGAGGGAATCCAGCCAGAAAGAACCCCTCTTGTATTGTATTCGGACGCTGGTCGGTCCACAGTGAGTCATGACCGACAACGCCACCATGTACTGAGGGTGACTACTGTCCCGCACCAGGAACGTGCCTTCGGACTTTGCCAGGAGTTTGTCCCGAGCCTGACTCGCCGAGATGGAACCCCAGTACCAGCCTGCAATGACAAAGTTGCATTTAAAAAATGACCTCACGCGGATTGGTAATCATAATCTCGTGTTTTTTTTGCTCTCCCCAAAATCTGACAAGGATCAAGATATCGGATACACATTACACAAATTTTAGAATCACTGCATTGGCGGCCCCTGTAACTTTCAGAGACCCTATAAAGCGCAGGTGTCAAAGTCAAGGCGCTGGGGCCGAATCTGGCCCACCACATCATTTTATTCGGCCCACGAAAGCAAATAAAACTTGTGAAATTCCATCATGCTTGCTAAAGTCCGACCCAAAATTTCAAATAGTCCTATGTAAACCACAATAACAGTCATTATTTTTGACTTCAAAATTGAAAACTAGTTATTCATTAATTTGTTGTGCGCTCTATATGTAATGTGTGATGGAGATGAAACATTCTAATAGCTTCCCTAAATACGTAACGGCCCCGGAGAGGAAACCGTTAATACAATGTAGCCTGCGGCAAAAAATGTTTGACACCCTTGCTATAAAGTGACTTTAAATATTTTAAGATAACTACTAAAACATGTGCAAGATGTATGCACAAGTTGTATTTATTCCTTGATCATGAAAAAAAGTGAAAATCCTCATTTTGCAAATCTCCCTCGATTGAAAAGACTCAAAATTTAATTGATCTTTTTCACCCACCCACCCGAAAAAAGCAAAAAAAAGTCATGTTTTTCTGTATGAAAAATAACGCTCTTTGCAAATGTCCCCAATGTGGGACGAATACAGGTTTTCTGGTTCTGATTTAATATTAATTATTGAACACTAACAAATGGAGAAGTGATGAACTTAAAAATAGAATCAAATGAAGCTGACAGCAGTCAGGGATGCATGGCCACCTGTCATTCGAAGCAGATGGCCGGTGGTTTCTCTCATCCATTTTACCTCAAGAGGAAATCACTCAATTACACTAATTGTAAAATAGACAGCAAAGCTTTTTCCTTTACTGTTCTGACTGCAGACTATATGACTTAAAATGCTACCCGCACTTTAATTAAATGAGTAATTTATGATACAACTAGAGCTAATGCCAGAGGTACCTGAGGTTTGTAAATACTGGAAGGTGGTGGTGATGCAGGACAGATCCTTATCTCTATCAGAGGTGGTCTGGGGTGGATGTGGGCAGCATGGGTCCGGGTCTACACGATGGCTTGTGGTCACAGCCGGGGCAACCATGTCTGACAGGAGACCCATACATGTTAATAGTGTGCCTGTGAGACATTATTCGGTTTACTGGGGAAATTGTCCAATTTCACTTTTCTGCAAGTCATGTATTTTTTTCTTCATCTATGCCAGCGACGTATCGTGACAGGTTAGTTGTTATACTACAATTCACGCGTGGATCCAGTTTTTATGATATTTTTGTTTGACAGGACGCCGTGAGGTTTTTAATCGCGTAAAACATGTGGCTTGGTTCAATAAAAGTTCACAAATCGTGACATCGACCATACGTGAGTCGTGAAAGTGTACAAGGGTTATAAGCGTTAACACCACACACAGATGAACAGGAAAACCACCAAATATCATAACAAAGATCCGATTTTCACAATCCCGTCAATTAAATACGACCTTATAGTTACATACGGATAAGAAACATGTTAAAATTTTGTTAAGTCTTACCTTTCACCGCGATTAATCATGAAGTTTGAAGGAAAAATTCAGAGGAAT
Source organism: Hippocampus bargibanti (assembly GCF_051943395.1). NCBI lineage: Eukaryota > Metazoa > Chordata > Actinopteri > Syngnathiformes > Syngnathidae > Hippocampus > Hippocampus bargibanti. The sequence continues at coordinate 5,367,162 of NC_142745.1, read as the reverse complement.
AAATCGTCTGGATCCAAACGCATTGAAGGTCGGACCCAGAAAGCAAGTGTGTTCGCGTCAAACTGGTGGATGAGGTTCTCGGAATTCTGTTTGCCAGGAAGGGTTTGTTTTGCAGAGTGATTACAATCCATTAATACAATGCTGCTCTACCTACACTTCCAGGGTACTTCAAAATAAAATATTGCTACCATTGTTTTTAATAAATGCGACAGGTCCTTTCTTGTTTTATTCTGCGTTTTTATGTTGCATTCTCATCTGGGATGTCAAAATATTATAATGACGAAAAAAAAAAACTCAGTTTAAAATAAAAGCAGTCCGATCCAGTAAAATATCTTCAAAGCCCATATATGAAAAATCGGAAGTATGCATTAAAATTCAGTTCAAAATATTTTTTTCTGACCGTCAACCTATGTCAACTTCATATTTTCTTCGACACACAACTTTTGACACAAATGTCTTGGCAAGAGCCCAAGATTTTGTTTTTAAAGGACGACCAAATAGTACAGATGTTTGTAAATTTACACTTGAACAGTTTTATGCTTTATAATATGCTTCTTCTTTTCCTTTCGGTTTTTCCCTTCAATTGGGCATCGGCACAGCAACATTCAAAAAAGCAAAAACTATACTCACCATTTGATGACAATGCTCTGATCTTACCGTGAAATGGGCATCTTTCCCTACATTACATCACAAACGGAACTTCAAAGATACTTTATCTGCCAGTCACTATATATATATATAAATCATCTCTTTCCCTATATTACATTCAGAACTTCAAAGTCCTTTAAGATGCTTTATCTTCCAGTGACATAATAATAAACAAATAAAGCAATTATTTTACTTAATTCATACAGTACAAAACAATACAAATTGATTTATATACCTACCAATGATTGATCATGTCACACTTGGTCTCTATCGTTTGACTGTAAAGTGTCCTTGAGAGTTTTGAAATATACTCTTCGTATTATTATTGTGCATTGTTTTAAATTAATTCTTAAAATGTCATTTATACATCAAATATGACCCACAATGACAATGTCACATGCGCCAGAACCCATTTTTAAAATATTATAAACATCTTGTAAATTACAATATTTTGTTAACGCGGTGAAATGATTCAATATTCCCCTCCAAATCTGGCCTTTTTGTTTTCTGTGTATTGTCTTTAGCAGGTCAGAAATGGATTTGTTGTCATGTAATCTGGTAAATGGGCCAGGCAGTTTCCAATTGTGGTGCCATTATAGTTTCTGGGTCGAGAGCCTTTTTAGAATATATGCGCATACACACCCGATCACACATAGAGAAAAACTTTGAAGCATGTTATTCGTAGAATCGTCATAATCTGAAGTTGTATCGCTAGAAGTACACCAATGCGCAGTCAGATACCAAACATTTTATTGTAAAGCATATTCGAGTGAGACTGCAATGTGACCGAAACATGAATGTACACTAGCTGTGTTCAGTCGTGGAGACCTGACAGACAACAAGTTAAAGCAGGACAACCTTTAATCATACAACACTTGCCGTCACCAAAACGAGTTAATCTGAAATATTGATGAAGAAAACAAAGCAATGTATTCAATAGTTCAATTAAATGGGACATATTATGGAAAATATCCTTTGTAATTACATATTCATATTGCAGATGACATTGTGATCTGTCGCGAGAACAGGGAACAGGTGGCGGAGAAACTAGCGATGTGGAGATATGCCAGCAACAGTGGTCCTCACTCCTTATCTGGAGTTATCCGGACCTCACAAAACCATTGAAACAGGAATGTGTGTGTGTGTGTGTGTGTGTGTGTGTGTGTGTGTGTGTGTGTGTGTGTGTGTGTGTGTGTCTGTGTGTATATACGTGCAACTACTTAAATTTCCCCGTCATTCTCTCCTGTGCCCTTGATAAGGCGTTTGTTGCCCCTCTTGCCACCAGGTCCGCGGGGCTTTGCGAACGCTTGTTTTAAAGTATGCTCCATCGGGTGCACCTCCTCGTACAGGAAGTCTTCTGTCAAGCTATCGCCACTATCTATCTCCATCTGTACACACACACATTAGGAATTTCAGACGGATATGGTTGATTAAGTTGGAGTCAAATAATCCCCTTGGATGTTAACATGTACAATTTGATACAAAAGTTCGGGAAAAAGATTTTCATTAGCGGTATCACGCGATATGTCAGCGATCAGTACACCCCACATGACCTTAATTAACAACACGGATAATCAATTTTCGCATCAAAAGATAAGATTGTGCTTGTTTTGCCTTTTTCATTTCTCTCCATCCATTGTCTGATCTTCTTAACGCCAAGAAGATCGCGCCGTGGACTGGAGCCTATCCCAGTTGTCATTGGGCAGTTAGCGTGGGACACCCTGAACTGAATGAATGGTGTGACAAGTGAGAATGTTTCAAAATAAAAGTACCTTTTTGGTCACTTCTAACTGATAATCTTTCTCCACCTCCTCCAGGAGCCTGTTCTTGCAGCTGGAGTACAACATCCGTTCCTTTATACTGCAGGTGTACCCAGGCATGGAATATATAAACACTGCAAGTAAAATAAATTCACAGCATGTTCATAATTTCTTTGCAGTAATTCTCTTTTGCTACGTTTACAATAAAAAAAAAAGTTTTCTACTATGCAGTGTGTGAAGTGCCATCACAATGACTTTCTTTTCTTCATCTGCACCTACAACGAGGCTTTTTGACCTAAAGGCATCCCAAAACTAAGATGGCTGCCATAAACAACACAGTTCAACCAAAGTACAATATTTTCACTTCTGTTTATTATGGAATATTATTAGATACCTTCGTAATAATTGTATTTTTTTAAAATATATAGTTCTTGTGTTTAAAAAAACAAACACTGAAGTGCCCTGTGAGACCTGAGTACTAACCCAGTGCCTCCTGAGAGCGGCCCTGGTGGGAATGTTTGAAATTGAAGAAGTGATATCTTGGGGAATCCGTGGGGATCCTGTACGGGAGCTCCCGGGTTTCTGTTGGTTTGGTGTGAACCAGCTCGATGGTCTCTTTCTCCACATCCAACCTCTGTAACACGACATAAAGCGGACTTTGCTCAGTGGGCCAAACGACAGTTTTTCTCTGTATTTTGGTGGCATCGGATCTGACCAGCTGGATGTAGTTGATCCGTTTCTGCTTCAGCTGCTGCAGAGCTCGCTTAGCCTCTTCTTGTAAAGGGAATGCGAGACCCTGAGAGACTCTCTTGTCTATCCCAAACTCTACTGGAACCTAACCCACAAGCCACCACACAAACCCTCATGTCAGACTGTCGATAGACGGTGTTCAGTCAGGAAAAATAAAGAAATAATGAAATAACATTGAGATACAAAGGCAGTATCGGAGAATTTCTATCTATCTATCTATCTATCTATCTATCTATCTATCTATCTATCTATCTATCTATCTATCTATCTATCTATCTATCTATCTATCTATCTATCTATCTATCTATCTATCTATCTATCTATCCATCCATCCATCCATCCATCCATCCATCCATCCATCCATCCAGCTAGTTAGCTAGCTATTGAGATAGCTATCTATCGAGCTAGTTAGCTATCGAGCTAGCCATCTATCGAGCCAGCCATATTTGCTACTAGCTTAATGCTAACACAAATTTCTAAACACCACAGACAGGCAAATACAATATAATAATTTGTGTTTTTTTGTTCCCATATTTTATTTATTGATTTTAGTTTTATTTATTTTGTCAAACTGCCGAGATGTATTTTTGTTGAATCAAATACAACATATACAGATGTATACAAATATTTTTACATAACCTTACATACTCTTGCACGTGGAATCCCAATTCGTCTACGTTCGTCCTGTGAAGGACAAAATAAAGGTTGTGTCGCTCAAAAATCCATAACACGCACACACACGCACACACATTTATACCAACATTGGATACACAAACAAATTCACAGTCTTATTCACTCACAAGCTACTACTAATACTACTACCGTATTTTTCGGATTATAAATCGCAGTTCTTTTCATAGTTTGGTCGGGGGTGCGATTTATAAATCGGAGCGACTTATATATGTTTTTTTTTATTACTGTATATCATTTCTCATGTTATTTTCACATTAAACCGCACGAGCGCAGAGAAGAGGAAGTGGCGTCTTGTCTACCTGCCGAGTTGGGGGAGTTATTTAAAAGTGACACCGAGGATGAAGATTTCCTTGGATTTGGTGATTTGGAGTAAAACCTGATATTTTGGTAAACTTGTTAGCATGTTCTTTGTGCTAGAGTTATCTGAATAACTCTTGTAAAAGACTGTTCTGGGTTACCAAAAAGGAGGTGTGTCCATCGGAGTTGCGTAGAGCGAGAGCTGCGGGGTTATGTTGGAAAAAAAAAAGAAGTGAAACGGAGCCTGATGTTCTCTATTTTATTTTAATTTAATTAATTTATTTTAAATTGCTTTTCAAGATGACATGTATGTTGTTTGCTGTTGGATTTCATCAAATACATTATCCCCAAAAATGCGATTTATCCTCCAGTGCGAACTATATATGTTTTTTTTGCTTCTTAATTATGCATTTTTTTGGCTGATGCGACCTATAATCCGAAGCGATGTATAATCCAAAAAATACGGTACTACAACACATACGTACATGTGAAAAAAATGTGAACTTACCCACACAACTTTATCCTGTGAAGGGAAAAAAAATGTGTCAACCCTCATTCGTTTTCCCATTCCCACTTAAAATTCCAAATCACTCTCATCTCTTCCCCTTTTTCAATTTCACCTCTGTGACTCGAATTTTTTGTAGTTCCTGTTCGGCTGACGTGAGAGGCGCCGGAGAAGAGCAGGAGGTCATGTGACGCAAGTACCCCTGGAAGCACACGTCATCCTGCCAAGACAAACAATTGGAGAAGAAACATCCCTTCAGGTCAACTTTTGGTCAACTTGTTATATTTTTTTTCTTTCCACTGACCTCAACTGTTCCAAACATCTCATCTTTGATGTGGCCGCCCCCGAATTCTTTCTTCAATGTGGCACGAGTGGCAGCGTACACCATCTTTTGTCTGACCTATTCCACACATACAGTATAAAATTAATTTTTGCCAGTTTATACAGTACAATGGATACTTAAAAATATTTTTTTGTATCTTGAAAATTAGTTTGTAACAAGGGGGAATATTTTCCTGTTAATTCGTTTCATAGCTTGTACATTTTATTTTTTATTTTGCGAAGAGATGTTCATAAATTGAGGTACCACTCTATACATAAACCATGCATCAATTCTGCTTGGCAATTGTTGTAATCTCATAGTCCCTTTCACAAATCTGCCTGCTGTACTTTGGCCTGAGCGGTACAGTGTTCAAAATGCATTTTTGGCACGTACCGGTGACTGATCAGGTGACCAGGCGATGAATATCCATTCGTATCCCAGTGCATTCTGGGAATCAAGTCGGTAAAGGATGTAGCAAGGTTGCTGTGGCGTGAGTAGAGGTAACAGGAAGTAGTCATAGTCCTTGTCCCAGCTTTGTGCAGGCTGTCCGCACGACTCGAGCACCAGCTTCTCTACGGGTAAAAATCAAATGTTGTGTCCTCTTTTGGTTGACAGACGCTCGGCATAAAAATGGGCGGGACTTAATTTTTTTGCATGGTTTCATCCCACATCAGCACATCAAGTTGCAAACGTCCCATTAGGCCTAATTACAAAAAAGAAAACCCCATCCATGCACACAATTAAACTGCACTATTTGCTAGACCAGCACATGGAATTACCGTATTTTCCGGTGTAGAAGGCGCACCCAAAAGCCTTGATTTTCTTCCAAAATACGCCGGTATGCCATATATTTGAAGTCATCTTGAGCCACAACAGGAGGCGCAACTACTTTCAGCAGCCACCGACTCTGTTTCCCCCTGTAGAAGTTGTGCGTAACCCCAGCCTCCACTGTAGCCCCTTATAATGTGGTCTCCCTTATATTTGGAAAACTCATCTATTTATTTATTCTATTTGAAAGATTATTTTTAATATAATTCAATTGCCAGACGTGCAAAAATGCGACTACTCCAGTGCCAGAACTTTTGTCATTGTCACTCAAAATCCAGGACCCACAGAATATTGAGTTTTAGGACTACATAAACATTCAATACAGCGATAGAAACCTTAGACCCTCTTCTTTCATTAGAAAAACAGAGTTAATTCCTAAATTAGATGGGTCTGGAGTTATATGATCTTGAAATGGGGGCAGCTGTCCAAAATACAATGCAATACATACATATTGGTTTACACAGCACTCGAACAACAGCTGAAGCTGGAACAAAATGCTAACATGGAAAAAAAGGGAAATGTTGCCTCCTTGTGGAAAAGAAAAAAAACATTGACATAGGTTTTACCAGCGCTTTATCAGCACCCAAACAAGAAAAAAACAAAACCTGAATACATTCGGGAATGGCAATAAATGAGTTAATCATTGAAGGGGCGCCTAATAGTCCAGTGTGTCATTATATAATAATAATAATAATAATAATACATTACATTTTAAGCGGCTTTCAAAGCTCTCAAGGACACTTTACAGTCAGAGTCAAGCAAAGGTACTATTATAAATAAAATACTATCACAAATAAAATACAATCACAAATAGAATATATATATATATATATATATATATATATATATATATATATATATATATATATATATATATATATATATATATATATATATATATATATATATATATATATATATATATATATATATATATACATACGGTATATATATATACATATATATATATATATATATACACATATATATATACACATATATATATATATATATATATATATATATATATATACACACGGTATATAGATGTGGAAAAGGTTTGAAAATACACGATTCATTGGGGGTGCACCTTATACTTCAGAAAATACGGTAACAACAATGTCTCTTAATGGCAAATATGTATAGTAACTTTAAACATGGTTTAAACACGCTTACCAACATGGTTTAAACACGCTTACCATTTTGGATGACAATCTTCATTATCCTGATGGCACCTCCCCTCGCTTGAGCCAAGAAATCTTTAAGCTCCATTGATGCTGAAACGATAAAAAGCATAGCAGACAAAATGAAAAAGATGATGCAGTATTTCATGGGACTGGGACGCAATCATTTTTTTCT